>NC_041224.1:55664204-55697196 GCF_002837175.3 Physeter macrocephalus
TACTATATATAAAATAGATAAACAACAAGGACCTACTGTATAGCACAGGGACGTATACTCCATATTTTGTAATAACCTATATGGGAAAAGAATCTGAAGAAGAATATATGTATATATAAATATATATAGAAGAATAAAGGCAGCAAATTCTCAAAACTCACCACTTAAAAAAAAAAAAAAAAGATTTTTCATAGGTGTTTCCTGCTTCACTGTTATCCAAAACCCAATAGCTATTTATAGGAGAGTTTGAGTAAAGAGTTAACAGACAGCTTTGTGCTTTTTGACGGCTATGCTATGTCATGATGCTTCTTTTTTTTTTTTTTAATTTTTGAGTTTTATTTATTTTTTTATACAGCAGGTTCTTATTAGTCATCCATTTTATACACATCAGTGTATACATGTCAACCCCAATCTCCCAATTCATCACACCACCACCACCACCACCACCACCACCCCCTGACAGCTTTCCCCCCTTGGTGTCCATACGTTTGTTCTCTGTATCTGTGTCTCAACTTCTGCCCTGCAAACCAGTTCATCTGTACCATTTTTCTAGGTTCCACATACATGTGTTAATATACGATATTTGTTTTTCTCTTTCTGACTTACTTCACTCTGTATGACAGTCTCTAGATCCATCCACGTCTCTACAAATGACCCAGTTTCGTTCCTTTTTATGGCTGAGTAATATTCCATTGTATATACGTACCACATCTCCTTTATCCATTCGTCTGTCGATGGGCATTTAGGTTGCTTCCATGACCTGGCTATTGTAAATAGTGCTGCAGTGAACATTGGGGTGCATGTGTCTTTTTGAATTATGGTTTTCTCTGGGTATATGCCCAGTAGTGGGATTGCTGGATCATATGGTAATTCTAATTTTTAGTTTTTCAAGGAACCTCCATACTGTTCTCCTTAGTGGCTGTCATCAATTTACATTCCCACCAACAGTGCAAGAGGGTTCCCTTTTCTCCACACCCTCTCCAGCATTTCTTGTTTGTAGATTTTCTGATGATGCCCATTCTAACTTAAAAGCCAGTGATTCTTGTTTATGGTTTCCTTTGCTGTGCAAAAACTTTTAAGTTTCATTAGGTCCCATTTGTTTATTTTTGGTTTTACTTCCATTTCTCTAGGAGGTGGGTCAAAAAGGATCTTGCTGTGATTTATGTCATAGAGTGTTCTGCCTATGTTTTCCTCTGAGAGTTTTATAGTGTCTGGCCTTAGCTGTACAGTTTTCCTAGCACCACTTATTGAAGAGGCTCTCTTTCCTCCATTGTATATTCTTGCCTCCTTAATCAAAGATAAGGTGATCATCTGTGCATGGGTTTATCTTTGGGCTTTCTATCCTGTTCCATTGATCTATATTTCTGTTTTTGTGACAGTACCATACTGTCTTGATTACTGTAGCTTTGTAGTATAGTCTGAAGTCAGGGAGCCTGATTCCTCCAGCTCTGTTTTTTCTTCTTAAGATTGCTTTGCCTATTCGGGGTCTTTTGTGTTTCCATACAAATTGTGAAATTTTTTGTTTTAGTTCTGTGAAAAATTCCATTGGTAGTTTGGTAGGGATTGCATTGAATCTGTAGATTGCTTTGGGTAGTATAGTCATTTTCACAATGTTGATTCTTCCAATCCAGGAGCATGGTATATCTCTCCATCTGTTTGTATCATCTTTAATTTTTCTTTCATCAGTGCCTTATAGTTTGCTGCACACAGGTCTTTTGTCTCCTTAGGTAGGTTTATTCCTAGGTATTTTATTCTTTTTGTTGCAGTGGTAAATGGGAGTGTTTCCTTAATTTCTCTTTCAGATTTTTCATTATTAGTGTATAGGAATGCAAGAGATTTCTGTGCATTACTTTTGTATCCTGCTACTTTACCAAATTCCTTGATTAGCTCTAGTAGTTTTCTGGTAGCATCTTTAGGCTTCTCTATGTATATTATCATGTCATCTGCAAACAGTGACAGTTTTACTTCTTCTTTTCCAATTTGGATTCCTTTTATTTCTTTTTCTTCTCTAATTGCTGTTAAAAGCCAGTGATTCTTATCCAGGGCTCTGTTTCAGAACTCTGTGAAACTTACTGAAGTACACATGCCTTAATTCCACCCCCAAAGATCCTAACTTCCAAGTTCGCTGCTAGGACCTGGTGTATGTGTGTGTGTTTCACAGAAGATTCCGATGCCTACTTCCGGGTGAGAACTATTTTAAATGGATAAGGCTGTATTTATCTATGCTGTTTTTATTATGCAATTAGCACATACTTTTGGTGAAATGAATAGAAAATGCAGTAAGTATAAATAAGAAAATAGAAATGACTTTCAACTTCATATCACCAAGGTAACATGTTGAATGTATTCCTATGCATTTCAGATTCATTAAACATCCCCACAGCTTAGCCTCCCTCCTTGGCCTCTAACAGAACAGTAATGTGTCTCAACCAAGTGTGTGAATTGCTTCACTTTCGTTGTACTGTGACATGCAGTGACATCCAGTAGACCTTCCTCCTTGTCTGACTCACCATTTTATTACTAACTGAGGGGCTCATAGTCCTTAGAGATATGTCTTGGGTAGGGCTGAAGAGAGTCCCAAGGAGGGCCAGGGTCCGAACTTCCTTCCTCTGTCCCTGATCCCTCTTTCAGCCAAGAAACTCTGCTCCTTAGCATCCCTTTTAGCAAAAATACACATTAGGGGCTTCCCTGGTGGCGCAGTGGTTGAGAGTCCGCCTGCCGATGCAGGGGACACGGGTTCGTGCCCCAGTCCGGGAAGATCCCACATGCCGCGGAGCGGCTAGGCCCGTGAGCCGTGGCTGCTGAGCCTGCGCGTCCAGAGCCTGCGCTCCGCAACGGGAGAGGCCACAACAGTGAGAGGCCGGCATACTGAAAAAAAAAAAACAAAAACAAAAACAAAACGCATTAGGGTTTTGGATTATAGTTAATTTTTTTAAGGTTGTTACTAGTTTTGTTTCCTTTTTTTTCTCCTAAGTTTAAAGAAAGCCATTTCAGGCAGACCCTCATCTTCACAAAAATTACTTGCTGGAAAGAACCTTAGTGAAAAATCTAATCTGTCTTTTAGTTTACAAATGAGAAAATTAAAACTCAGAAAGATTAAACCTACCATCACATAACCAGGACTGAGCCAGGACCAATGTGCACATTTGTTTTTAGATGTGTAGTGCTCTCCAGACTATTTCACGGCATTATACCAAGTTACCAAAGTGTTTGTTATTTTTGATTATTTATATTAGATGGGACAAGGTTGAGTGTTTTTGTAAGTTCTTTTAACTTTTTAGTTAAAAGTTGATACTTTTGTCATGGCAATATTTTAATTTGCTGAATTTTGCTGAAAGATAAAGAATGTATGATGGTTAGACTTCCAAAGTATATATTTAGTGTGAAGAAAAAAATATTTCATAATCAGTAACTAAGATTTCAGGCCAAGATTAGTACCCCATATCTAATACACATTCATCATAAAAAAGATATTGCTAAGGAAGGATCCAGACACCCACGTCAGTGTAACATGCAGAAATGGTGCTTTCCTGCTGCTTGAAACACACAGTTAAGGCTGGCATGCCACTGGAGACATTGATAAAGCAGTGGCTTTAGAAAATACCCGATTACCAGAAAAAAATAAAATGACTCTCATAAACTTGGAGAAGAACGCAAAAGGAGCCCAAACAATCCTTTTACATCTGAAATGCAAAAATGTAATTTTTTAGTTGCTAAAAACACAAAAATCAAGACTACTAAAAGTGGTTTAAATTTAAAAGAATATTCCATCCAAGAGGATGCCAAAACAACTCTGTCAAGATGTTAAAACTGTTCCATTCAGTGTGAATTCCTGTGACTTTTTATACATATCGTAGTTCAATGAAAGAGGTTTTTGCAAATTGGTAAATTTAGCAGGGTGTTCACATGGAAAATTGAGATGTTTAGAAAATTGATTTCGATAATTGGCATGTTTCTTTCTGCCTCACAAGCAAATATTATTGCCTGAAAATGTTCATGGGAAGAAACTCATTCATCTACATACATCCAGTGCTGGTCACAAAGCATCCAGGCCCTGTGAGAAGAATCTTGATTGATGCTTTTATCGCAGGTGGAGGTGGAAGACTGGATGTGCTTTAACTTTTTGTCGAGTTATTGGGCAGTAAAATTATCCTCTCCCTACATTACCTTTAGCCTTTCCCTGCTTCAAAATCCTACCCATCTAACTAAAATCCACTTGGACTCCTAACACACTTTAACCTACAGCAACACAGTAAAAGTGCCATGGGCTTACACAAGGGAAACATGGCCATCAGCTGTGCATGGCACCCTCCTCTTTCCCTGCCTGGATAGGGGCGTCGATTTCTCTCATTAGTACAGTTGGGGACCAATTCTGCTTGGCTATATTTGCCAACCCAGACTCTCTAGGAATGCAGTTTCTAGACATGGTCTTTCTTGAACAACACTGGCTTATAGAATTTTGGATGGCGTTCCCATCCCCCCACTCCCTCCATCCCGGCCCCTGTGTTATGCTGTAATCTTAGCCCATTCTCATTCACCAGTGCCGCAGGACAGGAGAATCTTTCAGCAGCAATGTGTGTCTGTCACACCAATTAAAATAAAATTCTCCCTGAGAGATGTGATCAGGAGGGAGATTTATCTTAACATCTTTTAAACCATTGGGTTTCTCACCACAAGGTAATTTATAGGGATGATGAAGGCTATGATCTCAAGTGTTTAATTATTACCATTGGATTTTTCTTGTTTAGCTGTGCAGTTTGGAAACATCCCCTGGTAGATATTTTTTTGTTGTGAGAGGAAACATCTTTATCATAAAGATACTGCTTTGGCTTCTCTCTTCCTGTTACTTGGTATTCATAGGGAAAAGTAACATTGAAGGCATGAATTCAGTGTCTGTGGCATGCTGCCCCTTGGACCTCTTGGAATCTTTCTTTTCACCTTCGTAGGGAGCTGCAGCCAACCCTGAGAACGAGGACCAGCAGCAAAGGCTGAGAGAAGCTGCAGAAGGTCTCCGGGTGGCAACCAACGCCGCAGCCCAGAATGCTATTAAGAAAAAAATCGTCAACCGACTGGAGGTCAGTAAAGAGGCTGGTTTTCCAGGTTTTAGATTTGCATAGAGTCCATTGAAAGAATAAGCGAATTCATAAGGCAGTGCCCCTAGAAAGGAAACTAAATCAAGAGAGACGATGCAGTTTAATGCTTTAGGTGCCATGAGGGACTTGAACGGCTGGTTTAGGGACATTGTACATTTAGGTTCAGTGGTTTAGGTCCATTGACACAGTTTGAAAAACTGCTTCAGTTCATAGTTGCACAATGCCAGAATCTTTTCAGAGTTTAACATTCTTGAACAGAATTCAAATTTTCTTTCAGGGGGAACCAGGTTTTGTTTTTTGTTTTTTTTTTTCCTGGCATTAAGGGATGTACACGTTCAGAAAGGACTTTTAGCTAAAAATGTATATATATTGTTGGAAGTAATACTCTTTCACGACTCCCAGTAGATGATAGGAACTTTGGAAGACTGGAGATGGGGATAAAGAGGTTTGGAAGGGAGTAATAAATACTTCTGTCGTTTTTCAGAATGCTTATTTATTCTCGGGGGAAAAAAAGTAATAGGCACAAATTCTGTAAGAAAATAAATCTCTCTCACAAATGTACACAGGAGAGTCTTAGAGTAAAATTTGGGGGCATTAGAGGCCAGAACTTGGCTCTAGTGAGGAATCCCTCCATGTGTAATCTGCTGGGTTCTGGAGAAAAGCTGACCTCCTTGTCCGTGGAGGGACACTAGAGACTAAACACGGTTAAGTACGCCAGTGGGGACATCTGGGCCTTTCTGAGCCCAGGCAAGTCAGGAGCCCCAGTGTTTGTGCTTGGTGCTTGACCCAGAGAGAAGCCCATGCTTCTTGTGAGAGAAATGTTTTTCTCCTAAAACATTTAGACTTAGTGCTGCTTATCAGCGACATCGAGGTCCTGGGACTCGTCCCTTGTCTTTTTGAGAAATGACAGATGAACATCAGAACTTGAGCCTGTCTTTTTCAATTGTCCCAGGGTACTTAAACCAAAGGAAGACAACAGGGCGTGGCTAGGTTAGAATGTCATTGGTGCTGAAAGGGTGGAATCTGTGTCTGGTGTGCCCTTTCTTGGAGCCGTGCGGTTCCCCCCTTTAGTGGAGGGGATTTATATCAATGTGCGTGTGTGTGTTTGCACGTGTGAACCCTGCCTCACCTCCTCTTACTGTCCTCCCCAGGTTGCAGCCAAGCAGGCTGCAGCTGCAGCCACACAGACCATCGCCGCCTCCCAGAACGCGGCCGTGTCCAACAAGAACCCCGCGGCCCAGCAGCAGCTGGTCCAGAGCTGCAAGGTGAGGCACCAGCTGCCAGAGAGCCAGGTCTGCTGGAGGAGACCCTGATAACATTAGAGCGCCCAGTGCCCTGGTAATTCGGTTAAGACTGATCATCCAGGTCCCTAATCCAGTTTGTTCCGGCTCCCATGTTCCAGGTGTACACACACACACGTCTGGTTTTTGTCTGTTAAGTGGATGGCCTGTGTTTGGAAGGAGAACGTGTTTTCCCAGCATTGTCTTCCCTTTGTCTAGATTCTTTTCCTTCTTTTTGAGAGCACAAGTCAAGGAGGATGACTGACAAGGCCAATTAGGGCTCTGAAACGGTAATGAAGCATTGAATTTCCAGAGTGCCTTCCTCCCTTTGAATGGTGGCCTTTGTGTTCAGTCTTCACTCGTCGTGGCAGGGGTGATTTCCTGCTTTGCAGTGATGGCACCTGGGGATTTATTCATCCTGTCTGGCCTCATTGCTGTTGCGCTCTGGTGCTTTCTGTGCTTGCCTCACTGATCTTCCGAGACCTGTCGCTGATGCCATGCTTGAAGCCAAGGTGCCGCAGAGGGTGCCGTCCACCTCTGCCGCCTTCTCTGAGCGCCCAGAGTTAACTCTCCCGGGAGAGCCCTGAGAGGTGCCAAAGGCACATCTCATTGCCTGGCCATCGCCCCCACGTTGGCACCATGTCTGACTGAAGTTCCCTGCAGTGCTTGCGGTTTGCCGTGGGAGCTGGGTACACAGGCATCTTGGGATTTGCATGGGCTCTGAGCCTTCTCGCTCCTTTCTCAAATCTCCTCTGTGAAACCATTCACGTGTGAGGGGTGTTGCTGCTTCTACTTCAAAAATGCCTTTACTCCTGTGGGGAGACCACCCAGGGCCCTCCACGTCCTGAATCCCAGTTCTCTGAGGCTAGCCCCTCACCGGGGAGCAAGTTTGCTCTGGTGGAAAAGCCTCAGCAATGCAGGAGGACCCTGTCCTCGGGATTGTGCACGTAAAGAAGGGTTTTTTCTCTGAGAGCCAGGCCCCTGCTGCGGAGGGAGTTGATTTCCTGTTGGGGCCTGGCTTCAGCCGCCAGCAGGGGTAGCAAAATGGCATTTCCCCTTCTCAGGGAGCACATGCTACTTGTGTCCAGGAAAATAGTATGAACCTTCCCCCTGCTTTTTATGAACAAATGGAACATACTCAGCCCGTGGGTATCTCTGTCAGGGAATGAGAGCATTACTGTTTATCAGGTTGCGGTGCAGAAGGTAAAGCGGGCCGGGTTCCTGGAGCCAGCAGTCGTGAAGAGGATGCAAGTGAAATTCTCCTGGAAATAGTTTTTTTTCATTCTTGCTGGAATGGGCTCCTGAAAAGAACGTGTCACCAGGGTGGGCTGCTCTTGGGCCCTTCCTTAACAGTGACGGTCAATGTGCTATGGCCTCTGAGGGCCTGGTCGGTCAGATGTGGCGTGGCACAGAGAGACAAGCAGGCGGGCGCAGAGAGGGAAAAGGCCAGCATCTCCTAGGCACCGCGGGAGACGTTCACTTTCAAGTGGTCTCACCTCGGGATGCTGCCCTCCCTCCCCTACTCCGGGCATTGGGCTTTCCCATTTGAGGAGTGAGAACACAGGAAGAGGAACCACAGTGACGTGAAAGCTGACAGACGGAACGTATACCCGCAAAGTCAGACATCAAAATGCTGAAGTATTATGATTATTATTCATATTAATATGAAGTATTAATGCTGTTAGTTGAGTGCTTCTCTCACTTTCTTCTGATCACTGGACCATATGAATTGAGTTTATCCACCTGTGAACTGGATAGATTCTTTGATGCTAGGGTTTTCAACCCTAACGAGCCAGGATGGTGCGAGCTGCAACTGGGGAAATTGTTTTAAGGCTTCGTTACGGAGAATCGCCTTGTGCTGGTTGTATTGGGACCCGGGGGAACCACAGTGTAGAGCGTGTGTGGGAGGAGCCTACCCACAGGTACTGTGTTGACATCAGTGTTGGCAAGGGCCCAACGGGCTAAAGCTGCTGAGTGAATCCAAGGTCTGAGCCAGGCACCCCCAGGAGGGAAGGCACATCCACAGAACATTATCACTAGGGGCGTTTGCCCACACACCCCGTTTTGGTATGTCACCATCCTGGGTGTGCTCAGTTTTCATTTTCCTTACTTCCTGTAGGCGGTGGCTGATCACATCCCTCAGCTGGTCCAGGGGGTCAGAGGGAGCCAAGCCCAAGCAGAAGATCTCAGTGCCCAGCTGGCACTCATCATCTCCAGCCAGAACTTCCTCCAGGTACCACAGAAACATTCACCTCCATCTTCCCCAGAACCTCAACCCACCCCCACCCCACTGCCCACTGGGCAGGGGGTGCCCTTTATCCTTAAGGAGAGGACTTCACAGATTCCAGAGCCAGAGCAAAGTCTTTGCAGTAAGCAGACCTGGAAGCAGGTTCAGGAGAGGGAGATGCAGCTTGGCAAAGCAAGATGCTGATATGCAGGGAAGTTGCCCCTGGAGATGGCACATTATCCATTTTGCTATCTGTATTTCTCTTCCTTGAGGGAAAACATGTAATAAGCTGCACTTTTTGACAAACAGCCTAGTACTAAGTATTGCTTTAGGTTTGCTAGTTTCCAGAATACCTCATGCCATTATTCATAGCCAGGGAAATAAGAATCGGTGAGTGCATCTTCTCCAAAGGTGTGGTGGTTTCTTGTGGCACATATAGAATTAGTAAGTATTGTTGGTCTTTGTGAAGTGTGGCTAGGTTCATTTTTTAAAAATTAAATATAAAATGGGAATATTAAGTTGTGAACACTCCCTTTGTATGTACTTCTTTCATCTCTCTCGGCACTTTGTCTACTTGGATCTCCTAAAACAGTCCATGTGGTTTGGCAAGTTTCTTCCTCGTCCCTATCTATTCAGATCTGTACTTACAGGACCCAGTGATACATCTATTTGGTTAATTCTTCAAGAGCCATAGCTCCAACATGCAGGGATACAACATGAAAAGTTTGTGCTTCCTCACATTTTATCTTCATACATATACAAACGTATTTATGTATGTATGTATTCTCTTGGGATTCACTGTGTATTGACTGTGTTTTTCATGTTAACATTTATATTATGAACATTTGTGAATTTGAATCATATTCTCTCATAATACTATACTCATTGTTTAGCTGTTCTGTCATTCGACATACAGGTTGTTTTCAATTATTTGCCGTCATAAACAACCTGTGATATGATGAAAAGAAAAAAAAAGTCTTGGTGTGTGCTCAAATCTTTGTGCCCCTCTTGAATTGTTGTTTCCTTAGGGTAAATTACTAGAACTAGGATTGCAAGCAGCTTATTTTTATCTTTGGGACATTGAAAATTGTGGCTTGGACAAGTTGTTTGTCTTCTGCTGTAGGTGGTTACAGGTCCTAGAATCAGTTGTGTTGTCCCACTGCTGGCAGGATCGTAGGGTCTTATGATAGTACAGTGTGGACGTGGTCCAGGGGTCACTCTGTCCCTGCCCTTGTTTTTCCTGTTTCTTTTGTTCTTTTAAGTTTGCTACTGTAGACGGATCAGATCTTTACAAGAATAAGGCCAGAGTCAGAAATAAATAGAAATGGAATCAGCAGATCAAAAAGTTTTAAACTTTTTTTAAAGTTTACATTTTAAACTCTTTTCATACATGTGATAAAATTGCCCTTCCAGAAGGATGAATGAATCTAAATTTACAACTAGCAACATATGGAGCACACTTTTTATTTATTTTTTTCTCTTTGTTTTATTTTAATTTTTATTGGAATATAGTTGATTTACAATGTTGTGTTAGTTTCATGTGTGCAGCAAAGTGGATCAGTTACACATATACACATAGCCACTCTTTTTTAGATTCAAATGTGGGGTTATTTTTTTTTTGATTGGAGTATAATTGCTTTACCACGTTGTGTTAGTTTCTGCTGTACAGTGAAGTGAATCAGTTATATGTATACATATATCCCCTCCCTCTTAGACCTCCCCACCCATCCCACCCATCTAGGCCATAACAGAGCACTGAGATGAGCTTCCTGTGCTTTATAGCATGTTCCCGCTAGCTACCTATTTTACGCATGGTACTGTATATATGTCAATCCTAATCTCCCAATTCGTCCCACCCTCCCCTAACCGCTCTGTGTTCACATATCTGTTCTCTACATCTGCACCTGTGTTCCTGCCCTGCAAATAGGATCATCTGTAACATTTTTGTAGATTCCACATATATGCGTTAATATACGATATTTGTTTTCCCTTTCTGGCTGACGTCCCTCTGTGTGACAGACTCTAGGTCCATCCACATCTCTACAAATGACCAAATTTCGTTCCTTTTTATGGCTGAGTAATATTCCATTGTATATATGTACCACCTCTTCTTAATCCATTCATCTGTCGTTGGACATTCAGGTTGTTTCCATGTCCTGGCTATTGTAAGTAGTGCTGCAATGCAATGAACATTGGGGTACATGTGACCTTTTGAATTATGGTTTTCTCAGGGTATGTGCCAGTAGTAGGGTTGCTGGATCATATGGTAGGTCTATTTTTAGTTTTTTAAGGAACCTCCATACAGTTCTCCATAGTGGCTGTATCAATATACATTCCCACCAAGAGTGCAAAAGGGTTCCCTTTTCTCCACACCTTCTCCAGCATTTATTGTTTGTAGATTTTTTGATGATGGCCATTCTGACCGGTGTGAGGTGAAACCTCATTGTAGTTTTCATTTGCATTTTGGAGCACACTTTTTAATACCTCTTTTCCAAGTTGGGAAATCAGTCATATTTTTGAAATGTTTTTGCCAATTTACTTGGTTAAGTTTTTATTATTTGATCTTGCATGTCCTTGATTTTCACAATGTTAAACATTTTTCACGTTTCAACTATTTGTTTTTATTATGTGAACTTGTCTATTCATGCTTTTTATATACTCATGCTGATTTTTCTTATAAATTCTCATGAATTCCTTAAATATTAATAATATTAACTTGTGTCCTTGGTATTTATGATCTGGCACTTAAATTGTTACAGCTTTACTGAGAGCCATTGTATAGCATACATATTAAAAACCTTAAAATTATGTATACTTTTTGGTCCAGAACATTTATACAAAAAAATTATGAACGTGTACAAAATTTTAGTTACAAAGGTGTTTATCATATCATTGTTTATTATATTTGAAAACATGGAAAGATACTTAACAATACAGGACTGAAAAGTGATAACTGATGTATACACAGGGTATTACATAGCTATGAAAAAGGTAGACTATGTGGAACAAGGAGATTGGAAAACAGAATAAATAGTATGATCTTACTTTTGAAAATATATGTGCCTGCACATAGACACCCATGCATGGTGAAATTGTCCTGGGTTCTGAGAGGTGAGAGGTCACTCGTTTCATTTTGTGTCCCTGTATTTTTCTAAATAGTCTATTACATATATTTGAGACATAGATTAAAGAGCTATTCCAAGAAACACAAACATATTTAATAAGAAACTCCCTTTCAAATCCGTTTTAAATAAGAATTTCAAGCCACTAGCCCAATTTTACTCCCCGCTCCACCCCAAAATACACATACTTTTTTAAAAAATATCTTTATTGGAGTATAATTGCTTCACAATGTTGTATTAGTTTCTGCTATATGTATACATATATCCCCCTATCCCCTCCCTCTTGAGCCTCCCTCCCACCCTCCCTATCCCACCCCTCTAGGTCGTTACAAAGCACCAAGCTGATCTCCCTGTGCTATGCAGCAGCTTCCCACTAGCCATCCATTTTACATCTGGTAATGTATATATGTCAGTGCTACACTCTCACTTCGTCCCAGCTTCCCCTCCCCTCCCACCACCCCCCTGTCCTTAAGTCCGTTCTCTATGTCTGTGTCTTTATTCCTGCCCTGCCACTAGGTTTATCAGTACCGTTTTTTTAGATTCCGTATATGTGCATTAGCATACGGTGTTTGTTTTTCTCTTTCTGACTTACTTCTCTCCGTATGACAGACTCTAGGTCCATCCACCTCATTTCAAATAATTCAATTTTGTTCCTTTTTATGGCTGAGTAATATTCCATTGTATATATGTGCCACATCTTCTTTATCCATTCATCTGTCGATGGACATTTAGATTGCTTCCATGTCCTGGATATTATAAATAGTGCTGCAGTGAACATTGTGGTGCATGTATCTTTTGGAATTATGGTTTTCTCAGGGTATACACCCAGTAGTGGGATTTCTGGGTCATATGGTAGTTCTGTTTTTAGTTTTTGTTTTTGTTTTTTTTGTTTTTGTTTTTGTTTTTTGTGGTATGCGGGCCTCTCTCTGCTGCGGCCTCTCCCGTTGCAGAGCACAGGCTCTGGATGCTCAGGCTCAGCGGCCATGGCTCACGGGCCCAGCCGCTCCGCGGCACGTGGGATCCTCCCAGACCGGGGCGCGAACCCGGTTCCCCTGCAACGGCAGGCGGACGCGCCAACACTGCGCCACCAGGGAAGCCCTGTTTTTAGTTTTTTAAGGAACCTCCATACTGTCCTCCATAGTGGCTGTATCAGTTTACATTCCCACCCACAGTGCAAGAGGGTTCCCTTTTCTCCACACCCTCTCCAGTATTTATTGTTTGTAGATTTTTTGATGATGGCCATTATGACTGGTGTGAAGGAATACTGCATTGTGGTTTTGATTTACGTTTCTCTAATCATTAGTGATGCTGACCATCTTTTCATGTGTTTGTTGGCAATCTGTATGTCTTCTTTGGAGAAGTGTCTATTTAGGACTTCCGCCCATTTTTTGATTGGGTTGTTTGTTTTTTTGATATTGAGCTGCATGAGCTGCTTGTACTTTTTGGAGATTAATCCTTTGTCACTTGCTTTGTTTGGAAATATTTTCTCCCATTCTGAGGGTTGTCTTTTCTTCTTGTTTATAGTTTCCTCTGCTGTGCAAAAGCTTTTAAATTTCATTAGGTCCAATTTGTTTATTTTTGGTTTTATTTCCCTTTCTCTAGGAGGTGGGTCCAAAAGGATCTTGCTGTGATTTATGTCATAGAGTGTTCTGCCTATGTTTTCCTCTAAGAGTTTGATGGTGTCTGGCCTTATATTTAGGTCTTTAATCCATTTCGAGTTTTTGTGTATGGTGTTAGGAAGTGTTCTAATTTCATTCTTTTACATGTAGCTGTCCAGTTTTCCCAGCACCACTTATTGAAGAGGCTCTCTTTTCTCCATTTTATATTCTTGCCTCCTTTGTCAAAGACAAGGTGACCATCTGTGCGTGGGTTTATCTCTGGGCTTTCTGTCCTGTTCCATTGATCTATATTTCTGCTGTGCAAAAGCTTTTAAATTTCATTAGGTCCAATTTATTTATTTTTGGTTTTATTTCCCTTTCTCTAGGAGGTGGGTCCAAAAGGATCTTGCTCCAGTACCATACAGTCCTGTTTAGTGTAGCTTTGTAGTATAGTCCGAAGGCAGGGAGCCTGATTCCTCCAGCTTCGTTTTTCTTTCTCAAGATTGTTTTGGCTATTTGCGGTCTTTTGCGTTTCCATACAAATTGTAAAATTTTCTTGTTCTAGTACTGTGAAAAATGCCATTGGTAATTTGGTCAGGATTGCATTGAATCTGTAGATTGCTTTGGGTAGTGTAGTCATTTTCACAATGTTGATTCTTCCAATCCAAGGGCATGGTATATCTCTCCATCTGTTTGTATTGTCTTTGATTTCTTTCATCAGTGTCTTATAGTTTTCTGCATACAGGTCTTCCAATCCAAAGGCATGGTATATCTCTCCATCTGTTTGTATTGTCTTTGATTTCTTTCATCAGTGTCTTATAGTTTTCTGCATACAGGTCTTTTGCCTCCTTAAGTAGGATTATTCCTAGGTATTTTATTCTTTTTGTTGCAGTGGTAAATGGAACAGTTTCCTTAATTTCTCTTTCTGATTTTCTTGTTGTTAGTGTATAGGAATGCAAGAGGTTTCTGTGCATTAATATTGTATCCTGCTCCCTTACCAAATTCATTGATTAGCTCTAGTAGTTTTCTGGTGGCATCTTTAGGATTTTCTATGTATACTATCATGTCACCTGCAAACAATGACAGTTTCACTTCTTCTTTTCCAATTTGTATTCATTTTATTTCTTTTTCTTCTCTGATTGCCGTGGCTAAAACTTCCAAAACTATGTTGAATAATAGTGGTGAGAGTGGGCACCCTTGTCTTGTTCGTGATCTTAGAGGAAATCCTTTCAGTTTTTCATCATTGAAAATGATGTTGGCTGTGGGTTTGTCATCTGTGGCTTTTATTATGTTGAGGTAGTTTCCCTCTAGGCCTACTTTCTGGATTTCTGGAGAGTTTTTATCATGAATGGGTCTTGAATTTTGTCAAAAGCTTTTTCTGCATCTGTTGAGATTATCATTTTTTTTAAGTTCATAGTATATTTATTGTTAATGAATTTTTCCTAGTTAGTATCTGAACAATATGTACACTTATAAAATAAACATGATACCAGATGCTACAGTACAGGTTTTCTTCTTTTTAAATTTTCTACATCTGTACTCTCATATTCCATGTGATCCAATTCTCCTACCTCTTCCCTCTATTCTTATGACTTTGAAATCTTCAGGCAGCACTCCATGATGCCATTTGATACAAGCACAATCATAAATACAAACACAAACTCAGGCACTTGGATTACAAGGCAATCAAATGGTTTTTATCCTTCAGTTTGTTAATGTGGTGTATCACATTGATTGATTTGCGTATATTGAAGAATCCTTGCATTCCTGGGCTAAACCCCATTTGATCATGGTGTATGATCCTTTTAATGTGCTGTTGGATTCTGTTTGCTAGTATTTTGTTGAAGATTTTTGCATCTATGTTCATCAGTGATATTGGCCTGTAGTTTTCTTTCTTTTTGACATCTTTGGTTTTGGTGTCAGCCCGTGTCCCCTGTATTGGCAGGTGGACTCTCAACCACTGCGCCACCAGGGAAGCCCCATATTTTCTCTTTCTTTCTGGTTCAGTCTTGGAAGGGTGTGCTATTCTAAAAATTTGTCCATTTCTTCCAGGTTGTCCATTTTATTGGCATTAGTTGCTTGTAATAGTCTCTCATGATCCTTTGTATTTCTGCAATGTCAGTTGTTACTTCTCCTTTTTCATCTCTAATTCTGTTGATTTGAGTCTTCTTCCTTTTTTTCCTGATGAGTCTGATTAATGGTTTATTAATTTTGTTTATCTTCTCAAAGAACCAGCTTTTAGTTTCATTTTGGTCGGAAAAGATGCTTGGTAGGATTTCAGTTTTCCTAAATTTACCAAAGCTTGATTTGTGACCCAAGATGTGATCTATCCTGGAGAATGTTCCATGTGCACTTGAGAAGAAAGTGTATTCTGTTGTTTTTGGATGGAATGTCCTATAAATATCAATTAAGTCCATGTGGTCTAATGTGTCGTTTAAAACTTGCGTTTCCTTATTTATTTTCTGTTTGGATGATCTGTCCATTGGTGTAAGTGGGGTGTTAAAGTTGCCTACTGTTATTGTGTTGCTGTCAGTTTCTCCTTTTATGGCTGTTAGCACTTGCCTTATGTATTGAGGTGCTCCTATGTTGGGTGCATAGATATTTACAATTGTTATATCTTCTTCTTGGATTGATCCCTTGATCATTATGTAGTGTCCTTCCTTGTCTCTTGTAATAGTCTTTATTTTAAAGTCTATTTTGTCTGATATGAGTATTGCTACTCCAGCTTTCTTTTGATTTCCATTTGCATGGAATATCTTTTTCCATCCCCTCACTTTCAGTCTGTATGTGTCCCTATGTCCGAAGTGGGTTTCTTGTAGACAGCATGTATATGGGTCTTGTTTTTGTATCCATTCAGCCAGTCTGAAGACACATACTTTTTGTTTCAGACATTCCTAGAATGTACTGCCCTAGAGTATCTGATTTCGGTTGGCAATTTTGGGGGGAAACGAGATGGTTTTAATATTCCTTGTTTTAGGGCAAAGTAAGTTCTGGCTGATAAGGTGGCATTGCTGTTTGGGTCTCTACGCTGACTCTTGCTGCCCAGGAGCTGTTTTACTTTCAGCTTTTCTCTCCACAGCCTGGAAGCAAGATGGTGTCCTCTGCTAAAGCCGCAGTGCCCACTGTCAGTGACCAGGCTGCGGCCATGCAGCTGAGCCAGTGTGCCAAGAACCTTGCCACCAGCTTGGCAGAGCTGCGTACCGCCTCGCAGAAGGCAAGTGGACCCTTGTCACGGCAGTTAGCTTGTCAGGAGTGGAGCTTTTAATTCCTTACTGTTGGCGTGACCTGGGTGCTCCCCAGGGCCTGAACACTGCCTGGCATATTTCTTGGTGCAGTTGTCCATTTCATCTGCTTGACCACTAAATATGCTCGTGTGGATTGGCTTTTGCCCCTTTTAGCCGCTATCTCCTCGACTTAGTTATCACCTTCTGGTTACAGATGATTTTGGTTAAACTATGCTAAGTTGCATACTTCCCCTCCTCCCCTGCCCTGGGACAAGCAATGATCTGTTTCTCACAGTCTTAGGGGAGACCGGTCATCAGTTTCTTGGTGCCAGGTAAACTGTGGGCATAGTAAGTGATCATATCTTCCAGGTGTTATCTTGTGAACTGAATAACATTATTTAGGCAGCAAATCTGTTTTGGAGGATCATCTATATTATATTTGACCTGAAAGGTTTCCACCTCTTAAATGGGAGCTTTCACCTTAACAAGATCCTCAATAGAACAGAATTGGGGATTAATGCATTTCTGTCTCTGGGATGTGTTAATTGCCAAAGGGCCGCATTACTGTACTGTTTGATGTGGTATTAGCGTGAAGTTCTAGCATGAATTCATTTTTCCTCATTGTAACAATCCCTTTATTTATTTTTTTTTATTTTTTTATTTTTTTGTGGTATGCGGGCCTTCCTCTGCTGTGGCCTCTCCCGTTGCGGAGCACAGGCTCCGGACTCGCAGGCTCAGCGGCCATGGCTCACGGGCCCAGCCGCTCCGCGGCATGTGGGATCCTCCCATACCGGGGCGCGAACCCGGTTCCCCTGCATCGGCAGGCGGACGCGCAACCACTGCGCCACCAGGGAAGCCCCTAACAATCCCTTTATAGAAACAGGCAGCCTCATATATGAGCAAGGGAAGAAGGTTAGAAGCTGATTTGAATTTGTAATATAAACAGTGCACTACATCACCAAAGAAAAATATCTAGAGTTTTAGGTTATATCTAATAAAAAAGTTATTTTGAGCTCTCTTTCTCAAAGAGAGGTCCAGGGACCATCTACACTGGAATCACATGGGTGCATTTAGAATGCAGGTTCCTGGGCCTCACCTCTGAGCACCCCAGTCAGAATCTCTGGTCATAGAGCACAAACATCTGCATTTTCACAAGTTTCCTCAGTGACTGAATGACACACCCACCTCCAACAACTGCTTTGGAGCAGTGAGCCCCGAAGTGGGGCTCAAGCAACACTGTGCACTGGGTTCAGGAAGACTCTGTGAGAGCTTTTTATGATTTTAGTATATAGTATAAGGGTTAAGAATACAGGCTCTAAAATCAGACCACCTGCATTCAAATTCTCGCCTTGCCATTGACTAATTTTGTGACCTGAGCAAGTTAATTAACCTCTCTTTGCCTCAGTATTGTCACCTAGTAATACTCACACATAGAAATCAATCAAATAGTGTGTACTGCTGCCATTGTTACTATTACCTAAAAAGGAAAGAAGTTAAGACACACCAGTATTTAATATACTTGTATGTGTATAATTTACTAACATTTACGTGTATAATTTATTAACACACGTGTTGGGGGTGTGTGATCAAAGCATTTGGAGACCGCTGTTCTAGATGATCACAAGAATGAAGCAGTTTTCTTAAAAGTTTTTATTAAGGAAAAAAATCTTTTATAGCCTTCAGTATGGAACGATAATGGTTTACAATCTAGAAATTTGTAAAGAGATGCACTAAGGTTGACATAGACTTGTCTGTAGAGTCCTGGGTTCATTTGTTTGTTCGTTGCTTCATCCACCCCATGCTTCCCAAGTTTTTGTGTGCACACATACTGTGCTAGGTGCCCCATGTCTAGAACCCAGACACAGTGAATAAGGATCCTCTTAGTTTGAGAGGTAATGTATTTCAGATATAAACAGCTTCAGGGAAAATTTAAGTATATCCAGTTATGAGACACACTTAATTGATTATTTAGGGAACTTAGGACTGAGGTCCTGATTGAGCATGATTTTGTGCTCTCAGGAAATGCTTGTTGCTCTTGCTTCCTGTTGCTAGATTTGGAGAGTCATTGGTTATATCCAGAAAGGCATTTCATATGTTGCAAGGTCCTGGGGATGCTTTTCCTGAGCAGACTGTTGTGCACATATTCCCAACTCTGTTGACAGGCCCATGAAGCCTGTGGTCCCATGGAAATCGATTCAGCACTGAGCACCGTGCAGACCCTGAAGAGTGAACTGCAGGATGCCAAGATGGCTGCCGTGGAGAGTCAGCTGAAGCCACTCCCAGGGGAGACGGTAGGAGATGTTGGTGGCAGCTGGGGTCTGGGACTCTACCTCTGTTAGGATGTCAAGACATTTTTAGAGTTTGGGGGGAGGGGTGGTCAGTGTGTCTCAGTTTCAAGTGTTTTTAATGCAAAGCCCTAGGATAGCCACATTTCTCTAGAACAGTGTTATGATAGAGATGGCCCTAAGGGGGGCCTCTGGTGATGGGCCTGTGTGTACCTGCCTGGGGTGTGGCTGGGGATGACCAGGCACCAGTTCCTATTCATCCCTCTTTTCCATAAACAAGACCTGCTGGCGTTTGAGGCCAGTGTTCTAATCCTGCAGGCTTTTTCTGAAAAGAATGCCCAGTGCAGGTGGAGGAGCCATGTTTAGACCTAGGAGTTCTGGCTTCTTGGTCCAGGTTGTGTCATCCACTAGCTGTAGGCAAGTCCCAATCTCCTCTATGTCTAAAGTATTTTATCTACGAAATGGGTGGCAATTAAGTTATAAAGATAAACACAGAATATATTTTCAACAGTCATGTTTAAAAAAAAAAAATTTCCATAGTGCAAGGCACTGGAGTTGGCAATGGCAAAGCACTTTACTCTAGTAAAGCCACAACAGCAAGTGGAATGTTGGCTCCAGAAATCTAATTTGATCACGTTATGATACCTCCTGATGCCAGTGCCAGGGTTTTCTTGGCTAAAATTTTACCAGTCGTCCTCATTTGTATGTACCTCCTTTCCCTCACTCCTGAACATTACTAATAAAATAGCTTCATTTATTAAGCACCTGTTACACAGTGTGTACACACACAGTCATCCTAGTTTATCCTGATGGTAACCTAATGAACAAGTGTTGTTCACCCCATTTTACAGCTGAAAAAAAAAGAGGTGCCGTGTTCTCCTCAATGTTACCTGGAAGTTAGCATCAGAACCATGGGTTGAACCCAGATTTATTGGACTCCAAAACCCATGCCTTGATCTTTCACACTGAGAACTTTTACTCTTTCACTACTGCTGCTCTTTAGATAAAAACTAAAAACTTTTAGAGTATAAAAGGACTACCAGAGCATCTAATTTACCATTGAACAATGCCTGCTACATAGGAAGCACTCGGAAAATATTTGTGAAAATCAAGCCCACCCCTAATTGTAAAAACCAGGAAACTCAGGCAGTCACTTAACTAAGGTGCCCCGGCTAAAGAGAAAGTCAGTATTGGCTCCTGGGCCAGCAGCTTTGCAAAGTGGTCCAGGTATCCCTTTGCAGAGTTCTGTGTTCCAGGAGCCCATGACACATATTCTGCCTTCACATAAAACAACTGGTCAGTTAGAATGCAAGAAACATCATGTAATTTTTAAAGAAATTGCTTGCCCTTAACAAATGTGTGTACTGTGTTATACCGTTGGCTGCAGTGGACCAGGCTCTGTTTTTTACTTGAAGCAAATGCCTCTCTTAGAAAACATGTTGTGGGGTTAAAACTGCATACATTTCCTGATGCTTTTCTGAACTCTTGCAGTACGCCCGAAAGTTCTCTTCCAAAATGTTGTCCTCATCTAGTAATTGAATAATTACCCTTACCCTAGGCCTTTATTGACTTTATTCTCTGAATTATTTATTCCATTGACAAAGCAAGATGACGTGCTCGTCATGGGAAGCAAGCTCTTTGCCCGTTTTCATAATCTCATTTACCATCCCAAACCTCTATTCCTATTGCATTTCCTTCTGGTTAGAACTCCGCAAAGTATAATGATCAAATTGAACAATGTTAATGGTCCCACGTGCCAGGAAGGTGGAACAGCTGGATGTCTGCTCACTTCCTGCCAAGGCATAATTAATTCTCACTAAGGATTTGTTGCAGACTTTCTGAATTAGCTTCTGAAAGCATAATACTAATAGCTACCATTTGTTGAATACCTACATTAATTCTCTGAAAACCTTCTGAGCTAGATACTGTGATCTCAGGACACAGAGACTTGGAGAGTTCAGTGACTTACCCCAACCTCTCACAGCTAGCAAGTGGGGGAAGGAAGCAGAGGGCAGGGTGTGAACTCATTTGTTTATCCTGAAGCCTGGGTCTTTTCCCCTCTATCACCCTACTTCTTCTTAGTGCCATTGGTGTGTTAGGTGGGAAAAAGTTGAGGCCCAAAGTTTGATCTGCATTATTTTGGGGCTAAGACTTTAGTGGATGATTTGCCTCTTCTAAGCTGTCTTCCTCCTTGAATATTCTTACAGCTGGAAAAATGTGCTCAGGACCTGGGAAGTACATCTAAAGCAGTGGGCTCCTCCATGGCGCAGCTCCTGACCTGTGCTGCTCAAGGCAATGAGCACTACACAGGTGAGACTCACACCCTTCGTGATGCCCTGAGGCCAGGTACAGACCCCTGGGCTGGTGGGGGAGTTTGTTGATTTGACAATGAACCTGACTTTTTTATTTCAGCAGTTCAACACACATTTTTCAGGCACTTTCAACATGCTTGTTACTGGGCTTGATGCTAAGCATACAAAGACTGATCAAATATGATTCCCCCAAACTATTTGAGTCACCCCTATTAGACTATAAGCAGATGGTAATTATAGACCTCTGCAACTGTGTATGTCTCTTGAAATCCCACTAAAGGAGAGAAAGAAAGAAAAAGTCAAAGAAAATGAGAGAGAAGAAAACAAATAAGATCTCAATGAAGTTGTCGAAGATGGAAGGAGACAGATGAGTAGTAACTGAGAGACCCCGGTAAATCAAAACCTAAAGGTGTCCAGGGATAGGGAAGCCAAGAAGAAACAAGCTGATTGGTGCTGCAAAACTCTGGGAGGGTTTGAGCCCTGGAGACACTAGGTACCCCTGAACCAGGAGTACTGTATAAGGAACAGAATGTATAAGGAAAAATACCTGGTGATACAAAAAAAAAAAGAATGTTATCACAGTAGGAAGTCTGTTTCTATCTAAAATGGAGACATCAAGAAGTTTCAGTATTAGCCCAGTACTTGAAAATGAGAACTACATCAGGACTTCCCTGGTGGTGCAGTGGTTAAGAATCCACCTGCCAGTGCAGGGGACACAGGTTCGGGCCCTGGTCTGGGAAGATCCCACATGCCACGGAACCACTAAGCCCATGCACCACAGCTACTGAGTCTGCGCTCTAGAGCCTGCGAGCCACAACTGCTGAGCCCACGAGCTGCAACTACTGAAGCCAGCGTGCCTAGAGCCTGTGCTCTGTGACAAAGAGAAGCCACCGCAGTGAGAAGAAGCCCGCACACCACAACGAAGAGTAGCCCCTGCTCACCACGACTAGAGAAAAGCCCGCATGCAGCAACGAAGACCCAACACAGCCATAAATAAATAATTAAATAAATCCATCCATCCATCCATCCATCCGAAGAAACCTTAAAGAACTGAGTGGCTCTATAAGTAGGAATCAGGTGAAGAGGAGATGGATTGTTGCTTTTGTTATATAGTAGTACAGCTTGAATTTTTTTTTTTTTTTTTTGAAATATACATTACTATTAAAGAATAATATACATCCAGAGGAGAGCATAAGTCCTAAATGTATATCTTCATGAGTTATCCCAAATTGAATGCACCTGAAAAACCCCCACCAAGATCAAGTAATGAGCATTTTTGGCATCCCAGGGGAATTGCTGGGTCATAGGCTGTGCGGCCACTCAGCTACAGTCCTTCCTGCGGTATCTGAAAGTTCCACTTGTTCTACATCCTGGTCACCGCATCTGCTTTGTCAGTATTAGCCATTGTGTTGAGTGTGTAGTAGAATCACATTATGGTTTTAGTTTGCATGTCCCTGAGGAACAGTGCAGTTGAGGATATTTTCAGTTTATCAGCCATTTGGGTACCTTCTTTTGTGAAGCATCTTTTAATGTCTTCTGCCCATTTTTTTAAAATATGAGTTTTCTGCCTTTTCCTTATTTATTTTCAGGAGTTAGTTGTCACATATATATGTATTTCTTGTATCTTGTGGCTTACCTTTTCACTGTTTTAAAGGTGTTTTTTGATAAACAAAACTTAAATTTTAGTATAGTCCAATTTACACTTCTCCTTTATGGTTAGTGCTTTTGTGTCCGATTTAAAAATTTTGCTTCTCCAAGTCATGAAGATATTCTCCTCTGTTATAGTCTACAGGCTTTGTTGTTTTACTTCCATATTTAGAACTATGATCCACCTGGAATTGAGTTTTATATGTGGGCAAACAGGGTCCTAGTGTAGTTGTTTTTGCACCAGGGTATCTGTCCATTTGACCCAGCACCACTTTCTGAAGCGACCCTCCTTTCCCCGGTGGTCTTGAGGGCAATTTCATTATAAATTAAGGGCATAAATGTGAGTCAGTTTCTGAACTTTTGCTTCTTTTTCATTGCTTTCATTGCCTGATCTTACCTTAGTACCATACTTTCGTAATCATTGCAGTTTTATACTGTGTTAATATCTGATAATGTGAGTCCTCGACTTTGTTATTCTTCCTCAAGTTAGTGCTGACTTTCCTTGGCCCTTGGTATTTCCACATCTATTTTAGAATCAGCCTGTCAATTTGTACCCTCCCCCCAAAAAAAACCCTTTTGCTTGTTTTTTTATTTGTTTGTTTTTTGATCGGGGTTACCTGAATCTGGGGATAATTGAAATCTTTACATTACTGAGTCTTCTAATCTGTTAATGTGGTATATCTCTACATTTATTTAGATTTCCTTTCTCTCAATACTGTTTTATAGTTTTTTGCATAGAAGTTTTTGTTTTCATTATAGTGTGCGTCATAAATCTTGTCCCATCCTTTTACTTTCAGTTTTTCTCTATGCTTATATTTAATGCACGTGTATGCACGCATACCTATGCGTATCATGTAGTTGTTCTTTCAGAGGGGGAGGAGTTGTTTGTTGGTGTGACAGTATTTTCCGTTCAATTGGAGTATTTGGTCTGTTTATATATAATGTAATTACTGATATATTGAGATTTGAATTTGTCATCTTACCATTTCTTTTCTATATGTCCTACGTATCCTAGGTTCCTTTTTCTCTCCTTTCTTGCCTTCTTTCAGATTTATATGTGCTTTTTAAAATCTGTTTCTCTTCCCTTGATTAGTTTATTAGTTGTACATTCACTGCCTATTCTTGAACAATTTTTTTAAAGTATAATATAAGTTAGTATGTTTATCTCTTCCTGGACAGTGCAAGAATCGTGGGACACTTAAACTTCATTTACCTTTCTTCCAACTCATTCATTGTTGTTGAGTGCTTTAATTCTACATATATTTAACCTCCTCAATACTGCCTCAAAGTTGTTTCATAGTCAGTGTTGATTAAATGCTCCTCCATATTGACCTTTCCATTGCTGTTCATTCCTTTCTGCATCGCAATGTGCTTCCACCTGGGATTATTTCCTGTCTGCCTAAAGAACTCCCTGCATTAATTCCTTTAGTGTGAGTCTGCAGTGACCAGTTCTTTCAGTTGTTGTTTGTTTAAAAATGCCTTTGTTTAGCCTTTATTTTTGGTAGATAATTTTACGTATTGTAAAATTTTAGGTTGGCAGTTATTTTCTTCCAGCATTTGAAGATGTTATTCCGTTGTCAGCATTTGAAGATGTTATTCCGTTGTCTTCTGGCTTCCTTTATTTCTGTTGTGAAGTCAGCTGTCACTTTACTCTTCCACAGGTAATATGGTTTTAGTTTTCCCCTCTACTACTCGTTTTTTGAATTTTCTCAGTCTTTGGTTTTCAAACACTGTGCCTAGAGGAGTTTTGTTTTGTGTCGTTTTGCCTATTTATCCCACTTTGGGTTTTAGTACTCCTTAAAGATGGGATTTGCTGTTTTAGATCAGTTTTGGAAAACTCAACCACTATATCTTCAAATGTTGCTTCTGTCCCATCTTTTTCTCTCCTCTTTGTACACTCCAGTTACCCCCTATGTTAGATGTTTTCACTGTTTTGTGTGTCTCCTATGCTCTTTTCTATATTGGCCATAATTTTTCTTCTCCATGCTTTATTCTTTATGGGTTTTTTTTTTATTTATCTGCAGCTCATTATTCCTCCTACCTTCAAACTCTTCTATTGAGTTTTTAATTTTAAATATCATATTTTTCAGTTTTATAATAACCTTTTGATGGCTTTCTTGTACTTTCCATTTCTCTGCTGAAATTCTCTATCTCGTCATCTAATTTCTTCAACATAGTTTTTACATAAAGTCCAGGTTCAATAACTCCAATGTCAGGATCACCTACGGGCATCTTGTTATGTGTCTTGTTTTCTGGGTTTTTTTTTTTTCTCTTCTTGGTTTTCAACTATTGACCTTATCTCCTGATGTTTCTGATTTTTTTAAAATTTAATGCTAATCATTGGTATTTACATTGTAGAAATAATTTGAGGCTCTAGATTGTGTTTTCTTCCATACAGAGTATTAATCTTTTATTTTAGCAGATGGTTAAAAAAGGAGATCACCATAATACAAGTGGAACCAAACTGATTGGATATTGCAAAGTCCATTTCCAGTGTACCTTGTAGGGTGTAGCCCTTTGTACCTCCTGTCTAAACATCTGTGATGTTTATGAGGGCCATTCTGATTTCTGAGCTCAGAACTATGCTTCTTTTATCTTCCCATCCCCATGCAATTTCAGAAAGTTTTGCTCAGCCTCTCAGTTTCTGGGCAACGGTTTACAAATTAGAAAATGCCTTGAGGGGGAAAGCAGTGTTGTACTCATTTCTCTGTACTTTCTTTCTCTTCCAAGGTCTTGGCTTTCTTTACCTTGGTTCCTTGGTATCTCTCCAGTGCCTTCAAACAGATGTTTTGTCTATATTTTTCCAGAGTTTCTAGTTGTTTCTCTGAGGGGGAGGGTTCATCTGCAATAAGTTATTCTTTCCATCACTATAAGGAAAATCCTCTTTGGTTCTTCAAAAACTGTGTATATTTATTACTTTGAAAATAAGAGCACAATAGGAGCACAAAAAGAGTTATCACGGCATAGTGTAATATAGTACCTGCAACAGTAAGAATGTACAATTCTGTCCTCATGAGAGGGTGAGGGAACGTTCCAAAGCAGAATTGACACCTGATCAGGGTTTTAAGGATTATTACGACTCACTTAGCATTCAAGGAGAAAGAAAAGTGTATGTAAATTCTTAAAAGCTTACGGCATATGAGATATGTAGTTTCAAGAATTTCTACACATTCCTGAAATCTTGCCAGATTTTGTATAGATGATGAAATGGATTTTTAATGAAGGAAAGACTGCTTTACAAGTTGCGTCATCCAATACTGATAACATCCAGGATGACAGACTGTCTAGTTGATGTCTGAAGAACAGCCTAGAAGTATCCCCATTTCATTTTGGCAGGCGCCAACTAGGTGGTGGTGGACTTGGGAACAGCATATGTGAAGTCCCAAAGGCAGGAGAAGAAGGCTGATGAAGTGAGAAGGATCCAAGTAAAAGGCAAGGAGGTAGGGAGTAAGAAGATAAGGCTGGGAAGGTCGGCTGGGGTCAGATCGTAAAAGGCCTCATAAGCCAATTTAAATAAATTGAAATTGAAGCTCAGAGCATGTGAAAATACTGAAGAATTTGCATCTGTGGACACAGTCTCGATTGCCCTTAATGCACTTTGCCCTTCTTTTCATGCGCTGATAAATTGGAGGGAAACAAAGTTGGAGGCAGGGAGACCAGTGAGAGAAGGCTGTTGCATGCATCCAGGTAAGAGTTGTTAGTGGCCTATAGTGGAGATGAAGAATGGATTAAAGAAAAAGAGACCTCACGGTTGTTGGTGATGGATTAGAAGTCGGTAGGAATGGGAATAGGGAAAGCAACACGGACAGCTCTAAGTTTAGCCTGATAGCTGAACGAAGAGCTGTATGAATCACTGTGATGGAGACGCAGGGTCATTGGCAGGCATGTTGAGGGCTGGAGTTTAGGGATGCCAGGTTCAACTTTATTATTATTATTATTTTTTTGGCTGCCCTGGGTCTTCGTTGCGGCACACGCGCTTTTTGTTGCGGCACGTGGGCTTCTCTGAGTTGTGGCACGTGGGCCGGTAGTTGCAACTCATGGGCTTAGTTGCCCCACAGCACGCGGGTCTTAGTTCCCTGACCAGGGATCGAACCCACATCCCCTGCATTGGAAGGCGGATTCTTAACTACTGGACCACCAGGGAAGTCCCAGGTTAAACTTTAAATGGATTCAATTTGAAATCCCTGCAGGATATCCACGGAGAGGTGCCCATTAGGCAGCTGGATATTTACCTCTGGAACTCAGTAGAGAAGTCTGGGCTGGAGATAAATATTTCTAAATGTTTAATAAAATGATAATGATTGAAACCATGGGGGTAGCTAAGTTTGCACAAGGGAGAGTGGTAGAGTGAGAACAATTTTATCAGATATAACCCTGTGGAACCCAAGTATTTCAGGAGAAGGCTGAGCATTAGAAATCCTTGAAAGAAACGAGAACATTCGACCTTGGAGAGACCATGGAAACCAGGAGAGAGGGATGTCTCTCGACTCACAGAGATAATTGCTGCCTGGAAAGACTGCAGAGAGGGACTTAAGAAGCATCCACTGGCTTAAGGAAAAACAAGGTCACTGCTCTCCCTGTTGAAGGCAATTACAGGAAAGTTGAAGAATGGATGGGAAGCAGGGAGAGAGCACGAGTGTGGACAGCTTCTCCCTGGGTGTCAGTTCCCTCGTCCATACCTAAGATGTGTGGGATACTCAGAAGTTAACACATGAGCTGCCACTGGACTAGGTTCTAATGCAGATGTGGTTTTATTTGGCCAGTACAGTGTTCAAAATGCATTTCTTCTCGGCTGAGTACAGTTACATAGACAGAACCCTTTCCAGATCCTTTGGGACAGATTAAAAAATCTTGCATACTTGGTTTTTACCTTGTGAGCTTGATACGTGGTCTAATGCTGTCTACACACAATCTACGTGAATTCTGATCAGGAGTAATTACTATTACTAAGAATTCCCCTGTATTTCATATGACTAATGTGTCTCCTTAAGACTGTTGCTGAATATAATTTGAGATCTAGACGGCAGGAATGCTGTGAACGTCATCTGTGTCTTCCAAGGATTGTGGTTATTGAAGCAGGGAGTCTGCTTCAGTGTTTCCCACTGGCAGTTCTGGGGTGTGTTGCATCCTTGACTACAGGAACAATTTTGGGGCGGAGGGTGGTGATTGCTCGGAGATATGACTCTGATGATTTTCATCATTACCATTGAGAATATTGCTGTGAATTCAGCCACGTACAGCCTTGGATGTTCATTGGGCTCCCTGGCATCTGGTGGCCTTGTTTCATCCTTTTGTTGGTGTGGCTTCCACTTTGCGGGAAACCTAATCCCTCCAAAGAGGCTTCTTGATGTGCCTTGAGATTTCATAGTGAGTCCTCAGCAGAAAACACGTAGGGTGGATATACCTCGGCTTTTGGAATTCCACTCTTCTGGTTTCTGCCTTTTGGAAAAATTGTCTGAATCTATTAAAGGCTTTTCAGTAAATAATTTTTTCATGAACATGACTTTTCTAATTGCGTATGATAAATGTTTTATTCTTCCAAAATAATACAACTCAAATAGAAATAGATTCAAGAGTCCATGTGGTAACGAGGAAGGCAAGAGGAGAGGTCTAGAAATCACAGCCTAGAATTTTCAATGGTCACAGCTGTGATCTCAGCCTCTCCTATAACCTGTGGGAAACTGAGACCCAGAGGGAAAAGGCGGCAGCAGTTTAGTCCACACAGCTTGTCAGCAGCAGAGCTGGATGAGGTGTTAACCACACCTGGTGAGTGCCCTTCTGAGCAAGGATGTCCTTCCACCCTGTGCCAGAAGCTTCAGCATAATATGAATCGGGAGATTAGGTTTGACATAAACACACTACCATGTATAAAATAGATAGCTAGTGGGACCTGATACATAGCACAGGGAGCTCAGCTCAGTGCTGTGTGACCACCTAGATGGGTGCGATACAGGGGGTGGGGGGAGGTCCAAGAGGGAGGGGATATAGATGATTCACTTTGTGGTACAGCAGAAACTAACACAACATTGTAAAGCAATTATACTCCAGTAAAAAACAGCATAATATGAATCGGGAGATTAGGTTTGACATAAACACACTACCATGTATAAAATAGATAGCTAGTGGGACCTGATACATAGCACAGGGAGCTCAGCTCAGTGCTGTGTGACCACCTAGATGGGTGTGATACAGGGGGTGGGGGGAGGTCCAAGAGGGAGGGGATATAGATGATTCACTTTGTGGTACAGCAGAAACTAACACAACATTGTAAAGCAATTATACTCCAGTAAAAAACAAACAATAAAACCCTCCTTGGTGTCTCAAAAAAAAAAAAAATGCAGTGACTCTTCTCTTTGGCTTTTTTCTCTCCTTCACCTTGGCTTTACTTATCTTTATGCTTTCTCCTCTGCCATATAAAACACTATGTTTAAAATGTGTTCATTCCACATGCTGCGCTCGGAAGTGCCATGTGATAAATGGTAGATTGGCAGCTTTGTAATTTGCCTTGACTGGATCGTAGAGTTATGTCCCAGTTATGTGACTTCCTAAATATTTACAGCTGAGCCAGTCTGCAATGCTGGGAAGTTGTTTTATGGATCCCCAGGGCCTTTTGTGTTCTTTCTTGTATTTCGGTGCCTCCTCCCTAGTAAAGAGAGGACCACCTGCTGCGTTTGTGCCCACTCTGCTGAAGCAGCGGCGGTAAAGACCACGCTCAGGGGTGCCTAGACACCATCCAGCCGAAGGCTTTAGATATAGTCACTTCAAAGTGTAGTGAGAGAGCAAGTCATCTGTGAATTTTTCGTGCGGAAGTTGTATGTTCGAACAAGAATCCCTTGTAGTTCTCTGTCCCAAAGAACACTGTAAAGAGTCTGACCCCGAAGTTAAGAAACTAAGAAACCTCAGATCTAAAGGTGCGTCCACGGACAAGACGCTTCTCAGCGCTGGGCCTCATCTGAAATGGTTCGACGAGATGAGCTTTGAGGCTGGCTATTCTGCGGTTCGCCAGGTTCTAGGAGCCTTTTGTTACGTGCCTTGGCATTTCCAGTCTCCTTCCTTTTCTTGGGTGCGCCAAGCACTAGGTACCGTGTAGGAAGGCGCCTCTTCTTTCTATGGGAGGTGGCGCTGCAGTTTTTAAGGACTAGTTTATATTCATAGTTTATCGCCGAATCCCATCATCTTTAAAAGTGAATTTAGAGATGAGCAGGCACTTCACAAAAGAGGACGTCCAAACAGCCACTGAGTGTATGAAAAAGTGCTCAGCATCGTTGCTCACTAAGGATATAAGAATTAAACCTCAGTGAGGGACTTCCCTGGCGGTCCAGCAGTTAAGACTCCACGCTTCCACTGCAGGGGGCTTGGTTTTAATCCCTGGTTGGGGAACTAAGGTTCCCACATGCTATACACCCACCAGAACTGGATAAAATAAAAAATCTAACACTAGTAAGTTTGGGCCAGGATGCAGAGCAACTGTAACTCTCATATAGTGCTGGCGGAGTGTATAATGGCAAAACCATTCTAAGAAGTGTGGTAGTGTCCTCCAAAGCTAAATATACACTTACTCTGTGACCCAGCAATTCAGCTCCTAGATTTAAATCCAAGAGAATCAATTTCATATGTCTACCTAAACACAGGGATGAGAACTGTTCCGGTAGCTTTATTCATAATAGTCCACACAGGAAACAATCCCCAAATGTCCAGCAACAGAAGAATGGATAAGCAGATGTTGCTGTGTTCCTATAATGGAATACGACACAGCAAGAAAAAGCAGTGTACTGCTGTGTGTAACAGCATGGGTGAATCTCACAGCATTATGGTCAGAGAAAGAAACCAGACACAAAAGAATACATACAGTGTGGTTCCATCAACACGTAGTGTAAGAACAGGTAAAACTAGTCTAAGGTGATAAAAGCTAGACTAGGGATTACTTCCAGTGTGAGAGGATATTGACTGGGAGAGGGCACAGGTGATGGAAATGTTCCGTCTCCATATGGATGGCAGATGCTTGGGGTGTACACATTGGTACAGATTCAGTGAGCTGCCCAGGGAGACTCGTTCACTTTGTTGCATGTAAGTTATGCCCCAAGAAAAACGACTGGAAAGAAAAGTGAATTTGAATGATTCATCTGTGAGTTTGATACTATGCACTTGGTATTTTAGGTCTAGGGACAGGTGGGGTAGTGGGAGTGACAGGAATCGGAGGGAAATGGATTTTAGCGTGGCATTTGTTGTAACATCCCTCTTGGAGCAGCCCAGAGCCAATGGCTTGAGCTACTTCTTTGAGAAGGACATCAATTCAAATTTTATAAAAAGCAATTTGGAGCCCACCTGTGCCAGGCACTGTCCAAGGATTCTCTCCTTTCTCAAAGGCTCTCGTCTAGAGGCTTACTCCCAAGCAAAAGTATAGCTTTTGGATGGAATCTAATAGAAAGTCTGGCAGGCTCTTTTTTTTTTTTTTTTTTTTTTTTTTTTTTATCCCCAGGGGTGGCTGCTCGAGAGACGGCCCAAGCTCTGAAAACGCTGGCCCAGGCTGCCCGGGGGGTGGCTGCATCTACGAGTGACCCTGCGGCTGTGCATGCCATGTTAGATTCTGCCCGGGACGTGATGGAGGGCTCGGCCATGCTCATCCAAGAAGCCAAGCAGGCCCTGATCGCACCTGGAGATGCGGAGAGTCAGCAGAGACTAGCCCAGGTAAGGCCCAGAACTGGCAATCAAGGTCATCACTGAGGTGGACGCATTGACAGGCTGTTGCCCGGTGTGAGCGGTTTTGGAAGCCTTGCATGGTAGCCCCCATAATGTGAGACGTGCTTAACTCAGTCAACAGAAAGTATGGGGGTGCTTTGCTGAGACTTGCCGTTAGAACGTGAAGGACCTGGACACAGCATGTCTGTTTTGGGCCTGTGTGTGTGCTTATGTATATCCCTCTTCTTAGCCTGGGAGGTGAGGTAGATATGCTTGGTTTGGCTACTCGGTGCTTTAAACTCTCTCTAGTGCCTCTTCAGATGATTCTTACCAGAGAGCGTAGACAGGGAGCCTCACACATCCTTAAAAGGCAGCATGTGGGCAACTCCCAAGTTGGTCTGGAAGTGCTCAGAACGTTCCGCCTGCCCTTGGGCAGGGCGGGGTGTGGGGTGACGGCCCCAGAGGGCCGCTGAGCATAAACCCATCCCAGGGCCGGCTGACTGTGTTCCAAAGGACTCAGGGCCTCCTTCCACCTCAGGACCTCTGCAGGGCTCTCGGGAAGGCAGCTATTTCTCTTCCTCTTGGTGTTGGGTATCTTTGTTTCAGAACCTAACAGAATGTTCGAGAGTTGTATTTGAGCCACAGTCAGGACTTGGCCTGGCCTTGGGAGCAGGTAGGGTGTGCTGTATCACCGTGTCAGACCCTGTGCTAAGACGGGATGTTAACCCCAGTGAGAGGCCTAGATGGGGAGATTGAATGGTAAGCAGTGTCGGGTAGATGCTGGCCGATCAGTTCCCCATCTCTGTTAGCTCTGCATACTGTCACTGCTCACTCCCAACACACGTGCAAGAACGCTTGCCCTGAAACCTGCCTTCTGATGGGGCTTTTCTCCCTCTGTGTGTTCAGGTGGCCAAAGCCGTCTCTCACTCCTTGAATAACTGCGTGAATTGCCTCCCTGGGCAGAAGGATGTGGACGTGGCCTTGAAGAGCATCGGGGAGTCGAGCAAGAAGCTGCTGGTGGACTCGGTGAGAGGTTTGGGCTCGGGAAGGGGTGCCCCGCCTGGGGGACTGGGCTCACCTTAGGTGTGGGTGGCGTCTCCTCCCCTCTAGGGGACCTCTGAGCAGCTAGCCTTTCCCTTAGGACTCCTGTTTTTCCTGCCAATTTGCCTTTTCCTTGTTTGGCTCTCTGGTCAGCTGAGTTCCCAGGTAGAATTTCTAAAGTTTACTTTTTCTTTGAGCCCATGTTGCTGTTTGCTCTTGGGTCATCCCGGTAAGACAGGAATGGGGGGAGGGGGTATATGATCATCTAACTTTTTTTTTTTTTTTTTTTTTTTTTTGCGGTACGCGGGCCTCTCACTGCTGTGGCCTCTCCCGTTGCGGAGCACAGGCTCCGGACGCGCAGGCTCAGCGGCCATGGCTCACGGGCCCAGCCGCTCCGCGGCACACGGGATCCTCCCAGACCGGGGCACGAACCCGTATCTCCTGCATCGGCAGGCAGACTCTCAACCACTGCGCCACCAGGGAA
>NC_041224.1:55697307-55707643 GCF_002837175.3 Physeter macrocephalus
CGTTCCCTGCATCGGCAGGCGGACTCTCAACCACTGCGCCACCAGGGAAGCCCTCATCTAACTTCTTATCAGGACATCTCAGGCAGTGACAGTCAGGCGATAAAGGGATACAAGTGTCCGGAACTCACTGAGAGAGTGAGCAGTCTGGTGAATTTCACTTTGGGGCCTGTTCCCTTCCCTGTTTTGTGAGTCCCCTTTGCGGGTACTTGGCCTTGTTCATCTTTGGTTCTTCTCTGCCTGGTGCCTGGCGTATACCAGGTATGCAAGCAATGGGTGTGGTGTGACTAATATCTAGCTTAACTCTCTGGAACTTTTCAGAAACAGTTACAATTCTGCTAGTGGCACTTCTGTGGAAAAGCTAGTCAATATATTGTTAGCAAAGACCAACCGATGAATAAAACTGATGGCTATTAGTTTAGAAGAATAGGATTTAAAGTTTCATAGCATCTGCCTTTTAGTTCCAGAAAGCTATCCCTTTGAGAGTTTCCATCTGAGAAACCCAAGATAGAGTGCTGGTTCAGAGAGTGGATCCCGAGTCAGACTGCCCAGGTGTGAATCCTGGCTCTGCCACTTAGGAGACCAGAAGCCTGAGGAAAGCTGTCCTTACCATTTTTAGATCCACTATGTTTAGCACTGAATAGTGTTCAAGGGAATGTATATATTTTGAAGGTCAACCTTAACAAGGGCTCAGACCACACAGAGCCTTTTAGTCTAGATGACTCACAACTGCATCCCAGGAGAGTCTGTCTTCCCTCTGCAACATACTACCTTTGTTTCTCCTATGCAAAGTAGAACTTCTCCTGCAATGTGCCTTCTCTTCCCATAGTTACCTCCGAGCACGAAGCCTTTCCAGGAAGCCCAGAGTGAACTGAACCAAGCAGCGGCCGATCTGAACCAGTCTGCAGGGGAGGTGGTCCATGCCACTCGGGGCCAGAGCGGAGAGCTGGCCGCAGCCTCCGGGAAGTTCAGTGATGATTTCGATGAATTCCTCGATGCCGGCATTGAGATGGCGGGCCAGGCTCAGGTGAGGCTGGTGTGGCTGAGTGGAGTTGACCCTTGCCCCTCTCGACTCTGGTGGACCGTCGGCCCCTGAGGCCAAGTGGCAAATAGGAGCGGGGAAGCTGTGAGCAGCCCACACCTTTACACTGTCTTTGCTGCTCAGGGAGCTCCATGAGCTCACAGGAATGGCATTCCCAAAGATACTATTAGCTTATGTGTGAAGTTCTTCCTGGAGATGACAGATAACTTTTCCCACGATCCTCCAACAGAACTCATCATTTTATTTATGCTTTTTGGAGGGAGGGCAGCTCTGCATCCTATACTTCAAATGTGGTATAATACTGTAAAAACTCAAGTATTTGAAGTTCGGGGAGTCCATTTGAAAAGGCTGTGTCTGATCCTGAGTGTCAAGTGATTCAAACTTACCTCCTTCAGATGAATAAATAAACCCCTTGTTTAGAACAAGGGTGGGTGACTGGTCTGGTGTCAGCTTATGGAGCTGGTTTTTTGTTTTTTGTGTTTTTTTTTGCGAGCTCCTGTGAACTCCCTAAAAGTGGTACCCAGGGTGTTTTTTACTCTGTTATCTACAAAGGGTTGTTTCTCGGATGGCAGGCCAGGTGAGAAATGTATCCTTTCCAGAGTCAGGAGCTTCTGGGATGCAGTCAGCTCTAAATGTCCAGACGGTGACGGTAGTTTGTGCCAGGCTGAGATGGACACGCCCCTTGATAACTCCAGCATTGTTGAGCAAGATGCTGGAGTTGTGGCCCTGTCTGTGTGCTCTCTCGCTCGCTCTCTCCCTCCCGCCCCCATTAATGCCCACACTTGTGAGACAGCACAGCTCTTGGCTGACCCACTTGGGCTGGATTTCTGTCCTGTTGTGTGCATCTTGGTCTGGATGTCTGTTTGTAGAACGGTACACACTGGGCAAAGTCTCGACAAGTTAGGCATCTGCAGACTAATTGGACTTAATGCAATCTAGACAGATAACCTGCTTCCGTTTCAAGGTGCTGCTCCTAGCTCTGAATGCTGCCTAGGAGAAACGGACAGCCCTTAATTACTCTGGCTCCTTTTGACCTTACAGACGAAAGAAGACCAGATCCAAGTGATAGGGAACCTCAAGAACATCTCGATGGCATCCAGCAAGCTGCTGTTAGCTGCCAAGTCTCTCTCTGTAGACCCAGGAGCACCCAATGCGAAAAACCTCCTGGCCGCAGCTGCAAGGTAAGAGTGGAACAAAATGGGCGTTCATGTGTGGTTAAGTAAGGTCAGTGTTTGCAAGATCCACCTGACATCCTGCTGCTTTGCTGAGCAAAGACGTAGTGCTGACCTTCTGGTGTCAGAGTTGGAGGCGAGAGTGACAGAGATGCTGGTGTCTTATTAAATGGGCTCATTTGCATGCGCTTTCTCCACTAAAGATGCCTTCTGTCTCCTCTTAAAGCCTTTTCAGGAGGACTTGCTTAGTCTTAAGGCCCTCACTGATGTATAAACATAGTGGCTTAGATTTTTTTGAAAGTAGTATTACTATCTTTCAGATTATGGAAGTAATATAAGTTCATTAAAAAGAAACCAGAAGATGCTGAAAAGTATTAAAAAACCGACACCCAACTAGCCGTTCAACATTTCTTGAGTCTTACTATGTGCCCGGCACCAATGTTAATTAGATGGATTTAAACATGTTCACTTCGTCACGTGCAGAAGGGCTCTAGCTCAGAATGAATGGGGTGGTGGGAGGAGTAAATTGTTTGGGGAAATATGTTAAAACATGAATCTGAACTTGGGGTAAGGTCAACATTCTTCTTTCCTGTTGTTTTCACCTGAGGAAGTGGGTCATACAAGACAATTTCTGCTACAGGGCCACTCTGGCCGTTTAGTTCAATAACTAGTGATGGAGTGCTGGTAGCTGGAGAAAGTACAGCGACAGCCCAGGAAAATTTTATATTGGCAATCCCACATTCGTATTCCTGAACCGAGAGGATAAGGTATTTTATTTTCCTGTGGCAGTGTAGGCCTGTTTTCATAGCATTTCTTGATAACACTTTTTTTTTTTTTTTTTTTTTTTTTTTTTTTTGCGGTACGCGGGCCTCTCACTGTTGTGGCCTCTCCCGTTGCGGAGCACAGGCTCCGGACGCGCAGGCTCAGCAGCCATGGCTCACGGGCCCAGCTGCTCCGCGGCATGTGGGATCTTCCCAGACCGGGGCACGAACCCGTGTCCCCTGCATCGGCAGGCGGACTCTCAACCACTGCGCCACCAGGGAAGCCCTTGATATCACTTTATATGTAGGAAAACTAACAGCAGTGAGAGATTAAACGCAGGACAATTAGAACACATAGCATCATTGGAAACATTTTCAAAATGTGCAGATTAGTGATTTTTAAAACGCATGGCTTGAATTCTACTTAACTTTTTTTAAACTTGGTTTTGTTTGCTTATTTCTTTTTTAATGTCTTTATCTCTCTTGGCTTTTTTTAAGTTGTTAGAATCAGGAGACCTGAATTCTAGTACAAGCTTTAGTGCTTGACTAACTAGGTTACCTCGGTCAGGTCACTCAACCTGTCTAAACTTTCCCATTTGCCAAATAGGGATGTGTACAGACTACATTGTCCTTGAGCTCTGTTCAGTTCTCAATATATAAGGTAGCATGGTACCACTGGTTAAAACCTGTCTCTGGTCTCCTCTTTGCTTGTAGTGTTATTTTATTTTATTTTTTTATGGGGGGGGGTTAGGTAATTTCAGAGCAGTTGCCTTCAAAACCTTTGAGTTTCTTCATTTATTCCCAGGTACATACTTTACCTTCAAACGATAGCTAGAGCCACTAGGTGATGGGAAAAATATCCTCACATCTCCCCACCTCCATCTTATGCTTTGTTTGTGATTGTTCCATTAGGTGAATGCCCTCCTGGGGTCGTGGTGGGTGGGGATAAAGAGGGACAGTGATGTCTTCTCTGTTGTGCAGCTGTTTCTGATCTCAAACCCTCTTAATCACTCTTTTTTCCTACAAACAACCTTTGGGTAAGGCAACTAATGTTGCCAGGTATCTGAACTCATATGTTTTTCATTATCTTAAATTTTTCACATCATTTCAAAATTACAGTTTCCAACTTAGAGCGTGTTGTCGACTCTCTTAAATAGTGGGAATGAGGGGAGAGTATAAATTGGCCTTTTGAAAGCCCAGTACAGAAAGGAATCCAGGACCTGAAAGCATGCTGCTGGTGTCCTGGCTCTGTGAGTGTCTGAACGCCCCCTGGTGGTGACATTGAGGAAGGGACCTGGAGGCGAGGTAAAAAAGCTTTCTTTGCCTCTGTCTGTCCTGGCTTTCAGCAGTTGACAGGATTCCCAACCTGATGGTTTCATAGCCAATTCAGCACTCAAGAATTATCACGTGAACTGATAGTCTTGGGCTGGAACAGCTACAGGAAGTTGCTGGCCTATTCTCCTTGGCTTCTTGGCCCATGCTGGCAAGCTCTGCTGCTCCCTGGGGTGATTTCCCAGCAGAAGCGCCAGCCAGGTCAAGTGAGTCAGGCATCTCCCCTTGGAGGGTAAAGCTCTGCCCACCTGGGGTGCCTTCATTCATTCTCTTGTTACTTCATTTGTTCATTAAACAGATTTTTACCACATGCCTGATAAGGGCCCCGCCCAGCACTGGGTGCTGGGCACACACTGTAAGACTGGGACGGCCCTGGTGAAGTTAGGACAGGGGGCACAATCAGGGCCTGCCACCCTCATTCTATCTGGGCCTCACAACAGTCCGGTGCAGCAGGGATCCGCTTGCTCTCGTCCTCATCTTCAGTTCCGCTGTCCTCCCTCTTCTTGAGACGGCCATGCCTGCCTGTCCTTCATGTGGATGTCCCCAAAGGCCCCAGAGATGCTACTGCGGGACCCAGGCCTGGACCAACTCAGCCCCACCCTGCTCCTACATCAGCAGACTTGAACCCTTTCTTTGTTCTTTCTAGTCGCCGTGATTCTTCCTGCTTTAGGAGAAAATGGTTTACTTCTGGGACAGCAGTAGAGTATGTGTGCTTTTCCCTGTTTATCATTCTGCATCTGAGCTCAGGTACATCTGAGGAAGCTGGTCCCTTGGTTTCTGATGTTCATGGGGAGGAAGTCATTTTCTGTTGAGTTCCTGGCTTGTTTGTCTTCTTTCTGTGTAACTGCTTGGCTCTGGCTCTTTTCTGGCAAGTTGGGTGGAGCTGGAGACCCTTTGTCAACCGTTCCTCAGGCTTTTTCCTGCCTGGGGGCTGGACTGATGCTCCCTGAACTTAGTTAAGGAAGTGGGAAACCAGGTGGCAGTGGCAAAAGTAGGAAGTGCCCTAACTCTGAGCACCTCCCAAGCTGCTGAGCATACCACAATCACCCTGGCCAGAAGGACTCCCGGGCTGAAGACTTGATGCCCACCAGCTGCCAGCATCAGGGCCATTCTAGACCAGGTGTTCAGCTGCTTTCCAGTCCCCTGAGGGCTCCCTAGGACCTTGCAGGAGGCGCCTCTTCCTGGACCACCCTTTGCTTTGAAGTTTCTGCCAGGCAGGAGTCTTCCTGTCTCCAGAGATGGTGAAAAAGGATGTCCCAGCAAGCAGCACTTCCATGCTGTAAAGTAGAAAAATGTACACTGGGCCTTCTGCTGTCTCTTGGTCTCCTCTAGAATGTTCCATTCCCGTAATCCAAATCAGGATCTCACTGAGCCCTGACTTTCCAATTGCTCTGGTCCATGTTGGGCCCTCCTTCATAGGCAGAACCCACGCCCACATCGGGGCTTTCATTTTCTTTCTTTCACTCCCAGCGAGTCCTGCCTGTGTCTGGCTGATCCTGTCTGGTGTCACGCCCCCATCACTGCTTCCTCTGGCTCACCTTTGTGTCTTGTCTGTTCATTGTCTTGCCTCTCCAACTGGATTGCAAGCACCTTGCTTTCTTAGAGAGACTTAAACTGTATTACTTTTTTACTCCCCATGCCTTGTGCATGGTAGGACCCAGGGAATACAGACAGGTGAGTTTCAGTTTGCTCTAGTTGCCTTTCTTAGTTGCCTTTCTAAGCACGTCCTCCTTTGAGGAAGGGAATCATTGGAAGTTGCTCTATTCCCCTCCAAGCTCGCTATTGGACGACTTGAGCTTAATAAATAATCAAAAGCACAAACTGGTTGATTTTCTTCTCTCACCTCTGCCCCAATTCTATATCTATATAAAATTTCCTTCCAGAGCTCACAAACTCCTGTCTGAATCAACTTAGTATCTCTGAATGCTAAATGATTTGTAGGTTAGAAAGCCTTTAACATCTGAGGTTGTAGATCCCAATTTATTAAAAACTGAGAGTGGCTAAATATGCTTATTAGATAAAGAATGAATTACAGGAAAACACTATCTCTAGATGGTGAAATTATGGTTATTTAATTTTTTGTATTTTTTTAAAATAAACTTGTATGGCTTTGATCATTACCAAAAAGTGTGGGGAAAATAAAAGCAACTATAGTTCAAGCCTACTTGGATTTACATAGAGCAAAGGGAGGATGCAGCTAATTTTGGCTGTATTTTTGTAACAGTGTAAGTAGGTTAATTCATAATGCTTCAGTAGATGTACTGGTATCTGCTTTAAAATAATATTATAAAATCACTGTTAACATTGTGATACGTCATTGTCATTTTTCTATGCATATGTATATTCTTACAGGTATGGGCTTATGTGGTTTTTACGTTTTATATACAGTTTTCTATATAAGGAATATGATATCATGACTTTTAATGGGTGCCAAGAATTCTGTTGTAGACTATACATTTAATCTGTCCTTTATCATTGCATATTTGGGTTGTCTTTAATCCTTTGCTCTTATAAATAAGTACCGTAGTTTGAAACATGAAAATACTGTTTCCCATTGTCAAATGTATATAACCATTTGCCTCTGTGCCACTAAGTTTATTTAGCTATGCAATCCAGATTCTAAAATGAGTTATGGGGATAAGTGATACCTAAATAACGCTTTTTAGTCATGGATCAGTATTACCCAAGTGACTCATTGAAACATGCAGTGCTGTGCTGGCACTGTTAAGGATTATCCTTAACGAAACAAAAAACAACAAACAAACAAACTCTTGGTTTGTTTGTTTGTTGTTTTTTACCCCAAGTTTTTATTTGAACATTTTTCGCTTCTAAAAATAGTTGAAAGGACAGTGAATAGCTATATATTTTCTGGGTTTACCAATGGTAAACTTAGTTTTGGGTTTTTTTTGGTTTGTTTTTGTTTTTGGAGGGGGCCACACCGCATGGCTTGCGAGATCTTAGGTCCCCAACCAGGGATTGAACCCGGGTCCATGGTAGTGGAAATGCAGAGTCCTAACCACTGGACTGCCAGGGAATTCCCATAAACACTTAGTTTCCAATGGAAAAATCTTTATATAAAGACTAGCTTTTTAAAAATGTAGATAAACAGGAAACGTTGAAAGAAATAAGCCAAATGGAAAGCTTGTGTGATACGTGGAAATATTCCCCAAATGATCGTGTCACCACAGTTGAGGGCTGTACCCTTTGTTATGTTGACACATCCAGGCTGTCCACTCCGAAGTATGTCTTGAAGGCTGCCATTGCAGAACACGGTGTTGGACTCTCTGGGGGACCCTTCCAGTGAATACATCATGAACTGCACCTTCCAAAGGTGGTCCCAACTAGAGACTGTCCTGCTATCTCAGTTGTTCTTGTTTTGCTTTGTACCTGGAAGGCACAGTGCTTCCCCGTGACACCTTACTTAGTTAAGCACTTTTCCCCAAATAAATGAGTCACTAGAGTTAATCTTACACAAACTATTTGGGGATTCTTTCTTGAGCTGAGGAATGTTTTTCTTCTTCCCATCACTCTAGCTAAATTTAAAATTCAAAGCAGTAGCTCCTCATCAAATAATTAAGCTGATTGCCTTTGTACATTGGCAACATCTTTTTCCACCTAATTTGATATTCTGTGGGAAGCTGCAAAGCCAATTTAACTAATAAAATGAGGCATCTTTATATTAGACAGTGTTAATGATTAGCAGCAATGTGTGTCCTATTTTGATTTTATTTGTTTTATTTTAAGTTGCCTGTTAGCTGCAGTGGTTACTGACTGTGAATAGAATTCAGGGTCCTGCCAAAACTATGGACCAGTTATGACCCTGCAGAAAAATGGTTTTGAATCTGGCCTTGGTGTCTGATAGACATGGGTTTGTCTTATTTCTGCTTCTTATTTGTAGCATCTCCTTAGGGAATTATCTCGTGTGTGTGTGTGTGTGTGTGTGTGTGTGTGTGTGTGTGTCTGTCTGTTTTTTTCATTTATAAAAACAAGGGTATTCAATTTTAAGACTTAGTGTAAAGGTACAGTAATCAAAACAGTGTGGTATTGGTAAAGGGTTAGACACACAGGTCAATGGAATAGAATAGAGTCCAGAAGTAGACCCACACAAATATGGCCAAATGATTGTCAACAAAGTTAAAAAAGCAATTCAGTGCAGAAACGATGGCATTTTAAATGGTACTGGAATAATTAGACTTCCATATATCCCCCCCATGAAAAAAAATCTGGATCTATATTTCACACCTTATTAAAGAAATTAACTCAAAATGGACCATGCCTTTATAAATTATCCATGGCAACCTAAACAGAGGCTGTCCAGGAGGGGTGGAAACCTAGCCAATGTAGAAAAAAATCTGGGCTGTGTTTTAAGTTCTAAGAAGAATGGAAACACATGTAAAATCATCTAAGAATCTCTGATTTCTATTAATGTTAACAAAGAAAATAGCTCTTTTAAAGAATAATTTTGGTATAGCTTCTAGGAACTGGTCAATCATGTAGAAATGAATGGCAAGAAGAGGTTTTAAAATCATAAGGCACAGTTTACAGTGTGACTTTAAAAATATACAAAATAGTCCAAACTATACAAAGGCTGTCCAAAATAGCCTCGCTCAGATCATCCCATTCCTATGGGCTGCTAGTGAAGGATTCTGAAAACAGTGTTACTATGAGTTGTTTGCCATTTGCAACTTCATTGTGAATTCCTTCTTGTGAATATATTAAAGATAGCCACACTTTTTAAGAGAGCTATTAGTATTGATACTTTTAAGGGTAAATCAATGAATAATGAGAAGCAAGGTAGGGATTCTCATTCTCTCTTCCCTGGCTGTGGTTGATTTTTGGTTGTTTAGAGCAGGGGGCGCAACCCCCAGGCCGAGGACCGGTAAGGAACCGGGCTGCACAGCAGGAGGTGAGCGGCGGCGAGCAAGGGAAGCTTCATCTGTATTTACAGCCGCTCCACCTCGCTCGCATTACCGCCTGACCCATCCCCCCATCGCTCTCATTACCGCCTGAACCATCCCCCCCATCGCTCTCATTACCGTCTGAACCATCCCCCCTGCTCCCCGGTGGAAAAATTGTCTTCCACGAAACCGGTCCCTGGTGCCAAAAAGGTCGGGGAGTGCTGGTTTAGAGCCTTGTGGAAGAGCTGTCACAGGGACCACAGCCTTTATAGTGAATTAATTGTATTCCTAGCGAACCTACAAAACATTGTTGGGGAAATTACTGTTGATCTTTACAAAACAAAACAAAAAACACTCTTTACGTATTTGTCGCAGAGCTGTGACGGAGAGCATCAATCAGCTCATCACTCTGTGCACCCAGCAAGCTCCTGGCCAGAAGGAATGTGATAACGCCCTGCGGGAGCTGGAGGTGAGTCCCTGGAAAGGCTGCTGAGGATTTCAGAGTATCTGTGTGTCTGTCCTTTCCCTCCGGGGTCAGGTTCTTCTCCTCTATTCTTACCTTTTATCTTTCCTGGGAAACTATTGGAGCCAAAGTTCCAATCCAAGTGGGAAGGAATTAAAGAAAAATTAGATTTGGTAGGGTTATCATCCCTGCTTCCCTGTTTCCACTAAGAGTTGCTTTGTTAAAGGATTCTTTATTTCAAACAGGAAGAGGCCTATGGTATTGAGTGTAGGCTGAAGATAAGCAATTTCTACCTAAAAAGTTTGGGAGTGTTTGGGAGAAGCTGGAATAGATGTGGTTTATGAGTAAAAATGATTTTCCTATACATTGTATTTTGTAACATGTAGGGAGCGCATTAGAGAAAACCCAGGAGTAACACTTATTACTATACAGTCAAGGTGGCCGTGGGGCTCCTAGTGGCCCAGACACAGTGTAGGACTTATCAATTTATATTCATACTTAGGGTTTGTTTGTTTGTTTGTTTGTTTGTTTTTGCGGTACGCGGGCCTCTCACTCTTGTGGCCTCTCCCATTGTGGAGCACAGGCTCCGGACGCGCAGGCTCAGCGGCCATGGCTCACGGGCCCAGCCGCTCCGCGGCATGTGGGATCTTCCCGGACCGGGGCACGAACCC
>NC_041224.1:55707709-55732316 GCF_002837175.3 Physeter macrocephalus
CCCCTGCATTGGCAGGCAGACTCTCAACCACTGCGCCACCAGGGAAGCCCTAGGGTTTATTTTTAATGGAAAATTCATTTATGCCCACAGAGTATACGTGGGCAAAAATAAAATCAATGTGCCTACTTGTCTGTAAAGCAGTCCTAACCAATTCAGGTTATGTTGAAACAGGCAAATGGTTATCTCAGTAGATATGGGATGGTTGTACCAAGTGTACCTTTAGTTTTCTGAACAGGGATACCCACCATGCCAGAGATGTTAGGGGTGGGGGATTGATTGCAGCTTCTGAAGGGTCTGATTGAGGCCCCGTCCGCCGATGGCAAGAGGCCATTGGCACAACTGAAAGTGAGAATAGGCAGGGGACTGAAGCATTCTGAAAACAGTGGAGAATGTTTCCTACCTTGGGTGAGTTACTGCCCTATCCTGGTCTGTTCACATTTGCAAATATAAATGATACGTGGACTGTTGATCTAAATGAGGTCTGTTGGCCCAGACGCACATACTCTGTGCCTTAATGGTATCCTTGGTTGCCAAAATTATGGCTATTTCAGTGTTGCCGTTACTAAGGCAATTTTGATTATCCAAGGAGTGAGAGGAGTTTCTTCAATGAAATGAACACCTTCTTTATGCAGCCCTCTTTCCCTCAGATCTTTGCTGATTAACTCAGCAGTTTCGCTATTACTTCTCCCCAACCCTTAGTAACTCACATGGCCTTGTCTTTTTGTTGGCTGTGCCCCAAAGTCTGCTAGGTGCCACTTTATCTTCTCACTCAACGGGGAGGAAGATGGATGGCTATGTCCCCTGACTTTCCTCCCCTGGAAAAGTCCCTCATAAACGATGATCAAAGGTTATTGCAACATGAAAGCTAGCAACGGTTTTCAGCAGACTGGAGACAAAGGCAGAAGAAGCAAGCCCCATGCCCTGTTCCTTGATGGAGACCTAAACAAGATTCAACATTTTCTATACTTTTAAAATTAAAAACAAATGAACCATTCCAGTGGGTGGTTTTGGGGGGGGTTACCTTCTTTCATGCCTACCCATTGAAAGGTCCCAGAATTGAAAACTGAGGTCCCTACTAATCAAGAAGAAATGAATGAACCTGTCCTTGATATTTAAACTCCTTGGAATTATCCAGCAGAGAAATTATACTCATTCACCATGAATATATATTGCCTCCCACTAACTTTCAGATTCTTTAAGAAAAAAATATCCCCGTTCTGTGGATACCATGCTTCTCCTTCACATTTGAAGACAAGAGATTCTCCTCTCTGTCAAAGCTAACCAAGACACACCCACCCCAATCAGTGTGGTGTTGCCCGCAGGAAATCTGAAGTCATAGACACTGTGATCTAAATTCCTCTCAAGAATCTGGATAATGACCCGAATCCTGTGTATGGAGGGGAGGTTGATAGTTGGTATTTTATGTCGAGTTTCCCTTGTTCTATAAAGCTTGCTCTTAAGTTGTGTTCTCTTTTGTAGACTGTCAAGGGGATGTTGGACAATCCCAATGAACCTGTTAGTGACCTCTCTTACTTTGACTGCATCGAGAGTGTAATGGAAAACTCCAAGGTAAGCCTGGCTGTGCTGTTAACATCCCTCCTCATGGTGAGGAAGAATCAAGACATGCTTTGTGTGCACCGGCCCGTGGCCCCTCTGCATGGCTGCCTGTGTCCTAAAGCCTTGTTATGGCGCCCTTTGCCCAGGTGCTTCTCAGACCTGGCTGTGCATCAGAATCACCTGGGGGTCTTGTTGACCACACCTTGCTAGATCACACCCCGAGTTTCTGATTCAGTAGATCCCAAGGTGGGGGAGATTGTGCATTTCTGACAAGTTCCCAGGTCCTGCTATGTGGTCCAGGGGCCACTCTATGAGAACCACTGCTCATACCCTATGAGGGATGGGTCTTGCTGTGAATCAGAGCATGTATTTCCTTCAACTGGGACTGCACTGGTGGGGAAAGCCCTTCAATGACCTTGGCTTATATGAGACCCTCCTGTGTGTTCTTTTCACCATCTATCCATGCCTTGCATTCTCAAGGGGAGTGAAATATTGGGGGGGTTTTTGGGGGGTGCGGGTGGTGAAAGTATCTAAGATTATACAAAGGTTTGTGTCCTCCCTTCTCCAAATCTTAACCCTGCTCAACAAAATCTTATTTCTTAGTATTGAATTTAATGTGGGTGGCAGTTGGAGGGGGGTGGTCTAAAAAGACTTCTTATCAGAGCAATAATAATAAAATTTTAAAAGGTCAAGAAACACTGATCTATGGTAATTGCACCAGTGTTTTTGAGAATGCCTCAAAATCAGGATAAAATGAAATGAAAGCGAGATGAATGGAATTTCTTTCTTTCCCTATCCAAGATGGCTTCTTGACAAACAAAGAGCTCTGTGTTGGGTTCTACACTTGGATGTGATAATCTCCCTAAAGAGTTCTGTTGAACATCCTTCAGTTCTAAGATCTGTGACCCTGGAAAGTAGGACCTGCCTTCCTGGGGCATGAGGAGGCTCATGAAGACACACCACCAGATATGGGGCAGGTGCCTTGCCTCTGCCTGTGTGACCTGTCTGACCTTGTGCATGTTGCTTGACCTCTCTGGGTTAGATTCTGAGTACTGAAATCCCTTTTAGCTGTTTTGTTTTGTTTTTTTAATGTTTTTAAATTTTATTTATTTATTTATTTTTGGCTGTGTTGGGTCTTCGTTTCTGTGCGAGGGCTTTCTCTAGTTGCGGCGAGCGGGGGCCACTCTTCATCGCGGTGCGTGGGCCTCTCACTGTCGCGGCCTCTCTTGTTGCGGAGCACACGCTCCAGATGTGCAGGCTCCGTAGTTGTGGTGCACAGGCTTAGTTGCTCCCGTGGCATGTGGGATCTTCCCGGACCAGGGCTCGAACCCGTGTGCCCTGCATTGGCAGGCAGATTCTCAACCACTGCGCCACCAGGGAAGCCCTTTTTAGCTGTTATTTTAAAGACCTCTGATAGGGACTTCCCTGGTGGTGCAGTGGTTAAGAATCTGCCTGCCAGTGCAGGGGACACGGGTTCGAGCCCTGGTCCGGGAAGATCCCACATGCCACGGGAGCAACTAAGCCTGTGCACCACAACTACTGACGCCACGTGCCATGGCTACTGAAGCCTGAGCGCCTAGAGCCTGTGCTCCGTAACAAGAGAAGCCACTGCAATGAGAAGCATGCATGCTGCAACAAAGAGTAGCCCCCGCTCGTTGCAACTAGAGAAAGCCCATGCACAGCAATGAAGACCCAATGCAGCCCCCCAAAATTAATTAATTAATTAAAGACTATCAATTAATAAGTGAATAACGTGGGGAAGAGTGTGTCTTCTGCTTTCTGGGTATGGTCTTCACCTACAGCTCAGTAGATATGTCTGATTTTATATTCTGGGAACTAACAGTTCTCAGTTTAGACCATTCACCCATGGGGTGCCCTGTATAGATTTTAGTTTATTGATCTGTGTATAGTAACTGTACCTCCTTAAGATATAGATAACTTTTGGGTGAAAGCTTCAGACTTTCATTATTTATTTCTCTTTGTGGAACAGAAATGATATCATTACCTTGAATCTTCTTATTGCAAATAAAGTAAAATAATGGCAAATATTGTAAATTAAGTGGCCTTGAACATTCAAGTTGGAAGGGTAGCCCCTTTACCCCATTGTCTGAAGGAATGCTGGTCAGAATATCGCTGGCGGTTTGTTTTGCAGGTTCTGGGTGAGTCGATGGCAGGGATTTCACAGAATGCCAAGACCGGGGACCTCCCTGCTTTTGGGGAGTGTGTAGGGATTGCGTCCAAGGCTCTCTGTGGGCTGACGGAGGCTGCAGCCCAGGTAAGGCATGGGTCCCCATGCCCCACGATGCAGGCCTTCCAGCCCTGTCCTGTGCCGGGTCCCTGTGGGAGGCATGCGGGGGCTTCAGCTTCAGCTCCATCTCCACCCATCACCACGGAAACCATGGAGAAGGTGGTGGCTATTGCTGGCTGAGCATTTAGGCAAAACATCAGCCCGTTACCCCTGAAGCAGAGCAGCCTGGAGAGAACACTGAACCCTGCAGACCCAGCCTAAGGGTTCAGAGGCCGGTCTTTTTTTTTTTTTTTTTTTAAGGTCATTGTTACAGATAAGTTGTTTGGGGGGATAAAATAGGTATGACACAATTCAAATTCCCTCTGAGGCTTTAGAGTTGCAAAAGTCTTAGTCATGCTCTTATTAGAATCAGGAGAAAAAATCGGATGCCATCACACAGAGTCGTGATCAGGCATGTTCCTGGCTCGTCTTCAACTGTGCTGTGCATTTCCAATAATTGATGGGCTCATGTAACTGAACTTCCAAGAATGTCAGCATTTACCTTGAAGGATTTATCATTTGATAATTGCCTTGAGCCTAGAAGATTTTTATTGAACCAAAGAAAAACATCCCTAGCTCAGGGGGTGAAATCACCTTCCCTTATTTGGCCCCTCATGTCTCAGGGGAAATGAGTTAAGGTTAGAATTTTCCCTCACAGATTCATTTTCTCCCTGTTATTTGGCTAACACCTCCAAAGGGTTTGAAGAGAAGACCTTCTCTTGTAGCCTCTTGTCCTCTTGGAGACCAAATATTGCCTTTTCTTCCCCTGAACCATTTTATTCATTCTTACTTACTGCTTCAAATACTGGCCTAAACAATAAGGATACATTAGGCTATGAGATGAGAAATCCTCATGTAGGGCAGGCTCCAGGGTTGGCCTACCCAGTAGCTCCACACCATCAGTCTACACCCACTATTTTTCCCCTCTGACATCTGCCAGCCGAAGAGTGAGCTCCATGCTGAGGCTGGTCCCCCTCATGGTCATAAGGTGGCTGCCAGAGCACTCAGGGCTGCATCCGTCCTTGGTCATGCCCCATGGAAGAGCTTCTTGAGGCTTTCTTAAGAACAAGGAGACTGTTCCCAAAAGCCTGTAGCAAACTTCTGCTGGCGTGTCCCTGGCCCAAGCGAGTGTCAGCTTGTCCATGCCTAAACTCTTATGGATGAGATCACTCTGACCACCTTGCACTGGGACCACCTGCGAATGACTGTTGTATGTATACTATGGGACCGCACTCCCCCACAGGCGTATCTAGGAGTACAGCGAGCCTGAGCTGTGGTTTATCTCCTGCCTTCCAGGCTGCATACCTTGTTGGCATCTCTGATCCGAACAGCCAGGCAGGCCATCAGGGCCTTGTGGACCCCATCCAGTTTGCCAGGGCAAACCAGGCTATCCAGATGGCATGCCAGAACCTGGTGGACCCCGGCAGCAGCCCGTCACAGGTAACTTTGGGGCAAGGATGTGAGATCTGCACGTCCTTGAGTTCTTGGAGTTGGGTGGTGGGAGACTGCGAGAATGAAGATTACCATTCTTTCAGAACTTGCAAAGCCAGCCAGATCATGACTTAGGGGGATGTTGCAAAATGTGGTAAAGGTGGAACAGGTAGGTGCTTTGGAATGGAGTGCCGGAAGGCAGTCACAGTGGCGTAATCACAGCGAGATTCATCAGGAGGCTCACAGTTCCATTTGTTCAGTTCAGGGGACATAACGTTGAGGGCTTGTTCTGAGCTCGGCACTCAGGGTCCTCCTGAGTGAGACCCGATCCCCTACCCCCTTAACTCTTACTGTGGGTTAAAGTTTGGAAGATGGAGTGATCGGGGTATGATGACAAGGCAAGGCAGGCACAGAGGAAGGTGTGATGAATTCTCTGAGGGTCTCTCAGGGGTCACTTCCCAGAGATGGTGATGCTGACCCAGACCCCAAAGCTGGATCAGAATCCATAGCACCAAAGGAGCCACAGAGACATTTGAGAACTAGACAGTATGTGTGACATTCCTTGGTACTTCTAATACCCAAGTGACATGGATCAAGTTAAATAATTCCAGCAGTATGTGCTAAAAAGAACAAGAATGGTCTGTGTGGGCTAGCAGAGGCAGGCTGTGATGGGCACATCCACTGCTGACCCTGGGACCAGCGTTCTTGAGGCAGGAGAAGGACCCAAGTAAAGGATACCTGGGGGGCCACCCGGACCTAAGGCAGGTGTCAGTGCACCTGAGATTCCTTACCTGTCCAGTTTAGGCCAAAGGGGTGTTACCAGCCTCAGCAAACTGGATCAGGCAGATTCAGAAACTCAGCTGGAGCTGGGGGATCCCTGAGCCACACCCCTTAATAAGGTGCGTATAGCCCGCCTGGGGGTGACATACAGCTGCATGTGACTGTTAAACACTTGAAATGTAACTGATCCAAACCGTGATGGGCTGTTAAGTGTAAAATACTGACCAATTTCAAAGACTTAGTAGGATAAAGGATTGTAAAAGCTTAATATTCTTAAATTGATTACATGGTGAAATGAAATGTTTTGGATATGTCAAGCTCAATAAAATATATTATTTACAATAATTTCCCTTGTTTCTGTACTTATTTTAATGTGGCTACTAGAAATTTTAAAATTAGATATGTGGCTCGCACTGTATTTCTGTTGGGCAGCGCTGGCCTAGACCCTGGGCCGTGTCCCTTCTGGCTAGGGGGGGTCGCAAAGGATAGCTGACAACATCTCCTCTGAGGCTGCCTGGAGCCCAGCCCACTCCCACATCAGCCCTGCCTTTCCTTTTCTTTGTTTAGTCTCGCTGCCTTAATAATTCTCGCCCTCCCCTTTCCTGGAGTGACTTCAGGGGCGGCAGAGCTAGAGACCTGGGTTTTATTTCCACGAGCCCTAGACATGTGAGTTGAAGGGGAATCCAGGGCTCAGGACCAGGGTGGAGTCCAGTGAACTGGACCCCTCTGCACTGAAGCATGGGGTGCCCCCAACCCAGTCCGTGCTTTATAGGTTCTGTCAGCCGCCACGATTGTCGCCAAGCACACCTCAGCCTTGTGCAACGCCTGCCGCATCGCCTCATCCAAGACGGGCAACCCTGTGGCCAAGAGGCACTTTGTCCAGTCAGCCAAGGAAGTTGCCAACAGCACTGCCAACCTGGTGAAGACCATCAAGGTAGGTTGCTGAGCTGAGGCCTTGGGAATCCCCGTGACACCTGTTGCAGAGGGGAAGGAGGTAGGGAATTGAAGCTCTGCTCCCTAATACTTGCTTCTAGTGGAGTTCAACTTCTAATTCAGTCTCATGATTTAAGTCATTGGGGAGCGGTTCATTAGTGATGGAGATATTTATCAGGAAAAACCAACAGCCTTGGTCTCTACTAGCCTTCTGCATAGTGTGTGGGGAGGGGTAAACTATGTGCTTAGTGGGGGAGGGTGGTTTTGAGGGGCTGGTAGAGGGCCCTGCCATGGTTGTTAAATATCTCTGGACCAAGAGAGAAGGTGGAGGGAGCATGGAATGGGAAATTGTTGGGAAAATCTTTTAAAACAGTCAGTTTATTCTGTCCTATGATATCTATTCTGTTTATAGTTGTTTAAATGTTTTCAGTGGCGTGTGAGCTTCTTAAAATAGAGCATTCCATGTTGATAACAAGTTCGTCTTTGTGTTCGTGGCCGTGGACAGGTTGAGGGGAAGCAGGGCAAGGGCACCCTGTGAGGAGGGAATCGCAATAGCTGGGCTGTGGTATTTGTAGCTGGGTGATCAGACCACAAACCCGGTCTGCCGTGCGTGGGACACCCAGCAGACACCAAGCAGATGACCTGATGGGAAGGCAAGTCACAGCCTGGACAGCAGACCCCTGGCAAAGAACCTCCAAAGGAGATTGTCATGGAAGGCAAGCTACCAGTTCTGTGCGAACCAGGAAATGCAGGAGGGAAGGCCATTGGAGGGTTCACACTTTACTGAAGGATTTTCACACTCGTGGAGGTGGGATTATCTGCTTTGTTGCCGGGCAAGTCCTGGAGGGATGGGGCTTTTCCCCCTGTTGTCTCCAGAGGATATGTTACTACACACCTCATTTCCCTTGCACTACAGAAAGCGAATTTAATCTGGTGGAGAAATTAGTCAACAGGCTGAGCCAGGAAGAAGCCAAGGAGAGATTGTGCAGGCCAGCAGCAGTTGGAAGCCGGCAGGCAAGAGCCACGGGGCAGTGATCCCTGTCAGCAATTACTTAGCTGCTTAAACAGAGTCTTAAAAAAAAAAAAAAAAAAACAAACTTAAAACCCGCTTATTTGAAGACATTAATAAGATAGATTGAAGATGAATAAATAAAGCCAGTGCCCAGGTGCCCCCAGGATCCTGCTGGCAGCTCCCTTTAATTACTGTCATGGTTCATGGTATTAGAAATGAATAAAGCTTATGTTTTCCGATATTTAGTTTACCCAAAGCCTGTTCCGTGTTTTGTGTGTATCACTCATTCAGTCCACACAACCAACCACCCTGTGCTTGCCATCCCCGTTTCTACGGTCAGCACAGTGACGCACAAGGAGGTTAAGAAACTTTCTTGGGGGTGATTCAGCCACTAAGTGGTGGACCGGAATTCAGACCCAGATCCCCTGCTCTTTCCACTCAAGCCTGCTCTCGCCCATGGCATGCAGTGTACGTCGTTAGCAAGGAGAGACTAAGCCATCTCCCCAGCCTGGGAAGAAATACCTGGTTGTGTTTACAGTGCTTGTGTGCCAGACTGGGGTGGGGTGGGGGGGGCAGGGCTGGAAAGACAGCAATTGAATTGAGACATAGTGACATCATTGTCGGTTGCTGTGTAACTAACTTATTTCAGTTAAACTTGGCCATTTTCCGATCATCAAAAAACTAGACTAGATTTCGATGGACCAAGGGGGAGACAAAGGCAAGGAGCTATTCTATACAAATTCTGGGATCCCTTTCTTTTCTGCCTTCTCCTCGGTTTTAAATCCTCACCTGTCTCCGTTAAGATCTCATTTTCTTTTCAGATTCTCCTCACAGTGGCAACCCCTCTTTGTAACTGCCTGCAGCAAATGAGCTCTTGCGATGGCCTTAAAGATAGGCCTGTGCAGAAACACCAGAGGGGGGATGCAGGCTGTTGTGACACGGAGAAGATGAAGCCCCCTTCCCGCGAGCACCCTGGGAATCGATAGCAGTGCACAAGGAACAGAAATGACCCTCTTGCCCCGCAGCTTGCTGAAATGCGCTTGGTGTTTTCGATTCCCATCAGGTGGCAGGCTTTGCCGGGGACCACGAACTTTGTTTTGAATTAACTAATGGGAAAATGGTGAAGGTCATTTCACTGTAGCACACTGTACTACATATCGATTAGACTTCCTGAGTTAAGGAATGGTTAAGAATCCTGTCAAATAGCAAAACAAATGAATGTTTTATTCCCTAAATGCTTGAAACAGCCCCCATCGAGGCTGAATTTTGCTCTAAGTTTTATGCTTCTTGGTCCTTTTTTTTTTTTTTTTTTTTTTTTTTTCTTCCTTTAAATCACAAGGATGTGCCCAAGCCTAAATCCCAGCTGCCCCACCTTTCCAGTCACAATGCAAGGAGGGGAACCCCTTCCCGGAGCAGCACTGGCGAGCAGGGAGCAGATTACCCCACAGTGGGTCATCAGCACCCATTAGAATGCCTGCCTCCAGGGATCATAAATCTCTGCTGTTGGCATTCTTTGCAATCCCAAAGCGTGGCTCAGCAAGAATAAATACGTGTACCCTCCTTCCCGCCAGGTGCTGCTCTCAATGCCGGCCAACTTAGAAACACACGGAGCCCTAACCACGGGTGCCGTCTTTCTGATGGTCCCCCCGTGTACCAATGCCTGCGTCTCTCTCTCCCGTCCGCTCTTTACCTATAGCCTCAAATCAGATGTGTGGAATCGAATGTTATTTTAAACGTGCAGTCACTCAGGTTTAGGTGCCAAGTAGAAATTGTGCAACAACAAAGCTTTTGTTTCTCTGAGAAGTTGGAGCGTGGCCTTGCCTCTCGCAGTGGAGTTGAAGCTCAGGGTTTTGCCATTAGGCATTGACAGGGTGTCCAAAAGACACCAGGTCCAGCTCTCATTAACCGGTTTTAAGTCGGCTGTAAGTACGTTTTCTCGATCGTCCTTTTGTTTGGATTGGTAAATAGGTTTCTTGAGAAGAAAAAGGAGGGAAAAAAAACCTCTTGAGCTTCTTACGCCTTATTCTTGTTGCCTTTTCTTTTTTTTTTTTTTTTTTTAAATTTTTATTTATTTTTGGCCGCATTGGGTCTTCGTTGCTGCGTGCGGGCTTTCTCTATTTGCAGCGAGCAGGGGCTACTCTTCGTTGCGGTGCACAGGTTTTTCATGGCGGTGGCTTCTCTTGTTGTGAAGCACAGGCTTCAGTAGTTGTGGCTTGTGGGCTCTAGCGCGCAGCCTCAGTAGTTGTGGCGCACGGGCTTAGCTGCTCCGCGGCATGTGGTTGGGCTTCTTACGCCTTATTCTTGTTGCCTTTTCTTTTTTTTTTTTTTTTTTTTTTTTAAAAATTTTTATTTATTTTTGGCCGCATTGGGTCTTCGTTGCCGCGTGCGGGCTTTCTCTATTTGCAGCGAGCAGGGGCTACTCTTCGTTGCGGTGCACAGGCTTTTCATGGCGGTGGCTTCTCTTGTTGCAGAGCACTGGCTCTAGGCGCGCAGGCTCAGTAGTTGTGGCTCGCGGGCTCTAGACCACAGGCTCGGTAGTTGTGGCACACGGGCTTAGCTGCTCCGCGGCATGTGGGATCTTCCCGGACCAGGGCTCGAACCTGTGTGGCCTGCATTGGCAGGAGGATTCTTAACCACTGCGCCACCAGGGAAGCCCCTCTTGTTGCCTTTTCTAAGGTCAGTAGGAGGGAAGGGAGCCAGGGGTCTTGGGTTCTGGTCTGAGGCATGAGCTTGGCTTAGCATGTCACTTTCTAGGTGTTGGTTTTATCACCTGAAACATTGGAGCTTTGGGATTAAATGATCTATAAGATCCCTTCTAACCCCCAAAGTCCATGAATCTTTGATTCTGGTGCACATGCAGAAATTGTTTCTCCCAGATGCCTGTGCGATTTTTGCTAAGTGTGAGAACATTCAGAGGAGCTGGCCCAGGGTCCTGGATCTTCCCGGACCAGGGCTCGAACCTGTGTGGCCTGCATTGGCAGGAGGATTCTTAACCACTGCGCCACCAGGGAAGCCCCTCTTGTTGCCTTTTCTAAGGTCAGTAGGAGGGAAGGGAGCCAGGGGTCTTGGGTTCTGGTCTGAGGCATGAGCTTGGCTTAGCATGTCACTTTCTAGGTGTTGGTTTTATCACCTGAAACATTGGAGCTTTGGGATTAAATGATCTATAAGATCCCTTCTAACCCCCAAAGTCCATGAATCTTTGATTCTGGTGCACATGCAGAAATTGTTTCTCCCAGATGCCTGTGCGATTTTTGCTAAGTGTGAGAACATTCAGAGGAGCTGGCCCAGGGTCCTGATGGGGCCTGGGCATTTGGCTAAGTGGATTTACCCTTTCGTTGTTATGACGGGTGTACTAAACATTCTGGGACGTGGACTATCTACGTGAAAACTGTCGTGCCTACCTGAAATTTCACCTCTGGCCAGTTTTGAGTATTCAGTTTACTGGGGTTGCTCAGCCATCTCCAGAGTGGAAGCAGCATTCAGATGTGAAATACTGTCCATGTAAACAAACCATCCTTTCTGATGCTCAATTCTTCCTTTGGAGGAAATGGCTTTTCCCTCTTGAAAATGGAAAACAGTGCTGGATTGGAGCTTGGCGTTGTAGTCCAGAGGCCACGCTATTCAGGGTCCTGCCCTTGACCCGCAGTGGGCTACATGATATGTGATTTTAGGGCCCAGTCTCAAAAAAAAAATCTTTTCTTCATCCTGTTGGTGCAGTCGATGAAACCACACAATTAGAAAACCATTCCTTGGGATTTACCTGGGGTAATCATCTTGTCGTTTGTAATAAGTTCACCTAAGAGTTGGTGGCATGATCAGACATCTGCCTTCCTAATAGGCCGAGAGTGTTGTAGACAGTAGAAAAGAGGATGGGAGGAGTGTGGAGAGGTAAAAGGAGCAGGAGAAATGAGCAGCACCGCTGAGAGGCTCGGCATCTTCCGCTGAGCTAGAAGCCCTATCACTCCCACTGGAGGGGGTGCGATCGGTGCAGCTGAGATGCGAGTTCCTTTGATGCCAAAGTCCGCTCCTGCCATCTGCCTGCTTCAGTGGTCCGCCTGTGCTGGGCCCACTATTGTCAGGCTCCTGCTCTGCGGCACCCAGCCGGCCTCCCAATGTGTGCCCAAATTGCTCCGAAGCCTGGTAGGGCCTGACCTCAAGGAGTCAATGATGGTAATAGTGCAACAAGAGGAGAGCGCCCAGACGGTTCACTGCCATGTCGCCAGCCCAGTGCTTACGTGGAGGTAACGGATGCTAACTCAGCTTTTACTGAGTATGTGAGTGGAGTCAGAACTGAAGCCATAAATATGAGTAAGTAGCAGGCACAGAGGGTTTCCACTGGGCCTGGAAGAACCACAGAAGGGGTGGAGTTAGGGTCAAGGTCAGTGCCTATCTGGTGGAGCAGGGCATAAGCAGAGGCAAGCTATGCACAGTACTAGTGAAGACGGTAAATTACCCAGGCTTATGGGAGTTCCTCAGAGAATATTAGCATGGCGGATGTGTAATTACTGCCCCAAGCTGTCAAGACTTGATTGGAATATAGTTGTTATTCAAGTAGCCTTTAAACTAACCGTGCCTGCCTCCTCTTGCCTTATTGAAAAATAGAAATGTTCCCATCTCAGATCCAGTTTGTTTTGTAATTGCTGGTGCCTCCGGTTTTTTGTTCACTAATTGTCTAAATTGACTTTTATATGTTGCTCATAATGGTTAAATTAAAAGTTTAATTCGTCATTTAACAAAGAAATTTACGTTCTTCGACAAACATCACTGCCTTCTCAAATGTTGCCCTTTGCTGGGAGCCAGGGGTGCTGTCACTGGTCACAGGCCATCGGTTCTAGCAGCCTGGTGCTTGAGGAGGTACAGTCCATGGTTGGGGAACTGGGGTCCAAGGGTTGACCCTTTGTGGGGTGGCCCGGCATGCATCACAGGCCGCTTTCCTGGCTTGTCTTCTGTGCAGGCTGTTGATCGGCGATGTGACTAATCATTCGGTGCCATGGTATTACTGCTGCTAATTTTAAAAAGAAATAAACTTTGGAAGCAAAAGGTACATAGATAAAAAGCCCATGTGTGTAGAGCTCAGTGAATTTTCCCACGCCAAACACCCCTAAGTAACTGTGGCCAGTTGAAGAGACAGCACATGGCTGGCACCCAGAAGCCCCCTTCTGCTTCTTCAGTCTCACTGGCTCCAAAGTGTGACCTGGAAGCTAACACCCAGAATTAGTTTCATCTGTTTTTGTACTTTTGCACAAATGCAGTCCTATAGTGGGTACCCTATTGTGTCTGGCCTCCTTACCGAAATAATTGCATGTGTGAGATTTGTCCATACTGCTGGCAGTAGTTCTGGTCTGTTTTTTCCCATTGCATTCCATTTTGCTCATTTGAAAATGACAGATACATAAGCCCTCCCTCCATCAGTCATTCAGGGACATCCAGGTAAAAATAGCTTAAAAGAAGTTGAAAGTGGTACACAGTGTGAGATATTTTTGTAGTTTGGCAAAGAATAGACTTAATTGGAGTGAAATGGAGGGGAAGAGCCAAAGGGTTATAGTCTCAAAAGTAGGGAAGAAAGTGGCTCAGCCACAGGGATGGGCAGCATAGCTCAAGGGGAGAGAAGAGCAGGTGCTCTTTGAATCACGTTAAGTGGGGAGTGGATGGGCTGTGAGGTCAGTTGGCCTGTGAGCCACACACTCAGCTTTATTTCTTACCATTGCTCATTTAGCCCCTCTGCTTGATGGCAGAGATCCCTCCAATCAGTTCTTATTCATTGTTTATGGATTCACCAGACATTTTCAGTATTCCCATTAAACCACCTTCTTTTCGCTGGGTGCTGATTGCTGCGGCCCAGGAGTGATCTCTGTGTTTTCTCCCATCAGGCTCTGGATGGGGATTTCTCTGAGGACAACCGCAACAAGTGTCGAATTGCCACCGCCCCCTTGATCGAAGCCGTGGAGAACTTGACGGCGTTCGCCTCCAACCCTGAGTTTGTCAGCATTCCTGCCCAGATCAGCTCCGAGGTAGGGAATCCTTGCAGCAGAGGTAATACTGAGGTCTTTGGCTTGTTTTGTGTGGCACTGAATGGGCATGAACAGTTAAGGATTCCAAAAACTTTTTCTGTCAATATGTAGGGCACTGTTACTGTTGTCATTGATGATACAAGCAGAGTTCAGGAAACTCTAAATGTCTGTACATCACTTAAGAGGTAATGTCTTGGCTTTATATGTTGAGAATAATCTCTGTGCATAGGTTTGGGGCTGATTCTTTCTTGGTGTGTGTCACACTCAAAAATAATATTTAAGGGGTGGCATGGCCCCAGGTCCTCATCATCCAGGCCCCATGTGAGCCAGCCTCCATGCTTCCCTACCCTCTGTTTCCTTTCGAAGGACAGAGGTAGTGACTTGATAAAGAACATGACCTTCCAGGGTCCAAGTCATTCACTTAGTCTGTGTGCCCTGCCCTTGACCCTTCTGCTGTTTGGTCCCAGGGCTCCCAGGCACAAGAACCAATCCTGGTGTCAGCCAAGACCATGCTGGAGAGCTCATCATACCTCATCCGCACTGCACGCTCACTGGCCATCAACCCCAAAGACCCGCCCACCTGGTCCGTGTTAGCGGGACATTCCCACACCGTTTCTGACTCTATAAAGAGTCTCATCACGTCTATCAGGTTAGTGTCTCCTCTAGAAATTGCTAGCGGCCTGCATCCGACAGGGCAGGAGGGGGATAAGCCCATCAGGACTTTTATTTAATAGCAACATGGTTGATCATTGTCATCATCTTTTTCTTTACCTCTTTGGGACCAGTGGTAGCACTTGTCACAACAGTAATAGATAACTAAAGTATTTATCATATATTAGATACTATTCTAAGCATTTTACCTGTATTATAGTATATGTTCATCACAACAACCTTGTAAAGTAGATGCTCCTATTGTCTCTCTTTTACTGATTAGAGAATTCAGGCAGAAAGGCATTTAGATAACATTCCCAAGGGCATCCCCAGGCATGATTGCTTTAGTCCCAGTCCTTGTAAACATTGTACCATATTGTCGATACCTGGGAGACTAGACAGAGAGCACCACTGCTTATTTAGCAGGATTTGGGGTTACCTTACCTTGATAATATGACAAAAAGAATATTCCAGTTCCCAGAGTATCTCTGGGCATCTCTAACCTCCATGGTGATAGTAGGAGCCTGAAAAATCATCCCTTGAGTAGACAAAACATTTTTGAAGTTGACCAGAGTTAATTACCCCACAGCATAGAGTGCATGCCTTTTCTCAGGTATATTTTGTTTTTGAAATTGCTTTTGAAACTTAAGGCATTTCTTTCTTAATGCCTTGCAAAGAAAAACCCACTAAATATTTTAACTCCTACCACAGCCCAGGATGTTTTCGACTAGTATGCAATGTAGAGAGCATAGTATATTTGTACTGGAAATAGCACTGACTTTTTTTTTTTTTTAATGAGGGTCCTATGCCTAAGCCAGTGAATGGAGAATCCAAGTCCAAATTGTTTCATTTACAGTTGCCTGGCATCAGCCTGAGATAGTGGACAGCACCCTACCCTTCCCACCAGAAATAGACTTAGCACAAGTGTTAAGTGAAGAAATTCCTGAGCTATGCAGAGAAGCATTGCCAATCAAGGGTCAGGAATTCACCCCCTAAAGCAATCGAGTTGGGTAGAAAGTAGACAGGGGCTCCCGGCCCACCAGTTCTGGAGCAGGTTTTGGGACTTGCGCTCCGTGGAGCCCGTGTTCTACTTGCTGTGTCCCTTCCAGGGACAAGGCCCCTGGACAGAGGGAATGTGACTACTCCATTGACAGCATCAACCGGTGCATCCGAGACATCGAGCAGGCCTCGCTGGCGGCTGTCAGCCAGAGCTTGGCCACGAGGGACGACATCTCCGTGGAGGTATGCAGGGCTCTGTGGCCAGCTCAGAAGCCTCTGGAAGTACTGAAGAATCCCAACATCAGGCTTTGGGGATGGGGGAATGGCACCAACATGTTTTTGATAAAGAGCTTCATCATTGGGCCACCTTCCCCTGGAACCAGCCTGGGAAGTTTTTGGAGGGGGTAGGGCAAATGCTGAGCAGAGAATGATGGTTTGATGGAGGAACACATGTACTGCGGGGGTGGAAGGTTCAGATTTGGCTGAAATTTGGAGGGAAATGATCATTGTCAGGTAAGAGTGTGTCAGTCGGTGGGGTTACCATATTCAGTAGAGCAGACCTAAGCGTGTAAATTTTGAGTGCTTCCCTGTCTTATTTCAGCACTTTTTTGACTAATGGGCGAATTCAGCATTCAACGCTATGTGTTTGGTCCATGCAGAAATCAAGGATTCTGCCCTTGTTACTCAATACCTGGTATTGAGAGAGCTTTTGCATTCTGTTAATTCAGAGCCACATTGCCCTCTCTTGCCCATTTTTCCAAAGTTGAGAAAAGAATTTTCCTACTTGTCTGCTTTGAGTTTTTTCTGTTAGCTGTCCAAAGGCCCCTGGTGCATACTTCTTTCTTTCTGTTGAAAGTGCCTGACACTCAGAAGGTACTTAATAAATATGAATGGTCTGTTGACTGGTGTTTCTCTCCTGACACTGAACTCATCAACAATGAACTTTGGCCCCTGTCTGTAAGCAGGGCCTGGAATTGGAATTGCTCTTTTTTTTTTTTTTAAGAAGATGTTGGGGGTAGGAGTTTATTAATTAATTTATTTTTGCTGTGTTGGGCTGTGCGAGGGCTTTCTCTAGTTGTGGCGAGCGGGGGCCACTCTTCATCGCGGTGCGCGGGCCTCTCACCATCGTGGCCTCTCTTGTTGCGGAGCACAGGCTCCAGACGCGCAGGCTCAGTAGTTGTGGCTCACGGGCCTAGTTGCTCCACGGCATGTGGGATCCTCGCAGACCAGGGCTCGAACCCGTGTTCCCTGCATTAGCAGGCAGATTCTCAACCACTGCACCACCAGGGAAGCCCAGAATTGCTCATTTTTATTAATAGAACTGTGTATTTCATTGTTGCTTCACCTGCCTCCCCCATTTCCAAGGAAAGAAAGAAGGAATATGTATTCTCATCCTGTGTGGAATGTTAGAATTATCGTTAACCTGTTATTAAAGTAGAATATGCATACAGAACAGTGTGCCTGTCATATGTGTGCAGCTTCCTGAACTACCACCAACCAAGCACACACTGTAACTAGCACCCTGAGCAAGAAACAGAGATGACGAGCACCCCCCTCACAACCCCATCCTTTCAACACCATCACCAAAGCATATCCTCTGTCTTGACTTCCTCCCTGGGAAGAAAATCCCTCCCCTTTATCTGCATGTGCTTCCTACCTATACCATATTTAATCTAACAAGCCATCTGTAGTAAGAAGACCTTGCTGGGATAGTCTTGCATTCTTGACTGTAGTTACATTATGAGTGGGAAGATAAGAAGTAATTTGCTAAATAAGACCCTTGGAAGTGTGGAGGTTTCTCTCTACCTGCCTCCATCTCTCTAACTTTTTCCTTTTTTTTTTTTTTTGTTTTTTTTTTTACTTTTTCCTTTTTTTCTTTTTGTTTTCAAGTTTGCGGGTTAGGCTGCTCCTCTCATTGACTAAACTCTGCACAAAGCCCCCCAGCCCATAGGCAGTGTTGTTCGGTAGGAGAGTAGCCTGAGTCTCATCTCTGTGAGCAGGACATTGTCACTTTGTCAGGAGTCACCCCATTCCGTGCTGGTGAGTGCAGACGTAAAATGTCCAGCCTTCTGGTCTGTTAATCTGGACTCTATGAAGTGAAGAAGCTCCTGTGAAGATTTCTACAGAGGGATCTGATGTTTCCCACGACTAGTTAACACTCTCCATCTTTGAATTCCCCGCCCCCTTCACACTTCAGCATCATCCAGATACCTTGCCCCGTCTCTTTATAGCGTGAGTTCAGTTCTTTGGGATGGAGAGATTAAACTGTCTCTCAAACCTGAGAAGAAATGCCTTGATGGTGCCATTTTCACTGATGGTATCCGCATCACCAAATACAGTGACCAGAGCGCCTGACCATAGCCTAGTGGGCATTTTACCTGGCATTTTCACAGTGTGCTCTCTGGGAAATAGTCCTGCTTTAAGAGAGCTGATGTCATTTTTACGTCACCCTCCTCCCCACTCCCCCGCTTAAGGGGTTCTTAGTTCTGAGGACACTGCAACCTGGATGTTCCCTCAGACCCCACCATTAGCTACCTCCATTTGGACACAGTTGTCTTCCCTTCTTGGAAAGCCACCGCAGTTCCAGCTTTCCAGTAATTATGCTGAATAACCCAAAGTAAAGGATACCAGTAGCATCAGTTGTTACTATGGTTGCCAGGAGTGAGAAGCCAGTAGGAAATGTGTTCCTGGGGCCTGCTCATGTCCCTCATGGATGGAACTGTGGGGAGGAGGGGTTTAGCCCAGGGGAACTGAGGGTCGCTGGGACGGGGAGGGGCACACCCAGGCATTTTGATATCCCTTTCTTTCGGCCTCCCTTATCTTTCACATGGACCTTTTTACTTTATTTTATTTTTTTATGCGGTACGCGGGCCTCTCACTGCTGTGGCCTCTCCCGTTGCGGAGCGCAGGCTCCAGACGCGCAGGCTCAGCGGCCATGGCTCACGGGCCCAGCCGCTCCGCGGCATGTGGGATCCTCCCGCACCGGGGCACGAACCCATGTTCCCTGCATCGGTAGGCGGACTCTCAACCACTGCGCCACCAGGGAAGCCCCACATGGACCTTTTTAAATCAGTACAACTACGTGGGGAGCTGTTGTAAGTTGAACTTGACAGCTCTCTCTCCTTATCAGGCCCTGCAGGAGCAGCTGACTTCAGTGGTCCAGGAAATCGGGCACCTAATCGATCCCATTGCCACAGCAGCTCGAGGAGAAGCAGCTCAGCTGGGACATAAGGTAATGGGCACTAGGGGATCCTGCTGAGAGTGTGTGAGAAAGAGATGGGGGGAGAGTTGTTATTGATTTTGTTGTTCTTGTTCCCCAAAGCCTCAGGGCAGGTGTTAGGGCCGGGTCATTGCTGGCTGACACTAGAGAAAATACCACTCAGCCTCCGTCAACATCTTCTCCAAAAATGACCACTTCAAGGATCTCTTTTTACTTAGTTAGCATTGAGACAAAAGCTACAGGGAAATTTTTCTGGTAATGCTCAGACTTTGCAGCCGCCAAGGCAGTTTTCAGTCACCTATCGCTCTTGATCTTCTCTGGGACAAGCCAGAGACTGAACTTGGCATTCATGGCCTGGTGTCTGCCGTCTTTTGTCCTGGCTGGCCAGCCTCATTCTGGTGTGTTTAGGGCACGTTTTTCCTCCACAGCCTCTAATATAGTGTCCATTTTCACACGTGAGGAAGCAAAGCAAACTTGCAGACTTTACCCTCGACAGCTGAAACTTTCCGTGTGGCCACTCTGCTAGCCCTTCACCTGAGCGTTCATACCCCCATGGTGCAGGTGCTGCATCATGTTCTGCCTGTTTGGGGCTCATTTTGCAAATCCTTCAAGGAGAGTTGTCTTGTCAAGCAGCCTGTGCCTCGCAGAGAGAGGGCAGACGTTGGGTTTTTAACAAGCTGCAGGATTTCCTAGCATTTGCCAGTGCTACCGTCAGTATTGATGTGCAGATCAAGAAATCCAGTAGCCAAAACCGTCTCTGCAGGTATTGATTTTAGAAAATCAATATTCCTGCTTTTTCCAATACAGAATAGCTTAAGGGCCTACTAAGCTTCCTGCTGGGTCTAAGGAGAGGTGTTTGGGTTTAAAATGGCCAGTATCTCTCTGCCATTGCAAGTGTGGTAAATTTCATTTCTCACCTGAGTGCCTTTATAATAAGAAAGGGCTTGTCCACCTGTGTGAAGCAGTTTGCAAGGGGCGGGGGCGGTGCAGAACGGGCCTGGAGGCTGGAGCACTGCGTATGTGACTGCTGTGGGGACGGTGAGTTTGGCAGAGAAACCGAACTTCTGTTCAGTTACTTTTGATTCCAGTAGGAATTTCGTAAGAAAATATTTCTAGACTGCTAGGGCAGCATCCTTGTCTCTGCCCTTATGTTGCTTAGTGTGGAAGATTAATTCCTATGTCAGTGGGTGGCATGAAAAGAAACTTTATTTGTGTCACCAGAGTTATCAATTTACTCTGGTCCTTTGGCTAAATGAGTCTCACCTTCTGAAAGGGAGTTCTGGACAAAGGCAGCCTAGGGGGCCTCTATCCGGAGGGGTCGTGGGCTGGTGGTTGATGCCCACCTGGTTCCAGTGCTTCATGACGGCGCTCAGGTGGGGTGCCAATTCAGCAGCTTCAGTCCCACTTGGGAGTGATTGATAAAGGGGGATTCTCAGACCCCGCCTGGATTGGTTTCCCATGGCTGCTGTAACCAAGTACCACAAACTGGGGGGCTTAAAATGACAGAAATGTAATCTCTCACAGCTCTGGAGTCCAGAAATCCAAAATCAAGGCGTTGGCAGGGCCACACGTTTTTTGCAGGCTCCATTCCTTGCTGCTTCCAGCTTATGGTAGCTCTTGGCATTCCTTGACTGAATCTCGCCAGTCTCTCTCCGTGGTCACATTGTCTCCCGCTTTTCTGCCTTCCCTTCTTCTCTTTCTTCTAAGGACACTTGTTATCAGGATTAGGGCCCACCCAAGCAACCCAGGATGATCTCATCTTCAGATCCTTAAACACACCTACAAAGACCCCTTTGTAAGATCACCTTCACAGACTTCAGAAATTTGGACATGGGCATACCTTTTTGGGGGTCACCATTCAACCCACTCTGCCATCCTAGGCTTAGGGACTCAACATCATATACCAAATACTCAAAATTCTGTGTTATTTTCACTTCTGTACTAACTCAGGTGAGGAGGTTTCCTGTTCTGTCATGTGTCTCAATAACAGGAGGTATTAGAGTCCTTGCTAAACTTCCTAAATACGGGAAAAATCCCATCCCTTCCAAACCTTTGCCCTACAATATGTGAAGAATAATGACCCCTAGTGTGTGTGGAGTGCTTACTACATAGAGACCTGTACTGAGGCCTTTACGCACGCTGACTTAATCCCCCTAAAATTTTAAGGAACTTAGTGCTATCACATTTTACCAAGGAGGAAACTGAAATTTAGTAATAGGAAGCAATTTGCCTGAGATTTCTTAAAAAGGAATTGGCAGGGAGGATTCAAATCTAGCGGCTTTGAAAGCAGAGCTTCCTCTCCACCCAGCCATCCTCCCTCCCTGAGGAAGTCGGGCACCTGTTGAATTGTGTTTACTGATGCTCAGCACCCAGCAACCCTTGACATTTTACAGTTGCATCGATAAAATGTACTTTTAAAATAATAAAACGAATCGAGAGAACATGTTGGATTCTAATGCATTAAACATTTTGACTCCTTTAGTACTTACGGGACCCCTCCTGAGCCCTGACCCCTGAGGACCCATCACTGCAATTGGTGGTGACACCACCGTTCCTGGGGAAGAGGAGATGAAATCCAATGCAGATACGCAGGGCTGTCCCTGCCTATAATATACCCTGGGGATTATGCAGACTGGGCCTTACCCAGAGGTCTTTGGCCAAAGCAGGGATCCAGGCAGGACGGGGGGCTGCCGGAATCCCGCTAAGTCATGTGCCTTGACATCGATCGGGTCTGCCCAGAGGATGGGGAGCCCCTTTAAAATTCATACAAAGCACCATAAGGGCCAGCAGCAGCCTTGTTCAAGTGTTTTGAAACCTATCCATAAGATAACTGTAATTGGGGATAAAACAGTCAAAGTATGTTTATTGTTAGCTGATAGTCTTGTCTCGCTATTAACTTTAATGAACTTTAATATTTTGGACCCTCACCACCACCCCCAACTCCCATCCCCTGGTTTGTTGCTGACCTAGTGACTGCTACTGCCCATGTGAAGCAGCCTTCCTGCCTGCATCCACATCATGGGAAGAAGCATTAAGGGAGTTGAGGGCTATTCCCATCAGGTGAGCTTAAATACACCTGATGGGAATAATTTAGCAATTAGTAATTGCCGCCCAAGATGAGGAGTTGAATGCAAAAGTGTGATCAGTGTCATTGTGTTTTATCTGAGGGGGAATAGATGACAGTGTCTGAAGCAAGGACAGCAAAATATTAAAATCTGATATTATGGATGCTAGGTAGACGGTGAGCTTTGGTGAGCATATACAGTCAGCCCTCCATATCTGCAGATGTCGAACCCACAGATGCAGAGGGCCGACTGTACTCTACAGCATTTTATATATAAGAGACTTGAGCACCCACGGATTTTTAGTATTCGTGGGGGGTCATGGAACCAATCCCCTGCAGATACCAAGGGACATCAGATCGATGGTATGCACCATCGATGCTGTTACCTACTGGAGACTGGCCTCTGCTGCAACAGTGCTTAGCTGTCTTTAGGCTTTTTTGTTCCCCCAGGTTGGGCTCGTCATAAACAGCACATCTTGGCTGATGGGAAATCATTTTTGCTTTTTTTTTTTTTTTCCAAATCTACGATTTTTTCAAAATACTTGAGGCGGAGGGCAGTTGTGTTGGCTTCCTAAAATGCTTTTGAGGGTGCCTTTACTCTCAGGCTGCTTTTCTCAACTGCCATGCTCCCCTGCCCCTCTTCTGTACCCCTTCCTTTTGAGTTTGTAAGATGCTCACCTTTGGTTCTTTCAAAAGCTGTTCTATTTGTGAAATTAAAATTAAGATTTGTAAAATTCTCACACATAACTGTGGATCTCAGAACAGATTTCTTAGCACTTTTGCCATGATCAGAGACAGACAAAGCGCTCCCCAGAAGAAGAAAAATCCGAACAAGAGTTCATTAATTACAAGTACTCTCAAAAGTAAAGTTGAACGAGGAATAAGGTCTGAGGACCTAATATGTATATAACATGGTGACCATAATTCGTAATACTGGATGTAAAATAGAAAAAAACAAAAGTGAAGTCCAGCAGATCTGCCTGTCCCTGTGACTCAGCCCATCCCTGTCCCAGGCCCCTTCCCAGCAGCTGGGCTCCTAAACGAGACACAGTATTTACATGTTGCATCTGGGGCTTTTTTTTTTTTTTTTTTTTTGTCTTGAAAGGTGACACAACTGGCGAGCTACTTCGAGCCCTTGATCTTAGCTGCAGTGGGTGTCGCCTCCAAGATTCTGGACCATCAGCAGCAGATGACAGTGCTGGACCAGACCAAGACGCTTGCAGAGTCTGCCCTACAGATGTTGTACGCAGCCAAGGAAGGCGGAGGAAACCCCAAGGTACAGTTCAGGATGCTAGGGGCTCACTTAGGACACTGAGAAGCCAGCACATGTTCCTCTGTATCATGTCCCTCCAGGGAGGGCACCTCCAGTTTTTGGATGGTGGCATTTGATTTTCCATTTAAAGGTGGGAATTAATCTTCTCTTGGCCTTCCCGGGGATCTTTAAGAGGAAAACCAAGAAATGCACACAATTAAGGCTGATTTAGAAGTTATTTTTTTTCCCGTGACAGTGTGTGTAGGTAAGCATCCTTGGGAAAGAAACATGTATTGTGTGGTTATTACAGGAATAAAAACCATAATACCTGCCTGGCACCTGTTCAGTGTTGACACAAAGCAAACCTCTATTGTTTTCCACTAAGTGTCGTTTCTGTTCCTGGTACTTAAGTTCAAAGAGAAACATGGTTAGGGTCACCCATGGCATGTGTTGCTATTGCCTTGGGGACAGTAGTTTAATATGAAAATCTCCCCTGCCAGTTTACAGGTGGAACATTTCTTCAGCCTGATGTGTCACCCAGGTACTTTAAGTGGCCAAAGATGGTGACAACATGTCCTTTTCTCTCGAGGTCAGAGAAATTGTCAGGGATTGTTTTACTTGTGAAACCAGCGTGCACCTTAAGTTTCCTCAGGGTTCTGGAACCTGGAGAGGGGGCTGGAGGCTTCTCCCACCACTTGTATCTTCTAGGAGCTGCCTGCACACGATCATCTGATCTTAATGGGTCTTCACCTAAGCAGACTAACTTGAGAGAGCACTACTGAAAAGATTTGTGTAGCATACTGACCTACGAGCTACAAGTATCCATTACATATATAAATTTTTTTTCATTTAGTGTGTTTTGTTGTATGTCTAAGATCTTCAAATCAGTCATGTGGTATAGCAGCGAAGACTCTAGATTGAGTCAGATGGCAAAATGGTGATCTCAGAGCTAACAGCTATTGCGTGCCGACTCTGTGTCATTTATTACATCTTATACCCTCATCTTATGTAATCTTCATAGAAACTCTGTGACGTGGGAAGGTTCCCACTGCACATGTGCAGAAGCTGAGGCTGCCCTGCCGAGTTGTCCGAGATCACAGGCGAGGTGCGTGTGGGGTCATGTGGAGATGCAGGCCAACTCAGCCCCGAGCAAGGCCTGGGCGGGGTCAAGGAAGGAGGCAGGGAAGAGGGAGGAGCATCTGCAAAGCACAGATAGGGTTATAAAAGGATTGTGGTTTCTTTAGAAAATAGCATTCTAGGGGCTTCCCTGGTGGCGCAGTGGTTGAGAATCCGCCTGCCGATGCAGGGGACACGGGTTCGTGCCCCGGTCTGAGAAGATCCCACATGCCACGGAGCGGCTGGGCCCGTGAGCCGTGGCTGCTGAGCCTGCGCGTCCGGAGTCTGTGCTCT
>NC_041224.1:55732336-55776890 GCF_002837175.3 Physeter macrocephalus
GTGACGGGAGAGGCCACAACAGTGAGAGGCCCGCGTACCGCAAAAAAAAAAAAAAAAAAAAAAAAAGGAAATAACACTCTAGTCTGGTGTGTTCAGAACGTGCCGAGTGTGGGGACAATGGGACCAGGAGGGAAGACTGGGCTGTATCGTGACAGGCCTCCTCCTGCACCCGAAGGAGCTGGGGCTTTCTAGTGAGCAGTGGAAAATGACGCAGCCCATCCGTAGTCTAGAAACGCCATTCTGGAAGTAGCATGAATAATGTCTTGGACTTGCATTCTCTGTGTTCAGTTTTTCATTCATGTATCTGGCAACTCGTAAGAGATTAATTCTGGGGATGCTAAAAATTTTGAGAGCCAGCCTTGGCCCTCAAGTTGTTCTGAGTTTTCTGGCAAAAAAAATAAGTCTGGTTGCTGAAGTGGTGGGCAGAGCAAGAACAAGAACACCCTTTGGCTGTGAGAGGTTAGTGATGGGTGCCCCAGAGTCGGGCCCCCGCCCCCTTTGCTCCCTCCCTAAACTGGAGCAGCCGGGACTCGCCTTCCAGACCCAGTTCAACGTTATCTTTTCTTCAGGGCTGTTTACTGCCACATCTCTACGCCTAACCTGAGGGGGTTTCATTCTCAGCAGAAGAACTCAAATTAGTAGGTTTCTGGATGTTTAAGAGATTAGCACAGCTGCTTGGACTGCAAGTTCAGAGCTCCTCGTGGAATTCTGTTGTATGCCAAGGGACCTCATGGTTGGGAGCATTTGTAGTCGGCACTGTACTCTTTATAATGACATCCTTTGCTTGGAGGTGTGGGCTGGAGAACAGTGTGGAGCAGTTCTCAGTGAAAGACCTGAAGCACCAGGTGATGAACTAAGACACGTGATGAGTGACAGCAATGCAGGAGTTTACGTGGGTCCTGTCCCTGGTAGCAGGTACCTGTGCTGTCTGCAGACTCTGACAGGCTTGTCACAGGGTGCCTGGGACACTGCAAGTTGGCTTGAAGGCCCTTTCCTAAGAGGCCTAGTGCAGAGACTTAATCCCCTTGGGTGCTGTTCTTTGGGCAGATGTTTACTAGGTGTTACTTGCTACGTGTTAGGTGATGTATAATACGTATGTGTTAGAGGTCGTAGTCCTTGTTTGCATGTGGTCTAAATGTGGTTAAATGGTTTTCAGTGTCTTTTTTTTGGTGAGAAATAGGATAAGCTTTGGGGGCCAACATATCTGGATTTCAAATCCCAGCTCTGCCTTTTACTGGCAAATAACTTCATTTGTTTCCTCATCTAAACAACCAGGTTGGTAATGAATACCTCCGGAGTAGTTGTAGAGGTTATATGAGATAGTGTGCCTGACATAGTGGGTGTTCCCCCCCCAAAAAAAAATTAGAAAGTAACAGTCCCAGAGCCTGGTGTTAATGAATCACATAAGTACAAGACATTTGCTCTGTGACCTCACCCTCATCCCACTGAGCCCCCTTCTACACTCATTCTGTACCTCCAGAGCTTCCCCCCACCACCTCTCCCCCACTCCCCCCTCCCCCACTCAGTTCCCTCCTCCATCCTCCTTGAAGGGGCCCCTCCAGTGTCTGCCTGTAACACTCCGGCAAATATGCCACCCTGTCCATTGTTGGGCAGTTCTAATTATTAACTGGTTTTTCCCCTCTACTGAAGTTGAGATCTGCCCCCTGCAGCCTTCTCCCATTTTCCAAACTCCTGTGATGTCTATGCCTGCTTTACTGGGCTTTGTAGTTGAAGCACTATGAAAAAGAAATAAGGCTCCCTTGGAAGTAGACTTCAGACATGTTTCCAAAAAAGAACAGAGTCTGATTTCTCTCCTTTGCTGCTCTGTGAGGAGCAGTAACAAGAATCCCCCCCAGATTCTAAAATAATGACCTCATTGTTGAGCCTGCTGACTCCACTTGCCAGATTGCTCTTGGTTGGTTACGGCTGCCTTAATTGAGAGCCTACTGTGTCTTTTGGGGTCTGAAGCTAGTGTGCTCAGGCAGCCCATGTGTGGGATTTGGCCTCAGTGGTGTGTTCCAGATGAGGTTTGCCATTGGAGTTAGAGGACACGGCTCTGGGTGAGGCTTGGAGTAATTGGAGGAGGCCTCACAGCCTCTGAGCTGAGCCTTTAAGGATCTGTAAAAACTTAAACATGTGGAGTGAAGGAGAAGCAGGCCTTCTAAAGAATTCCTCACCACGAGTAGATGGGAAGGTGATTCACTTCTGGGACAGCCAAGAGCAAGGATGTGTTTTTGTAGGTTTTGATGCTCTGGTGTGGAGAAAGTGTCCTTTACGTTTTCCAAGGAGTTTCAGAGAACTGTTTTGTGATTTACTTCTGCCACCCCCAGAATCGGCTTCTGATACCTTCCTAAGGCTGCATGGGAGAGCAGATACTTGGCAAGCCGCTCTCACTTCTCCCCACAAATGTGTACTTTGTTTAATAGGAATGTACAGAGTTGCTAACATTTTTGTGCCACCAATAGTCACCTCATTCTAAGTGAGATTTACAGAAATGCACACCTTACGTTTTACCTTTCTTATAAATGAGAACATATTTGTGTGAGATGCTCTCTCTGGAGGGTTATGTACAGGAGATGTCACTTTTCAGGCTTCCATCAAAATAAAGCAGTCTCCACGGTTAGTGTTTTACCTTCTCTGTGCCATGAAATCAGCCATTAACCTAAATTACCAGTTCACTCCATCACATCCCTCAGAGAGAGAGCTTTGCATCCTGACACGGTTGCCTCAGGATAACCATCCGTGATCACATATTTCACATCTCATCAGATGTTGTATTTGGGAGGACTCTTCTTGATTCCTGTGGCTTTTTAATTCTGCCGGCTGAGCCAGTTCCCATGGCTCACGTAGCTTCTTCCTGGAATTCTTCTCTTTTCTTTAATCACTCAGAAGAGTTATCATTTACCATCTCTCACTGGCTTCCTTACCTTCTCATCTACCAAAGTAAAGATGAATTTCTTGGGCCTTTTGGAAGGGTCCTCTCCCCCCGAGGTGTGGGTCAGGGCAGCCACAGCCATTGCATGGGTGGACCCGGTGCCTGGGCAATGGGGTTCTGACACTACCTGGCATTAGGTCAGATTCCCCAGGTAAGACCACAGGCCCCTGCTAGACTGCCCTCGATTCAGACACCAGCCATAAACTCCAGGCTTCGTAGACCACGCTCAGTCTGACCAACTGGCTACATTCAGGGGTTCTGACTGCCCCTTAGGTTCTGTAATTTGCTAGAACAACTCAGCTCAGGAAATTGCTCTACTTACAATTACACTTTTACTATAAAAGATACATCCAGCCAAAAGAAGAGACCCAGAGGGTGAGGCCTGGGAGGGTTCCAAACTTGCAATTTCCATGTCCTCAGGATGTGTCACCGTCCCAGCTTACTGCTGTGCATCACCCCCCAGGGGTGCTCACTCCAGCTTCCTGTCCAGAGCTTTTATTGGGATTTCATTATGTAGGCTTGATTGACTGAGTTCAGTCCTATGGCCGACGATTCCATCTCCAGCCCCCTCATCTCCCCAGAGGTTGGTGGTCAGGATGATGTTAATGTTGCTCAAAGCCCCAACCCTCTAATCACATGTTTGGTCTTTCCAGCACGGCCAGCCCCCAACCTGAATCTACCTACCGGTCCCCATGAGACCTTGTTAGCATAAACTACTGTGTGGTCCGAGGAGCCCACCACAAGTAACAGACACTCGTGTGATCACTTGGGAAATGCCAAGGGGTTAAAGGCTCCCAGGAACCTGGGACAAAGATCGACCAAATGCCTTACTTTTCAACAATGGGTGAGGTTCCAGGGTCAGGGCTCATCTGGTAGCAAGCTACCAGGAGTTGGAAGACACATACAAGCTAGGCCGTGGAGGGACTCCAAGGAGCAAACTTGGGAACCGTGAACTGGCGACAAGTTCATGGGCAAGTTTGGAGCCTCCAATGGCTGACATTGGAGGTGTCAGGATGCCTGAGCCTCTGAGAGAGCTGGGGCCAGGCTGATGCTGAGATGCTAAGTGAGGGGGCACCCAGCCAACATTAGGAGAAGTAGCTGGTCCTGAGGCCCCTTGCTTTTGCCACATGGTACCTGGTTGCTTTACCTCATTTAAAAGTACCCTGTTTGGGGCAGACAGGCTGAAACCTCCCCCTTGTAGATGGCACATTCCCTACATTAAGGTTTATTTGTTCAGTAGTCCTGGTAAATCTGACCTGATCTGGCTATAGCCTCATTTTCCTTTTGACCAGTGGCGTAGGCTCAGCAGATGGCCAGCTGGTCGGCGGCAATTGTACTCCACCAGGCCTATTAGCTCTAAGTGCTTGAGTTCTCATTTTCAGATTGCAGCTGTCAGAGGGGTCCCTGCAGGGGATATCACCCAATTCCCACCTTCCAGGGGGCTGTGAGGATTTTAAGAGATGTACACAGAGTGGTCAGCGCAGTGCCTGGCACAGAAGGGTCCCTCGGAAATGTCAGCAGCTATCCTTGTATGGCTGCTGTTCTGTGGTTTGATGTTTTTTGTTATTCCTGGTTCCCTATCTGTCACCTAGGATGAAGCATTGTCTGTAAAGTACTCAAATACCCAGCCCAAGACATAAGAACCTAGACGTTGACACTGGTATGAAAGTCCCACTGGGCCCTCAGGTTGGTTTTCATGCTAGCCCTTGGCATCTTGCCAGCACTCACAGGCATGCTGTCCGGTTTTCCTGGTCCAGTCAGAGGAGCTAGAGCATGTCATCGCAGTCCCAGTGAGCCCAGCCGATGGCTCGGGGGCAGGGGGAGGGCCATCTGACTCCCCCACGCCACTTCTCTGCCCTCAGCTCTGCCACCCATGCTCTCTCGAAGCCTAAAAACAGATGGCTCCATTTATTTCTAAGTAAGCCTGTCCAGAGGAGAGGTTTGCACCAATGGCCCACGAAGGTTATCCTTGTAAAAATATCTCCAAAAATAAAAAATGAGTCTCGCTCGGTACCTTAAACCCACCTTCCCGAGGGAAGCAGAGTTAAATTGCTTGCAGGGAGCACGAAGCCTGGTTGGAGAGACGGGGCTGGGGTTGGCTGAGAGAGAACGGAAAGGGGCGCAAGCTGTGGGCCAGGCACTGTACCAGTCCCCTTGACATACGGCGTTTCACTCATCTTCGCAATGCACGTTCCTTCTCGCCTCTGGACCTCGGTACAGGCCGTGCCCTCTGCCTGGAAATCTCTTCTTTTTTCCCCCTCCTCACCCTGCTAAGAGTCTGGCTTCTTCCTCCAGGGCCTAGAAACCTCTGAGAAGTCTTCTCTGATGCCAAGGCTGGGTTAGGAGCCCTTTTTAGGTGCTGTCCCACTTAGCTGTTGCTACAAACAAGCCATCCTAAAACTTAGTGACTTCAAACACCACCATTTTTGTATTCTCTTGGCAGATGTGCAGATCCACTGAACCCAGGGAGGCAGTCCTCACTCAGGGTTCCTCCTGCCATTGTAGCCAGATGGCAGCTGGGGTTTGAACAACCTGAGGCTCAGGCACTCCCAGGTCTGGTGCCTGAGTGGAAATCACCCAGACTTTTGGGGTCCAGAACACCCCTTTCTACTTCTGTGTGGTCTCTCCCTGCAGGCTGCCTGGCACACAGCGTCAAGATAGCCAGCCTTCCCACGCAGAGGCTTAGGACTTCAAAGGCACATGTCCTAAGAGAGAGCCAGGCAGAAGCTGTATCATTTTGCATTACCTAGCCTCAGAAATCAGGCAGCCTCACTTGCCCCCCATTCTTTTCTTTGAGGCCATTGCCTTCTGATGACTCTCTGATTCCAGAGTTGCATCTCAGGACTGTAAGAGTCCAGAGGAAAATTGATGAGGATGTAGTCATCCATGGAGGGCTTCTGCTAGGAGTGGTATTGAGGCTAGCCCTTGAAAAGAGGGGAGGATGGAGGGGGCAAACAGAACCAGTCTCTGCAGGCAGAGTGTGAGAGCGAAGAGCTGTGAGGGGGCAGCCAGGGGGCAGCCAAGCTCTGTACCGGGGTGGGGTCGGGGGTGAGGGGATTGTCTAGAGAGGAAGGCGCCTCCCCACCCCATGGAGGGCCTAAGAAATAGAGAAGGTGGACACTGGCCTGTTGATGAAGAGTGAAAGGGATCTTTGTTCCTCAAGTTTGTCACTGTTACCTTCTAAAGTAACTTTAGGGCTTCCCTGGTGGTGCAGTGGTTGAGAGCCCGCCTGCCGATGCAGGGGACATGGGTTCGTGCCCCGGTCCGGGAGGATCCCACATGCCGCGGAGCGGCTGGGCCCGTGAGCCATGGCCGCTGAGCCTGCGCGTCCGGAGCCTGTGCTCCGCAACGGGAGAGGCCGCAACAGTGAGAGGCCCGCGTACCGCAAAAAAATAAAAAATAAAAAAAAATAAAGTAACTTTAGTAGTGATGGTCAGTAGTTAACATTTGCGTCCTGGCACAGTTGCCTCGAGAATAACCATAATTACTATATTTCACATCTCGTCAGTTGTTGGTCTGGAAGGACTCTTCTCGATTCCTGTGGCTTTTCAATTCCAAAGGCTGAGCCGGTTCCTATGACTCACGTAGCCTCTTCTTGGAATTCTTCTCTTTTATTTAAGCATTCAAAAGAGTTATCATTTACCATTTCTCACTGGCTTCCTTACCTTCTCATCTACCAAAGTAAAGGTGCAATTCCTTGGGCCTTTTAGAGGGGTCATCTTCCTCTGAAGAGCATCAGGGCAGCCGTGGCCACTGCACGGGGGCATCCAGTACCGGATGCAATGCACTTCTGACACAAAATACCCTGCATTATTTCACATTTCCCAGGTAAGGACACGGTCCCCTACTAGACTGCTCTTATTATAAACGATAAGATGCCTACAACCATATCATCTCATCAGAATTCCACTGCATAGCATTGTTATAATTATTCCCATTTTGCTTAGGAACCCACGCCCAGGACCACTTAGCTACTTAGCAGTGGAGACAGAATTCGACCCCAGCTTTTTCTGACCCCAGGACCTTCACTCTTTGCTCCTTCATCTTGCTACCACTCAAGGTGTTTTTTAGGGAGCCTGGCACCACCGTTCTTTCATCATCCTTTCATTCACTCACTTGCCAGGGCCTGCTCTGGGCTCCATACATGTTGTTAAAGCATCTCCGAGGACCGTCTAGGGGAACTCATGAGCACTCAGGCTTTTCCTGCAGACTGTCTGTCCCTGGAGAACTTTCATCATTCGTTCCTCCAAACTCATGTAAATGTAATTTGTGACATGGTTCCAAAGCCCATGTAGCCTTCTGCAGATTTCTGCCTCCTGTATGTATCTCTATTTCCATAATCCAGTTGTATTTATAGAAAGGGAATTATAGTGTATTGGGCAACGTTGAAGAGAAGTGCATTTGTTGTGAACACGTGTTTTTCTTTATATAGTTTTTTTTTTCCATTAAATCCGTCAACTTGTATATTAGGGAATCTGTGGCATTCCCTTTCTACCACCCTGAACATAGTAACGTAAAATGAGTCACATCATAAGGCGCTGGTTGAAATTGCAGGGTTTTTTTTCCTTTTGTTTGCAAAAAGAGATCTTTTTATTTTTGTCTTTCTGATTTTTATTTATTTTGCAAACAAATGTACAAACATAATAAAGGAAAGGAGAAAATAGAGAATACATTTGTTGTGCTCCATAGTGGGGAGGTAGTTTTATATTCTGCTTTTGAAGGTTATCTGTAAAAGAAGTGAAGTGATTCTTAAGAGATTGAGCACCGTTGTCTTCTGCTTATGGAAACATCTTACAGTTATCTTCTCCCCGCTGTCCCCCACCTCAGGCACAGCACACCCACGATGCCATCACGGAGGCCGCCCAGCTCATGAAGGAGGCCGTGGACGACATCATGGTGACGCTGAATGAAGCTGCCAGTGAAGTGGGGCTGGTGGGAGGCATGGTCGATGCCATCGCAGAAGCCATGAGCAAGGTGGGCCTGGGCCCCCAGATGCTCTCCTGCACTCCTTGGCCCCATTTCCTCCAAGGTTTCCCTCTAACTTGGTCCCAGGGGCTTTTCTCGAAGGAGCTGTCAGAGGAGCCCTCTAATCCGGGCTGACACTAGCAAGCCTCCTCTTTTCTTGAGGTGTCTGTTTATCATATGTCCAGCATTTTCTTCATTCTTTGTTATTCATTCATTACTTTTGTAAGCCAGTCGCACCCTTCCTTCCACATTTACACGGGGGAAAAAGAGATGGAGAAGGCATCCTTGGTCCCCTCACTTATAAAATGGAAGTAATTATTTACCTCCCCTGTATACCTCGTAGGGTTGTTGTGGGGAGCAAACTCCAAAATGAAATAACGAAGTGATTCCCAAGTGCTGGTCTTCAGAATGGCTCCTTTGGAATCCTTGGGAGCATTTTAGAATGCACATTCCTAGGCCCCACCCCCGCCCTGATCACTTGGAATCTCTGTGGCGTGAAGCCTAGTAATTTAAAAATCTCCCCATGGTTCTGGTATCTAGCCAGATGCAGGGACCACTGAAATGGTTAAGTGTAAAAGCCCTCAGAGACCAGTTGTAGACAACAGACATAGGTGACAGGGGTATCATTTCTCCTCCAGTGACCCATCAGTTGAGTTGGGTCGGTAGGGAAGGATGACTAGACAGTATCTCCTGCTCTTTTGAAGGATTCACAAGGAATCCTTCACTAATCATGTCAGTTTGATGCTCATTAGAATTAACAACTACTCGTCAATGTCTAATTGCCATCCTCTGATAGCATAGCTAAGAACTGTAGACTTTGTCCGTGTTTGGAAATGTCCATTGTCAGATTGTGAATACACTAATGTGGTTTTTCAGGATAATAAGTGGTCTTTAATTGCTAATTTAGAGAAGATTGGTTGGTTCGTATCTCCGCGAAGAGATGATAGCCTGAAACTATAATTAGGATAATTCCCATTAAACATTATGCAAACATTATCAGACTGATAATGTCCCAAGCTAGGCTGGGATGCCAGGGATCCCTTAGAGACCCCAGGCTTGCCTTGTCAAAGCACTCCAGTAATTTCTGCTGTGGGCTTCTCACGCTTCAAATTTGGACAGTTTGGCAGAACACGAGTAAATTGCCCTCTTCCTCAAGGCCCTTGGATAAGTCTCAGTGGGTTTGTTTGGTTTTCAGGACATCGGAACACCAGAGCTTTGAAATTAAGCCATGTATCTATCAAGGATATTAAATAATGGAGCTCAAGGTTTCTCAGTACAAATGAAAACTTCAAATGATAATCTCTTTCTTCTTAGGAGGTATTTTTCACAATCACTCTAATGATAGGGAAGAGTTCCATAAATCCCTGGAAGATGGAAGTCTTTTTTTGATAGCCTTTTAGCCTTGCATATTGCACTGAATCTTTAATAAGGAAAGTGGCTCTTGTACTGTCTGATTTCAGGGGTGTAACATCTGCTCTCTCAGCCCAGGACATCCTGATTCTTTTGGAAGGGCTGGGAAATAGGTCTGGTGTTACCTGATAGCAATAATTAGGAGCCACTAACAACATGAGCCCCAGAGGCCAGGAGCAAAGGGGTTTTCCCCCTCAGTTCTGCAAAGTAGATAATGGGGTTTCATTGATACCCCTAAACTCCTATCTACCCTGACCTGACACCCTGGGTACTGCATGATGCCTCTTCCCCATTGTCTCCTTTCTAAGCCCACCCCGGCCTGCCCATCACTGGAGATTTTGTATTAAGTGATATCTCAGGTCCTTTGAGCCCCTAAGCAGCAACGCATTGTAAATATGTCATTTTCTATCTGAGTTTTGGTTATTTGGTTAAAACACTGATATACTCTTAGAATCATTGTCTAAAGTTCCAAAAAGCAGTGACTGGCAGAAAAACTTCAAGTGTACCCAAAGCTGATTCTAAGTTCAGTGCAATTCTTGGCACTTTTGGAGCTTCTGCTCTGGAGTGTCTCCTTGAAATTCTCTCTCTGTATCTAAGCACCAGAAGGTTTGGGAATTTGTAGGTTACCATGAACTAATCAGCTTTCTGGATAACCTTGGGCAAATCACTCAAGTTTTCTAAATCTTTTTTTCCCGTTCACTGAGGTTAGTCTCAATCTTTGGGATTTTATGCCTAAGTCCCTTTTCTTTGTTTGTTTTTGTGTGTGTGTGTGTTGGGGGGGGTTGTTTTTTCATTTTGGTCAAAGAAGGTAATTAAAGAAAGAAAACAAAAACCCTGATATCTACATCAGTAGTATTTCATAAAATAAAGGACATGTTAACACCAAAAAAAAAAGTAGGAAGGCTATAATCTCAGAATAAAGGAAAGTTCTTTCAACTAAGTAAATTTGAAATCCTAAAAAAAAAGTCACTACTTTGTTCTTACTCCTCTCATTGTCTTCACACTGGAAGGTTCATCACGGTGACCAGTGGCCACTGTGTTCTAAGCTGCCCTCTAGTCCAACATCCTGGCATGTTTGCAGTTACACCACATCTTATATGAAGGCTCCCAGCACATGGCCCGACCCTTACAAGATGCCCAGTTAATTTATACTGAGTGTATGAGTCCACAGCTCAGTCCTCATTTGACCAGCAGGCCCCCAAAATGTGATGGAGATATTTGGCAGTGTCTAACTCCCTGATAAAGAAACATAAAAAAATCTACCCTGGGGCTTCCCTGGTGGCGCAGTGGTTGCGAGTCCGCCTGTCGATGCAGGGGACACGGGTTCATGCCCCGGTCCGGGAAGATCCCACATGCCGCGGAGCGGCTGGGCCCGTGAGCCATGGCCGCTGAGCCTGTGCGTCCGGAGCCTGTGCTCCTCAATGGGAGAGGCCACAACAGTGAGAGGCCCACATACCGCAAAAAAAAAAAAAAAAAAAAAAAAAAATCTACCCTGAAGGTTGTATTGTTGATTGTTGGTTTGGTAGAGATTACATCCTGGCCTGTGCAACCACGTTATATACTAGGCTACAGTGATACATTCATTCAACTCACACTGTAGCTTGGATCTACTTACGACAGGTAGCTCTCACTGACCACTCCACCTAATCTGTTCCTAATTGCCCTCTGGTCCCTAATGTCTTCCCAGACTACATACTATCTGGCAGAGAGCTGCCAGGGAGATCTTCTCAGACAGAGCATTGCCTCCTGCAGATCCCACCATTTTCTTCATGATTGCAAGGTTCCTCATCAAACAGATCCAGCCTGATTCCCACCCCTTCAACAGCCCCCTCGTACTCACTGCACTCACTCTTCCTGTAGTCATTTCTGTTCACCTTGTCTCCTCACCTAGAATATCGTTCAGCAACCAGTGGTGACAGTCACAACGGTGGTGGTGAGGATGGGTGGCCTTTTTCTTCATCATAATCATCCTTGACATTATCATCTTTATCACCATCATGATCTTCATTATCATGGTTATCCTCTCCTCTCCCTTCATGTAGATGAGGTATCGTCTCTGTTGATCTTTACTACAACCTTCTGATGCTTGGACATTTCCATTGAAGGTCCTGAGAACCAGTTTGAGCCTCAAGCTGGGTATTTACTCACAAGTCCTGGAACCAGGTCTCAAATTCAAGACTTCTGAACCAATAAATCCCCAGCCCTTCAAGGGACTGTCCCACTTCTCCACCTGTTCCGCTCCACACTGATCTCACCCTTCTCTCAATTCCTGTGGTACTAGAGTCAGATGAACAAGTCATTCCTGATGTTTCCAATTCCTTCTCTTCCCCAGCTTAGGTCAGAAGTGAGTGTTCCAGGGTAGAGACATCCATGGGCTATACCATTCTTAGGGAAGCCCTTCATGATGGAGGTTCTGCGGATTCCCCCAGCTCTTTGTCTGCCATTCTGACCTCCCTGCACGCTCTGGCTCACACCCACCTCCATGTGCTTGAGCGCTATTCCTTCTCCTTGGGACTCCATCCCCACCTTTTGTGTGTGGCACACTGCTTACCTGGTAAGACTTGGCTGAAGCATCATTCCTCTGGATAGCCCTGCCACTCCCCTCAGACACACTGGGGGGTCCTCTCCTTGCCTGTGTGCCCCCAGTACCTTATGTGCACCTCTGATGAGGTCCTTATCACAGAAGTTGGAGGGTTCTGTTGACTCTGGACTCAAGAAACTCTGAAGGCCTCTCCATTTTCCCAAGTTCCTGATTCTAAAAAATAAAGCCCCCACTTGAACAGGCCTCTGATGACCTTTGGGTTCTTTTCCTCTCCCCTGTAGCTGGATGAAGGCACTCCTCCAGAACCAAAGGGGACGTTTGTCGACTATCAGACGACAGTGGTTAAATACTCCAAAGCCATTGCGGTAACAGCTCAGGAAATGGTAAGAAGAAAATGGGCTCACCCTGCACCCCACTGTTGGTTGCCCTTTTATCCACCACACCACTGAGTCTTCAAATCTGGTGTCTGTACTGGGGAGAGATTAGTTCTCTGTGTTTCTCGTTTCTCCTGGGCCTCAGCTTTGTCCTGATCTGTGGTCTTTCTGGCTGCCTGTGGTCTAGAAGCCGCAGGCCGCTGGACTTCTTATCTCACGAAAAAGCTCCAAAAGCGAATTAAAAATGACTGAGAGTTGGGCATGAGGACAGGGGAGCAAAGGAAAGAGAGAAAATTAGAATCAAGGAGGAAATGAGAAGGAAATTGTGAGTTATAGAGAAACAAAAAAATCCTGTTTATCTCACAGAGGACTTGAAATGTTTTTATGGATTAAAGTTACAGTACAAGGGAAGACATTTGGGGACAGAACCAAGACTGTCTAATGGAATCAAGTTATAATACTTGGACAGTGCTGAACAGTACGATATTGCCAGTCTTTCAGGCAAAATGAAACAGTGGTTATATAAAAAAATTTTTCTCCTGACAACAGAAGGCATGTAACTTTTGGAGGTGACTTTTTTGTGTGTGCTAAAATGTAATGCAATCAGAATTGTATTATATGGATGTTTAGATATAAGTGGCATTGAGAGACAGTGAATGCTATCTTGATAGGTTAAAAAGTTGTACAAAAAAAGAAAAATGTTGTCCTCAGAGAGTTAATATAAGTACCTAGGAAGAAAGTTCTTAACTTCTGAAAGCTCAGCTGTCACAGGATAAAATGGAAAGATGCCTCTTTGATGCTACCACCGAAGCCTGAGTTGGAGGGACCAGACTGCGCCGCTGCGTGGTTCCTGCCCCATCAGGCCAGGCACCTCTCTGGATGGTTTTGTCATGTAGTCATGTGTCCACTAGAGGTTGAGCTTGGACCACAAAGGCTTCCCTGGCGGCTCCTGCCGCTCATTCTTAGAAACTCTGCGGTTGTGCCAGACTCACTGTTGTTGAGAAGGACGTGGGCTGGGGAGGGGGGAAGGAACAGTGCCCATCTCAGCGACTGGGAGAAGGCTGAAGTTGGCCTCGGGCTGGCCCGGCTCAGGAGAGCTCAGGGGCGTCCCAGCTAGCCCGGCAGCCCGACGGTACTGATTTCTCTAAGCAGGGAGCACAGTGCAGCAGGGTTGAAAATGTCTCCAGTGGCCTCAGGGGTTTCTGGAATATCTCCTGGGCCAGGTTCTCAGCCGGCCTGTCTTGACCCTGGGTGTCCATGCACTTGAGGAGCCCAGCCTGGGGCTGCGTTGCCGCTCCCGGGCTGGCTGGCCAGGGCCTGGAGGGGCTGAGTGTTCTCCCCGCCGCACTGGGTGGCGCCCCCCCCCAGGTTGTCGTGGCAGGGTCGCATGGGGCAGCTGTTAGCATAGCCTCGTTCTCTCGGGGTGCGGCATGCATTCCTTGGGAACCCACACCTCGGCCCGAAAGCCTGTGACATTTCCTGGTAAACATGCCTTAGACGGGCCCACATTCCCGCCCTCAATGGATGTGGAGTCATTTAACAGGTTTTTTTTTTTTCCTGTAAGTCCTTTAAAATCAAGGACTTTAGATGCTACAAAGAGAGAGGGAAGTATCGTCATCCAGAGCGAGAGAACAGTTGGAGCAGAGGGAAGCCTTGGACCCGAGAGGGACATGGATACCTTTCTGGGTGGTGGGTTCCAACTGCCCCTGTGAGTTCTAAGAGGCATTTTTGTCAGAGGAGGAAAAACTAGACATGAAGGTATTAGCTAGGTAGGGTAAGTGGAGGTAAGGTTTTCTATCACATAGGAGGAAAATACAGAATATCTTGAGAGTAAAAAGGCAGAACTTGACCATTTAGGCTACAGTATTCTCTTCACTGAATCTGTGGCTGAAACGTCATTCTTTGGCACAATGTTATTACACAGCTGAATTCTGTGAGTTTCTTCCACCAAAACGTTAGGCTTACCCATCACTTCAGTCACGATTTCCTGATGATCCTGTCCTTGTGCCCTCTCTCGGCGGTGTGGGACCTGCTCCTGAGTCCCCAGAGACCCGATCAGCCCGGGAGCAACGTGTGACGTGGGCTGCACCCTGCACGGGGCTGGGCCCCCTTGTGGTTTCTCTGGGGGGCTCCCCTGGTAACCCCACGGGGCAGGGCTGGTGGAGGCTGCTGCTCTCACCTCCCAGAGAGTGGACCCCGAGGCCCGGCCTCCACGCTGCACGGCCTGAACCTGAGCATGTTGCCTTGACCTGGCCAGGAGCCGCTGGCCTGTCCTGCGGGCTGCAGCATGGGCTTCGCTTGAACTGCCCTCTCCAACGTCCAGCCCCACATGCAAGCCACAAGCTTAAAAGTGAATGAGACCCTTTGGCTCCCAGTGGTATTAACACATGGTTCTCATGCTTTTCTCTGTGTGTCCCTGTGTGTTTGTGTCTTGCTTGTTTTCTTTTTCCAGATGACTAAGTCGGTTACTAACCCGGAGGAATTGGGAGGACTGGCTTCACAAATGACCAGTGACTATGGGCACCTGGCTCTCCAGGGCCAGATGGCAGCAGCCACGGCGGAACCAGAGGAGGTCTGCCACCTTAAGTCCCTGTTTTAAGAAGCAAACCCACACTGGTGCCTGCTCCCGGGGGGGACTCTTCTCTGTAGCTTAGCTCCACCCCGGAGGACCCCAGCCCAATAGCCAGAGGCAGGTGTAGTTCCCTCTCCTCTTGCTGCCACCCCCCCAGGTTCACACCCAGCAGCCCCATCCCGTGCTCCCGGCTCTCTGTCCTTCCTGAGGCCGCCTGGCACAGATCTGGGGCCATCTGGGGAGGTGGACTTTCAGGACTCTGTTGACAGCGTTCTTCCGCGTCTCCCATCCCCCAGCCCCATCGCCTGATGCCAAGGGTGGAACATACACTGCCATACTCCTCTTACTTCCTACTCCTGCTTTGCAGTCCCCCTCGATGATTTGTATGTTTTCCAAAGGCTGACAGAAGTATTAGAAGAGCCAAGTATGGGATTCAGCTGCCCCTCCCTTGAGAAAGGGCTGTGTAGCCAGCCTGCTTTCAGGAAACAAAGTCTTGCCCAAATATTGTTGGCAGCCTCTTAAGAACAGGCCCAGATCCCTTTCCCCATACCCCCATCCCCATACCCCTTGTGGACTCCTTGTCCTTACCTACCTGCCTTCCCTAAACTCACTTTCCTTAGTGGCCAACACAGACTCACCTCAGAATGCCTGCCCCCGTAGGAGTCTTAAAATGGCAAAAGTTTGACTCCAGAGGCCACTTACTAAGAGGTCCCGTGTCTAATACCTCTGAGAAATCAAGAGGTCCATTGGCAAGCATGCAGGGTGGTAGAGCTCTGGGGTGCCTGACTACACCTGTATCAGTGTTAACACATGGAAGGGGCCCGGGTCCGAGCTACTGCATGGCTCCCTAGAGAAGGAAAGCCCAGCCTGCAGTAAAGAATAATGGAGTGAATTGCAGGGGCCCTGGGAAAAAAAAGGTAACTATATCCGTGAAGTTCGGCAAGCTGTTTATGACATGTCGAAACGAACCAGGCTGTCAAGGCAGAAGGTTGGAGCTGGTCTTCCCTTCTCCTTGGGGTGATAGACAGTGTCCCCAAGTTACTCAGTGCTGTTTCTCCTGGGGGTCAGGTCTAAGCATGTCTTCACCAAGACTCCCAGCAGCACTACAGAAATGAAGACCCAGAACAAAATCACTTTCTAACGTATGTCATAACAATGCATGTAAATTGGGAGTACCATATGTATGTACTGGCATACATATATATCCAGCATGGGATGACTTCAGTTTCTAACAGTGCCTGCATTTTGAGATTTTAGGATGATTGAGTATTTAGACTGCAGCATGAATAATTCTGTTTGCCATGAGTCTGTCAAGTCATTACCAGGAAAGAAAAATTATCAGAGACCTGCATAAGATTCTGTGGATTTCTTTACGCAGGCCCATCATTTTTTTAAAAAAAACAGACTCCCTCTTTTAGTAAGATCATCTGGACTCATAATTCGTTGGGTTAACATGTAATTTTGAATTTCAGAAACAAGCATAAGGGAACTTCTGTTACAGTAAGGGCAAGTTTGGTTGGACAAAAGGAAGAAGTGTTTGGCTTTTCGAGAGGATTGAAAACTAAGAGACTGTGATTGTGGGGGAGGTTTGGATCTCTGTCTCCAGAAATCTTTAAAGGTGGAATTTACATGCGTCTTCCTTGATTAGCTTCACACTCTTCCTTGGTTAGTTTCACTGCTGGCCTGCCTGCCTGCCTGCTTTACTGAGTGAAGACCTAGTGATTTGTGGAACCCTTTCCACGTCTGAGTTCTTATGTGCTACCCCACCCCCTGGGTAAAACAAGCAATTTTCTAATTGCAATCCAGACCACTGAAGCAACATACAAAAGAAAGCCAAAGCAGCCAGGAAAGAAAATGCATTGCTAAAAGCACAATAGCAAGTTACTTTAGGTACTGGCCCTGCCCTTGTAGCAGCTGTGTTTCCGTTAAGGTTTCCCTTTTTCATGGTTACATCTTGAGATGTGTTTTACATTCCAGACACACAAGCAGTGTGACCTGGAGTGAAAAGGAGCTGAAAGAATATAAAATTACCAGTGGCTTGCAAAGGAAAATTCTTTGTGTGCATTTGCCAGACATATATTTGGGGGAAAACTGAGAAGGTTAGGAGATCCCTGAAGCAATGTAGTTTTTTTATTCCAAGCCTGTGGAATTATTTGTATACCCAAGAGGGCCCTACATCACAGCATGTGAAAATATTTATATCCAGGGCAAGTAAAAAGCCGCCCCCTTCACTGCGGTCCTGCAGTCCGCTGTGCCAAGTCAGCATTTTGGTCTTTTCCAGAATGTGACAATGACAGGAAAAGTCCTAGCTCTGCCCTCTGCACATCGAGCTGGAGCTTTATCTGCTCGTTTTTCCATGGAAAATTCAAACTTTTGCTAACGTCCCTGTGATAACTTCTTTCCCCATAAAAGTTAAAACCCTCCAACGGCTTTGCAATTTATGACGAGTTTCCTCTTTAAAAAAAAAAGGAAAAAAAGAAGGAAAAAATGTAGATACCATGAGCCACAGGCTTCTAAATGTAAATGCCTGGGAGAAGGTTTAGTGACGACGGTGCCGTCTCTGAGGACACGTTGCCATAACCACTTATAATACTGCATCTTAAAAGCTGGCAGGAACATTTGTCAGGAGCCTGCGGTGAGAAGCACAGGCCTCTCCCCCCAGATGAGATGGCTGTCTGCTCTAGACTTTTATCTAAAATGTTCCACTCCAAGGCACACTTTCTGTAGGTGGGAGAGTGATGCCTTGCTTCTTCTCTACACACTGGTTTTTCCTGCCATATTTTCTAAGGAGAAACTGTGGTTTGTCAGATAACATCCATTCTTGCCTTTCCAACTTCCACAAGCTCTCCCAGGCAAATTATACTTGACCTGGTTTCAGATATAATTGATCTTAAAGCCTGAGTATAATCTGTACGTTTTGTTTAGTTTTAGGCAGTACAGATGATGGATCAGTGTTTCTTAGATCCCCTCCAATTGAAATGAGAGCCAGAACTTCATGAAGGCCAGACTTCTAATTTCCCTCAAGGCACAAAACCAGGAGACAATCTTCTCCATTTTACTTTTATTTGGGCAGGAAGGGGGAATTGAGGGTTTTTCTTGAGGTTCCAGTATTGCTTTACTTGAGTTGCCAATTTCAAACTCCAGGTTTTATGTCTTGGGGCAACATTCCTTTATAATAAATACTGGTGGGAAGTTGGATCATTCAAGGGGTGGGGGGTTGGGGGCTGGTCATGTTTGCTGAGAAGTTTAGTGTTGCTTTGAGAAGCTTAGCATTTTTAAAGCCCTTATCTGAAACAGCCTTAAAAATGCATTCCCTTCTAGGATGTTCCTCCAGCAGTACAAAATGTTCTGTGAAATTGCAGTAACGTAGAGTATGTTGATTCTGGGGTCCTTCACTTAAGTGCCCTGGCTAACCCGTGTGCCCGTGGAGAAGGGTAGGAATACATGAGCTGTTCATCCAGTCGATACGGCGCAGATACTATGCTGGGCACTGGCCCATATGCCCCACAACTGCAAGTGTGTGAGGCGAGAGTCATTCATCCTTCCCCATTTCACAGATAAGCAAACCAAGGAGACTCAGGGAGCTCTGTGAAATTTCCCAGGACCACACAGCTGCAACAGTTAGTGTTGAAGCCCCCTTTTAAATAACTTTTTGGAATAAGTGAACATTTCAAGTAAGTAAATTAAAAGGTAACAGGTCGATATGTAGAAAAGTCAGGGTTCGAACCCTGGTTTGTCGGGCATCACAATCCTTGCTCTTTGCCCTGCACCAAGCTGCTTCTTTTCACAATAGTGAGCATTCATGTGTCACTTTCTACTTGCTGAGACTCTGCACGTGTACCTTCCATTTGGTCGTCCGCAGCCCTGGGAAGTGGGCAGGGCAGGTTCTGTGTCGCAGGTGAGGAAACCAAGTCCCCACGAGGCTAGTGTGCTCACCCAGAGTCTGGTGGCCAGGAGAGGGCAGAGCTAGAAGCAAGGCCTGTGGTCCTTTCTGCTGCCCAGGTGGGTGATGGGTTGAGAGCAGGGGTGGGGCTGGCATCCTGCGATCCCTTCCTGTTCCATTCAGCCCTCTGAGCCTGTGAAAATAAGCAAGTGAAGCCTATTTCAAAACTAGTCCTTCATAATACTGTATCTCTCCTGCATGCGTCCATATAGGATCATGCACCCACATCTGTCAGAGGTTTGTGTAGCCAAGCCTCAGGGGGTTCTCCCGGCATGTAAAAGGTAATTGTGTGACCTGGCACAGACTGAGACTCCAGGACCAAGCCCTGGGTTGACTAAGAACTCCAAAGCTTTTGCAGCTGTTGCATTTATTTGGTTTCATTCCTTTGCTTTCTGGTGCTGGTCTTCCTTGGGCTTCCTAACTGGAATTTCATCCCTGATGACCACCGTGCCAGCACCACGGTTGCATTTACGGGATCCCTTGCTACGTGCATGATGTCATCTCCAAGACGGAGGCTGAGCGTCAGGATGCTGGGCTGTGTTTTTATAGCGTAGCCTTTTGAGGGGGCTGAGGGAGTATGAGAGTGCGGCGGGGTTGTCTTCCCACTGTTTATCACGTCTGTCCATAGGTTTCAGGTTTGTGACAGCTCAGGAGCGGGTGCTTTCTCCCTCCCACCCCCGGGGTGACTGGGGAGTGATTTAGGTGGCCTGTGGTTGTCCTAGTGCCCCGTTCTGCAAAGAGAAAGCTCAGGCTCGCCTCCGTGCAGGGAGCAGGAGGGGTGCATGGAGAAGGCTCTTCCAGAACCTGACAAGGGTTCGTTCTTTTCTGGCACAGTGGTTTCATACCCCCGGCCCAGCGAGGTGCTCTGGAAGTTCTGCGTCTGTTCGACTCACGTTTCCCTCTTTAAACATAATGTAATTATTTATATAAAAACTGTTAGGAAAAGCAGCATGGGCTCTTGAACGTATTCTAGGCCAAAATGGTAACCCACTGGGGGCCACCCGTACCTTACTCTGGGCCAGTGGGTGGTTCTGTGCAGCCCTCAGGCTGGTGGAGCGTCTGCCCTGCCTCCTGTGGTCGAGGAACTGTGAGGACACTCTTCCCTTTTGCTTTTTGCAAGGAACAGGCTTCTCCACCCTGTGCAGCCAAGGCAAAATGCAGAAATGAGCTGGTGGCCGAGGCTGTAACTGACCTTCATAACCCTGTCTTTGGATCACCGAGCCTCACTGTTGACTTTTTGGGTCAAGGATATAAATTTTAACTCATAAAGGAAGAGTATAGTAATAACAAATTACTTCCCTTTTATATGTTGAGGTTCCATGAGCGGTTTTATTGGGGGGTGGGAAAGGGTTCTGCTGCTAAGTGGAAAAAAAATCAAAGCAGAAAAACACTGATCTGATTGAGATTGACATATATACACTAGTATGTATAAAATAGATAACTAATAAGAACCTGCTGTATAAAAAATAAATAAAATTCAAACAAAAAAGAAAAGAAAAACACTGATCTAATGGATAGAGCACCATGCTTGGGACGAAAGATTTGAATTCTCTGGCTTTGCCAGGGACTGGCTGTGTGATCTTGGGCTAATCACATTACTTCTCTGGGCCTCAGTCTCTTCATCTGTAAAATGGGGAGGCTGAACTCATAAGGTCTCTTTTATTTGAAAGTCTGTGAATGTTTCTTCCTACTTGACTTCCCCATTGGCATCTTATCCTTTAGAGACCTGTGCTCATCCTTGACAGCAGAGCTCTTGCCTTTGGATTAGCTCTGACCCTTGAGTACTTAGGGTTACACTGTATGGGTCTGAAAAGCCTTGAGAGCCTGGTTGAGTTTAAAACTTCACTGGGGCATACCCCTGCTTCAGCTTGACCTTGTGTTTAAACCAGTAAACATGCCCAGCAAAGAGATATACTTAAATGGCCTTGCCACTGCGTGGGCTGAATTCAAGCCTCTCTAGTTCTCAGTGGCGGTCTTGATGCTGCACTAGTCCAGATCTGTTTTCAGCACTGTCGGGTTGCATGATCCTGGCATGATGCCCGTGTCGTATTCCATGTGGAGATGGTCGGCAAGAAGCCCCGCCTGATTGCGTAGCTTTTGTAGTACTTGCTCATGGACGAATAGAAGACACCCCAAAGAGCAGAAGCTCAGCTTCCTGGGTCAGGAGAATGTTTTACCAAATGGACTTAAACATCCTTCGGGCCTTAAAGGGTTAAGGGAATAACCTTTTTCCCTGAAAGCAGTGTGTGTTTCAATAACAGAGTGAGCATTTGCAGCCCTCTCACACCTGGAATCGCCTTCCCTTAAACTCTGACTCTTGGGATGAGGTTGGAAGATAGCATCCAGGTGGCGCAAATTCCCAGGTGTGTGAATTCCCAGGTTTTATTCACAAAACGTGGGCTCTTTTAGTAACTCTTCTTGAGACACGCCGGAAGGATCAGCACACAGCTTCTAGCTGCTGTGGTTTCTTGAAAATAACGCTTAGCTTAGAGGTGTATTGTTCCATGTTTAGTTGCTTACTTGGGCTGTATTGATCAGACCAAAATGAAAACTGATGTGAAACAAAGCCAGAAGAATGCAAGCTGTGGGCGGTGGAAGTGGAATTGACTACACCACAGAGACAGCTGGCACCTTATTCATAGTGGAACTTATCTGGCTTCTTTTAGGCAAAGTACCTTTTATAATCACACAACCCAGGGGACATTAAAAGAATGCATGCCTGCTAAGCGGGCGGCTCTAAACATGTAACTTTTTAAGGAAACCTCAACCTGGCTTGCTAGAAAGGGAACCTGGGCCCAGCATGGTTACTCTCGCTCTATGGTACAGCTGAGGAAGGGGGCGTTCTGGTTGGTAAACCTGGCAATTTTGCAAGAATCTGAACACTTTAAAATATGCTTTATACTAAAGCTATATATTCTGAACTTCTAATTACCCTCTAGGGCTTTTGTGAGAAATCAATGAAATTAAATGCTTTACCTGCTTCAAAGAGGCCCTGACACACGGTAGGGGCTCAATAAACACTGGTTGAATGAATAATCCCACAGAGTTCATCTAATTAACATTCTTACCTAGTGGCTCAGGATATAGGTAGAGAAATGCACCAGAAAAGGTAACAAATATTATTAAGCTTGCTTACTGGGGGCTGCGGGTATTTTACAGTCTCTAAAACAGGAAGCAAAATCAACCAAATTCCATAGTTCACCAAACACAGACTCCTAAAAGCAGTGGAATTTTCCCAGCCAGGCTCCCCTAGGATGTAAGAGAAATTTTCCACGTAGGGAAGACCTCGATGGCAGGGCCATCATGCTTCCCCCTCCCCACCCCGGACCTGCCTCCACAGATCGGCTTCCAGATTCGCACGCGGGTGCAGGACCTGGGCCACGGCTGCATCTTCCTGGTGCAGAAGGCGGGGGCCCTCCAGGTGTGCCCCACGGACAGCTACACCAAAAGGGAGCTGATCGAGTGTGCCCGCGCGGTCACAGAGAAGGTAAGGAGCGGCCCTCAGGGCAGGCGGGACCCGCCGAGACCAGGGACAGACCAGGAAACTGAGCCAAAAACCAGCCAGCTGGGTCAGGTCTGATCGTCTTCCCTCCCACCCAGGGTCTCCCCAGGGCCGGGGCACATCAGGCGGCTGGGGGTGATCTGTGGTCCTGAGAAACTGAGAGCGTGAGAGGGACAGTCCCACAGAGGTCAGGGCCCTGGCGGTCAACTTGGAAGGCTCTCCTGTGGACAGACTGGCCAGCTGGTGTCCCAAGTCACAGTCGGTGCCAGGAGCCGCTCGCTGCAGCCCCTTTGCACACTTTTGCCGCCAGGCTCCCTTCTCAGAGAGGCTCCCAGGTGCTGGGGGTGAGTAGGAAGGACCCACAGCTCCTCTTTTGTGACCTCTTTATCTCCAGATGAGACAGTGCAGTGAGGCGCGTTGGCACCCGTGAAGTCACATGGCACCGTGGTGGGAGAGCAGGAGCTGGCAGGAAGTTTTCTGACTCTGTCGGCAGCTGTTCGTAGAGAGAATCGCATAGCGTAGTGCATGGGACTCTAAGGTCTCAGCTAAGCTACTTCACCCTGCCAAGCCTCAGCTTCCCCATCAGTAAAGGGAGGATGAAGAAACAGAATACCCGGCCTATGGGGTGTGTAGGTTACATGCAGCGATACGGGTCAAAGAGCCTGGCACAGTGCCAGGCGCACTGTTCAACGTTGAGTAAATTCTAGGCGCTGCTCCCCGTCTGTCCTCCACCACTCCCTTCTCCCTGGAAGTTTTCCGTGGTTCACAGCACCCCATTCTGAACATCCCTTCGTTTCCAGTAGTTCCTTGACTCTCCCGCAGTTTGCTGATGGTTTTGCTTGGCTTATTTCTCAGAGTCATTTTTCAGGGCAGCTGCTGTGCAGGCCGCTTGAGGTGCCGGTGGCAGCATCCGTGCTTTGCTGATGTTTCCTTCTCCTTCACTTGGGTCGCAGGACAGAGAGCTCTGCACCGTTGAGAAGCTTGGCAGCAGGACTTGAGGGGTGGGAGGGGGACCCTCCCCTGGAAACTGCCTGGACAGAGGCTGCTCTGTACGAGGCCCCTCACCACAGCTGGACGTCAGTCTCCCGCAGCCCACAGGACTGTCCAGGCCTCCCTGGCCTTCCCAGGATGAGGAAATAAATCTCTCAGCTCGAGGAAGGCCCTCTCCCTCCTTTGAAAGCCCTTCCTTGTTGTTGAAGTTACTTGTGCCAAGTTCCCCCATAGGAAACCTTGGAACAGGAGCACGAGGGAGGGAAGGAGGGGGTCCAAGCTGCATGGTGCTAGCCAAGTGTGGCCAAGCAGCCTGGTCTTCCTGAGCTGGCCTCCGTCTTACTGCTCCTCCAGCAGAGGATCCCTGACCCAGGACACCAGGAAGAGGGGTCAGAGGCAGGGGGTCGGCTCGGGCAGAGCATCTAGCCTTTCGGGCAGTTTCCTGCTACATCTCTCTGCCCTGCTCATCTCCTGCCCTCCCATCTCCCACCTGCCATCTTTCTTACCCGTCTAGGTGTGTCTGTGTGATTGTCTCCATCCAGGAGGGCAGACCCAAAGGGGCAAGAGACGGGGTGGGTGAGGAAGGAAGGAGGGGGCTTGTGTGGCAGGAACGTGGGGGGAGGCCTGGGAGATGGGATCCAGTTGGGAAGTGAGTTCAGCTCCTCTCCACAGCAGGGGGAGAGCTGTCCCCAGGATGTGGTGGGTCCAGCTTGCCTTGTAGGAAGGTGTCTTTAGGGACATGAGGGTGCACTGGAGGGGTGACAGGTACCCAGCAGAGGGTTTCTGGTGTGGAAGGCACTGGAGCGAACACCTTAGCCAACCTGCTGGTGGCAGGTGATGGTGCGAGGGAGTGGTAGGTGGGGAGTTTACACGAGGGCGTCCTCTCCGGGGTCCACTATGAAGAACTTCTGGACAAGAGGCAGCCGAGGGAAGGAGTGACAAGTGTTAGCAGAGGGCTGTTCTACAGAAAACCTGATCAGAGGGGACAGAAACAGCCACACCTTTTACGGGAGCCCGATCCTTATCCCTCTTTGTGATTTCAGAAACATCAAGTAGAGTAGCATCTACTCTCTAGTAAACCCTTATTACCTGCCTAGTAATTTACATGCATTTTTCCACCACTTACTCCTCCCATCAACCCTGATTGGCAAGAAGTAATAGCCCCCTTTTCCAGATGAGGAAACTGAGACTTGGAAGGTGAAACAGCCTGCCCAAGTCGTGTAGCCAGCAGATGGCAGTGCTCTGATTCAGGCAGGTTGTTGACTCCAAACTGTGCTGTTAACCCCTGAGCTGCATTGACTCCCGGAGAGAAAATTCACTGTTCTGTTTTGTTTTACCTTTTTTTTCCAGTTTTATTGAAGTATAGTTGACATATAGCACTGTTTAAGTTTAGGTTGCACAGCATCATGCTTTCTTATGTATGTCGTGAAATGATTACAATAAGTTTAGTTAACATCCCTCATCTCATATCAATACAAAAAGTATACATGTCTATATATTTTTTCATTGTGATAAGAACTCTTAGGATTTTAACAACTTTCATAAAGATCACAAAGCAGTGTTAACTATAGTCATCATGTTGTGCATTGCATCCCTAGGACTTTCTTAAAACTGGAAGTTTGTGCCTTTTGACCACCTTCCTTCAATCTCACCACCACCCCACCCTACCCCACCACCCTGCCATAACCACAAATCTGACCTCTTGTTCTATGAGTTGGATTGTTTTTTTGTTTTGTTTTCATTTTTGTTCAATCTATTTAGACTAAAACGAAAACAGTTCACCCAGTTCTCCTACCCCTCATCCCCCACCTCTGGCAAGCACCAGTCTGTTCTCTCTATGAGCTTGGTGTTTGTTTTTGTTTTAAGATTCCACATAAAAGAGGTCATGCAGTATTTGTCTTTCTCTGACTTATTTCAGTTAGCATAATGCCTTTGATGTCCATTCATGTTGTCGAAAATGGCAAGATTTCATTCTTATTTATGGCTGAATAATATTCCATTGTGTATATGTACCACATTTTCTTTATCCATTCATCCATCGATGGACACTTGGGTTTTTTCCTTGTCTTGGCTATTATAAATAGTGCTACAGTGAACATGGGGGCACATATATCTTTTTGAGTTAGTGTTTTCATTTTCTTTGAATAAATACCCAAAAGTAAAATTGTTGGATCACATGGTAGTTCTATGTTTAATGTTTTGAGGAACCTCCATACTGTTTTTCATATACGGCTGCACCAATTTTTATTCCCACCAAAGGTGCGTAAGGGTTCACTTTCCTCTACATCTTTGCCAACACTTGTTACTTCATTTTTCATAATTAACATTCTGACAGATGTAAAGTGATATCTCATTGTGGTTTTGATTTGCATTTCCCTGACAATTATGTGGAGCATATTTGCATGTGCCTGTTGGCCGTCTGTGTATCTTTTTTGGAAAAATATCCATTGAGATATTCTTCCCATTTTTAAAATCAGATTTTTTTTTTTTGCTATTGAGTTGTATGAGTTCTTTATATGTTTACCAGATATATGATTTGCAAATATCAATATTTTCTCCCATTCAGTAGATTGCCTTTTTATTTTGTTGGTGGTTTCCTTTCCTGTGCAGAAACTTTTTAGTTTGATATAGTCCCACTTGTTTATTTTTGCTTTTATTTCTTGTGCTTTTGGTGTCAGATTCATTGCCAAGATCCAAGACCTATGTCAAAGAAGTGACCAGCTATATTTTCTTCTAGGGGTTTCAGGTCTTACATTCAGGTCTTATATTTAATCCATTTTGAGTTAATTTTTGTGTATAGTTTACGATAATGGTCCAGTTTGATTCTTTTGCATGTGGCTGTCCAGTTTTCTCAACACCATTTATTGAACAGACTGTTCTTTCCCCATTGTATATTCTTGGCTCCTTTCTCATAAATTAATTGATCAGATATGAATGGGTTTATTTCTGGACTATCTATTCCATTGATCTACATGTCTTTTTTTATGCCATTACCATACTGTTTTAGTTACTGTTGCTTTGTGATATAGTGTGAAATCAGAAAGCATTATGCCTCCAGTTTTCTACTTGTTTCTCAAAATTGCTTTGGCTATTTGGGATCTTTTATGGTTCCATACAAATTTTAGGATTGTTTGTTCATTTTCTGTGAAAAATGCCATTTTAATTTTTTTTCTTTTTTTTTTTTTTTTGGCTGCGTTGGGTCTTCGTTGCTGCACACAGGCTTTCTTTAGTTGCGGTGAGCGGGGGCTACTCTTTGTTGCGGTGCGCAGGCTTCTCGTTGTGGTGGCTTCTCGTGTTGTGGAGCACAGGCTCCAGAGGTGTGGGCTTCAGTAGTCGTGGCACATGGACTCAGTAGTTGTGGCTCGTGGGCTCTAGAGCGCAGGCTCAGTAGTTGTGGTACACAGGCTTAGTTGCTCCATGGCATGTGGGATCTTCCCGGACCAGGGCTTGAACCTGTGTCCCCTGCATTGGCAGGCGGATTCTTAACCACTGCGCCTCCAGGGAAGCCCCCATTTTAATTTTGATAAGAATTGCATTGAATTGCATACTGGTTTTGGTAGTGTTTTATACTACCAAACTACTATTTTAACAATATTCTTCTAATCCATGAGCACAGAATATCTTTTCATTTATTTGTGCCTTCTTCGATTTCTTTCTTTGACGTTTTGTAGTTTTCAATATACAGGTCTTTCACCTCCTTGGTTAAATTTATTCCTAGGTATTCTGTTCTTTTTGATACAATTGTAAATGGGATTGTTTTCTTAATTTCTCTTTCTGATGTTTGTTGTTAGTATATAGACACACAATAGATTTTTGTTTATTGATTTTGAATCCTGCAAGTTTGCTGAATTCATTTATTCTAATTTTTTTTTTTTTTTATGGAGTCATCAGGGTTTTCTACATATAATATCTGCAAATTGTGACAGTTTTACTTCTTTCCAGTTTGGATGACTTTTATTTCTTGTCTAAAGCTTTTAGCTTTTCCCCTTTGAATATGATGTTAGCTATTGGCTTGTTGTATGTGGACTTTATTATACTGAGGTATGTTCTCTCTATACCCACTCTATTGAGAGTTTTTATCATAAACGGCTGTTGAATTTTGTCAAATGCTTTTTCTGCATTTATTAAGATGACTATATGATTTTTACCCTTCATTTAGTAATTGTGGTGTATCACACTGACTGATATGTGGATGTTGAACCACCCTTGCATCCCTGGAATAAATCCCACTTGATCATGGTGTGTGATACTTTTACTGTATTGTTGAGTTCGGTTTGCTGATATTTTGTTGAGGATTTTTGCATCTGTGTTCATCAGGGATATTGTCCTGTAGCTTTATTTTCTTGTGGTATCCTTGCCTGGTTTTGGTATCAGAGTAATTTTGGCCTCATAAAATGAGTTTGGAAGAGTTTCCTCCTCTTCTATTTTTTGAGCACTCTTTGCAGTGTTTCCTTTTTTTTGTAGTCTGAAAACCTATGGGTTATATTTTCTCCGTCTTCCACACCCCCTGACATTTCCTCTCTGCCTATAGGTGTCCTTGGTGCTATCAGCTCTCCAAGCTGGGAACAAGGGGACCCAGGCATGTATCACAGCTGCCACTGCTGTGTCTGGGATCATCGCCGACCTGGACACCACCATCATGTTTGCGACTGCAGGGACCCTGAACGCAGAGAACAACGAGACCTTTGCAGACCACCGGTATGGGAGTGAAGGCTGTCCTGTGGGCTCCTGGATGGGGAGAGGTTCAGTATGGCCTGATGGACTTTGGAGATGCTGCCCAAGAGCCAGAAATGTGGCTATCCATTTTGATTTCAACAGGACGCTCAAGTGGGGGAAGTGACCCGCTTAATCAAAATAAGTGCCTTTTCTCAACTGCAAACAGAGTTGTGTTCCAGCTTTGCCTCTCACAGCCTAAATCCAGTCTGCTCCAGCAAAGGATAGCTTTTTGATCTTTTTGCTTTCTAAGCTAAAAAGCTGTGCCCCTGATTTTTTCACCATCCCTAGTAGGACTGGTAGTGGCCCAGGCAGGCATGTAGCTCTTACCTAAGTGACCAGTGAAGCTCCGAGCCTGCTGTCTCTCCCGGGCTCTTTAGACTCTGCTTTAGAGGCTGGTACCAGGGTCTCCGTTTGCTGCTGGAGACCCCACATATCCTCACCACATGTCCAGCACCTTTCTTCCTCTCTCTTCAGCCTCAGGACTGGGCAGGGGAGGAGATTCCCAGTGCTCTGTCACCCCTTCCAGAACCTAGCCCCTTGGGCTGTGATGTCCAGGACAAGGTCCCCTGACCCATGTGTCCTCACACGTCCCTGTAACTATGAAGTATTTTCAGGGATCGTAGGAACCACAGTGAAGAAGCTACAGGGCAGGGGGAAGGGGGCCAAACTGATGAGCCTGAAATCTTTAATTGAAGCTTTACCATTAATCAACTATGTGAATTCTGGGCTGACTTTCCTCTCCTCTCTCCTAATTCTCTTACATGGAAGATGAGAGCCTCCTATTAAGGGAGGAGAAATGCATCACCTCTCTTCTTCAACGCCCTTTAACGAAAGTCCCTAGAAGGGTTTCTTTGCCTCCTAACTCCCAGTGACCAAGCTCTGCCCTTTGTCTCTCCTCCCCATGCTCTCCCGCCTTTCTCAGGGAGAACATTCTGAAGACAGCCAAGGCCTTGGTGGAAGACACGAAATTGCTGGTTTCGGGGGCTGCATCCACTCCAGACAAGCTGGCCCAGGCAGCCCAGTCCTCGGCAGCCACCATCACCCAGCTCGCCGAGGTGGTCAAGCTGGGGGCTGCCAGCCTGGGCTCTGACGACCCCGAGACCCAGGTAGGTACGGGCGGGCCTCGTGGTCCCACAGACACTGTGCACCAGGCCTCAGAAGAAAGCAAAGGCAAAATAGGGACTTTGGGTGTGGACAACATGTGCACGGGTGTGTCCGTGGTTTGGGGACTGGTAGGAAGCAGTTATCTAGGCAGGATAGTGGCATGGACTGTGGTGTGGCCGTGGCTATGGAGATAAGCCAGAAGATTTGAGAGGAGTCTGTAAAGAAGACTCAGCCAGGCTTGGTAAACGAATGGACGCCGTGAGCGTTGGAGATGAGGGAGAGTGGGGGAGCCCGAGATGACTGCGCGTTTCACACCAAATCAGTGAATGGACGGTGGCTCCATGTACCCAGCTGGGGCTCCCTGGAGGGAGGGCTGCCCCAGGCCGGGATGCAGGTGAGTTCGATTTGCAGCGTGTTGCATTGGAAATTCCAGAGAGACACTCAGGTAGAACAAGTGTGTAGGCTTGAGCGTGCTCAGTTTGGGGGATGTGGATGTAGGGGTTACTGGCCAACAGACAGTGAGTGCAACCACTGTCTATGGAAGGAAGAGGAGAAGGGATCAAGGCAGAGCTGAGGAATCCACTATTTCGGACCATCTTCAGGAGAAAGAGATACCTAAGGAGACTGAGAAGCAGCAGCCGCTGGTAGGAGGAAAGCCAGGGGCCTGATGTTAAGAGCAAGGAGTGCTGCAACCCACCAGAGATGCAGCCAAGGCAGCAAGAAAGACAAAGGTCTGAGAGCCAGGCCCAGGGCCGTGGAGGGCAGATGCGGGTGAAGGAAGGAAGCCAGTGTGTATAGACGCCCCACTTGAAAAGTTTGGCTCTGAAGGGAAGGAGAGAGAGGATCTGAGGGGCAGGGAAGGGTTTGCACGCTCTGTGACTCTCTGCTTTGGATTTAGCCACTTCACTGCCATTACCTACCTGGTCCTTGGTTCCCCAGCCTAGACCATCAGCTCCTCAAGGACAGGAATCATGGTTTATTGATCTTTGAAACCTACACACCAAGCACTGCTCCCACACATCGTAGATACCCAACAAAGCAGTTCAGCTCTTGCTGAACCAATAGCCAATTGTGGCCGTCATTGATGGATTCTCCCCACTCCCGAGTGCAAAACTGAAAAATCCCTCTCTGCTATTTCAACCCCAGTGTGGTAAACACTTCAGTTTTCACTGCTTAAACCATACTCAGTAAACGAGCCTATTCGGCCCATTTGGACAACACTGGAGAGAGAACCTCCTACCATCCAGCGCCAGGGTTGACGACAGCTACTGTTCTGGCGAGCACAGCGCCACCAGCTTTGCTCCCACACGGCTGTGACCCTTCCCCTCCTGATGTCCTCTGCTGGAGTGGAGCTCCGTAAAGGAAGCATTCCGTCTGTTGGCTTTTTACTCTTTCTGCTGGCTTTCTCTTTGATAACATCAGAGCTCAGATTGGCTGCCTCCGGAATGCGAAGCACTCACAGAAGTCTCTGCCTGGGTATTGTTCTTACCCCCACGGAGGAAGGAGGAGCTAGAAAACGCATCAGTGGGGATGGAACCCACACTTTCCCCTAGTCCGGCTCAACTTGGAATGAGTCAGCTGGGAGGATTTAAATCTTTGGATACAGAGAAATGGATCGAATTGCTTAGAGGCTTAAACTCCCAAATGATCCAGATGTCTTAGGGCCCAACTTCTTTTGAGACCGCCAGTGGGAGATGTCCCCTCAGAAAAGTGTGCCCACTGCACCTCCCCATGGTGGTCCCCACCGTTAGCCGCCCCCCCCCACGAGCCCCGTCACAGCCCGACCTGCCCTGTGGTTTCAGAGGTTGGCAGAGAGCCCGTGCACCCTGTGGGTGAGAAGCCACGGGATGGAGACGGGGAGGGTTGGGAGGCTGGGCAGTCATGGCGTGGCTGTGCTTGCAGGTTCTGGGACGCTAGAGTTTCTAAGACGTTTTCACGTCCATTAGTCAGTTCATCCTGCCAGCAGTGCGGTAAATGGGCAGGGCTGGCACTGCTCACCCCATTTGTAGATGAGGAGCCAGGGCCATAGAGCGTAATACAGTGTGGAGGTGAAGACTGCGGCCCTTGTGATCACACTGACCAGAGTCTGAATTCCAACCTTGCCATTCCCGGCCTCTGCCAGTGTGGACACGAGCAACGTAGTTCCCACTCAAAATGGCAGTGATGAGGGTTAAATAAGATAACGTGCATTGTGCTTGGCTCGGCACCTGGAACATTGCCCTCAACGAAGGGAAGTTGTTGTTTTAGAAGTAGGAGTTGTTATTGTAGCTGTTGGACCCAGAAGACTTAAACGTGATACCCAGTATCGTGTAATTCCTAAATATGCCTGGTACTTGAGATTCCAAGTCTAACACACAGAAGAAGTGGCCTGTGGTCTCTGTTCAGTTAGAAGAGTGAAGATACTGTGTTCCATCCGGTGTTACATGGGTACACATCTGTATGTTCACCCATTCCGTGAGTACTTGCTGAGTGCCCACTACACGCCAGGTCCTGTCCTGAGTGCAGAACACAACAGACAGAAGACCAGGCCGGCCCTCCTACAGCTTCCATCCAAGTCGAGGAAGAAGACAGATGGTGTATAAGTGAATAAATAATAAAGCAATTCCACATACTGCTAAGTGCTATAAATAAAACAGGGCAAGCTGAGGGAGTTTCAGTGGGGGTGGGCTTACAGCTAGAGTGGTCAGGAAGGGTCTCTGAGGACATGACATTTGAGCTGAGACCTGAAGGATGAAAAAAGCCGGGTTCCAGGCAGAGAGGGGAACAAGAGCAGAGGCCCTGAGGTTGGAACGAGGGAGGATTTCCAACAGGGAAGAAAGACAGACCCACATGCCTATAACATGCTGAGTGAGTCAGGATCCCAGGAGCCAAGTCTGGGGACGCAGGTGGGCTGCCACAGAGGCCTTGCAGGCCAGGGCAGGAGGTTTGCATTTTGGTTCTCAGTGGTTTTGGTGACCAGTTCCGGGCACAGATGCGTGGCATGGCATCTCAGGGTGTCTGCTTAGCTGCCCTCATCCTTTCATAGGCAGCTTGTCAGCGGAGCCGCCAGCTAGGCGGTGTTTCTGAATGTGCTAACTCTCCCGGGGTCCCGCTTTCTGGCTCAGCATCTGACTCCCTTAGGGAGCTTCTTCAAGTCTGCAATCTGGTTTTCCACCCAGCCTCGCATCAGAGTCTCCAAGGGCGGTTCCTGGGGATTCTCCTGTGCTGCAGCCTTGGGAGCTGCTGATGGAGAGCCCTGCTCTTGGGCTGTGTGCTCTTGGTGCAGCCTGCTCACCTGGTCCCATGCTGTCTTTCAGGTGGTGTTGATCAATGCCATCAAAGACGTGGCTAAGGCCCTCTCGGATCTCATTGGTGCTACCAAGGGAGCTGCCAGCAAGCCTGCCGATGACCCCTCCATGTACCAGCTCAAGGGAGCCGCCAAGGTAGAGTGGAGCCCCAGTTAGGGTCAAGCGTGCCAGGGGTGCTGCAGTGAGAGATGCACACTCGAGAGTATTGGAGGATGTGCATCTGAGCCCCTTTCTCACTTAGAGGTGCTGGTACTCGTGGCATTAGATCCGGAACTAAAAGGAGGGGTGGGACCTCAGCGCACTCCCTGTTTTCTCTTGACGTCTCTTCCCATGCAGGTGATGGTGACCAATGTCACCTCCCTCCTCAAGACCGTGAAGGCGGTGGAGGACGAGGCCACCCGGGGCACACGGGCGCTTGAGGCCACCATCGAGTACATGAAGCAGGAGCTCACGGTAAGGAGCCACCAGTCACCTCCCTCAGGCTCCGCATCCAGCAGCTGACCCCAGTGCAGCTTCTCTGAGACTTCTAGCATAAAGAGGTTTTACCTGGAACATCTGAGCTAGGGAGGCCCACTTGCCTGCCTGCTGGTACGTTTGTATCATGGAGACCCCATGTGAAACTGACCTCTGAGTTTGGCTAGGATCAATTTGTAATTGTAATTAAATGAATTAATGTATGGCTTGAGACCATTCAGGTTTAATTCCACTAAAATTGCAGCGTGAAACGAAAGTGCTACAGAAGAGTCCTGGTAAAGGGAAAATTCAGTGTAGCCGCTTGCCCTCGCCTTGAGCTTAAATGGTGTGTACACTCTGCAGCCACGTAGCCCCTCCTGATTCCCGTTGCCATTGGCAACAGCTCACACTGCTGTGCACACGTATGGATTTGGGAGTCTGAGGTTGGCTATTAGGAAAACCTGGATGCCTTTACCTGGGACACTTCCCTTTAACATCAGGCTTCCTTCTGTGTGAGGTGTCTGATCTCAGAGACGCTGACCCCATGTTCGCTCTTACCTTGTTCCACCGTCGTAGAGCGAGGGTGTCCTGGTGATATACTGTGATTGTCTCCTGTTCTTTTGATCCTGAGACAATTGTGGATTGAATCATCCTTCTCCCTAGAAATAGAAATATGCTGAAAATGAGTAGTTTCAAACTGAGATTTCTTTTTAATAGGAGGTCTGATCACAGATTCAGCTTCTCTTTTGGAAGGAGGCGTCTTTAGAGCGTCACCTGTGAAGGCCACAAGCCGCTGAAGGGCAGCAGTAGAGACGAGCAATTCTGTTGGGTTTTGCTGGTGGAGGCTTGCATTCTCTTGTCCTGTTTTTAATGAATCCGACCTTGGTTGGTGTTGTGCTTAGTTCTCACCTGGAGAAGAAACTAAAAAATACAGGCCTTAAGGCTGCTGCCTGGCGCTAACCTGCTTGCACGGGCTGGGGGTTTCTTACCAAAAGTCTGGACACACATTCTGACAGGTGTGGGTGGGCCTAATGGTGGCAGTGGAAGCGATTTGAAATTTGGAGCTCTCTTGGGAAATTACAGACACATGGTCGACCTAAGTATACCGATGTGGTTTAGAATTGACCCAGACTGTGCATTTTCGTGGACACTGGAGGTTTCCAGAGGAGCGTGTGTCCCAAGACCCACATTAGTGTGGAGGGCTCTGTCCATGTTCATTCCACTGCAGCATTCCGGGGTGGTCCTGGGCGGCCTGACAGTAGCTGTTCATTTTTACGGGAGTAGTGTTGTTTAACAGTGGTTGGCACATGGCAGGGATGCTGGCTGGGTCCTCCTTTCTGCTTCCAGGAAGACTTCCCTGCTGAAACGTGGCTGCCTAGGGCAGAAGACAGAGCAGCCCCACGTGGTTCGGGAGTCCTCATGTACAGGGACAGCCAGGGCACCCATCACTCATGGTAGAACCATGGCAGATGGGCTGGAAGCAGAAACGGCTGGCTTGACTGGCAGGTGGGACTTTAAAGTGGGATATGCACTTACCATGGCTAATTTATTTCAGCTTCTCTAAAGGGGTGTGTGTGTGTGTGTTTATGTGTGTGTGTGTTTAAATAATTCACAGTGTCAACGTGGCACACTCGACCTGAATGCTTCCACACAATTAGGCAGTTATATTTGTAAGAAAGGCTAAGAATAGAAGAAACTGAATGCTTCACTTCCCCCAGCCCCACACCCTCTTAAAGAGAGAGAGCTGAGTCCAGAGCAATGCATCCAGGTCAGTCCTGCCCTGGAACCAGCATCCCCTACCCCACCCCGGTGGAGGCGGGTAACGAATACACATTGAGTGTCAGTTTCCAAAGGCAAACAAGTTAAGGCTGTGGATCGTTCTCCCTTCCCACGTTGTCCCCATGAATGCCGAGTACAGGTGTGTGAGGCTTATCCACGCCGGAATCTTGAAAGCAAGAATGATATTACTGTATTCAAATTTCTAGTTTCCTGCCATTTGACGGTTTCTTCCCGTGGCTGGCTTGGTTTTCAGACACTGAGCCGCAGCCGGTAGGGGAGGCATAAGATATTTCTGTCCTTCCCTTTTTGATTTTTTCAGCACTTCGATTTCTAACTTCCAGGTATTCCAGTCCAAAGAGGTACCTGAAAAGACATCATCACCTGAAGAATCCATCAGGATGACCAAAGGCATCACCATGGCAACAGCCAAAGCCGTGGCAGCTGGGAACTCGTGTCGACAGGAGGACGTGATTGCCACCGCCAACCTGAGCCGGAAGGCCGTGTCAGATATGTTGACGGCTTGCAAGGTAAAGGCCTTGGCGTCGTTTGGGGTGGGTAGGGTAGTGTTCGGTCACGGTTGAGCTGTTGGGTTCAGTTCGGAGAGGGGGAGGGGCCGGCCACGTGTAGAAGGGAGGCTCTCGGTACCTTAACCTGTGTGTGTAATAGTCTACACGGGAAGGCAGGCGTGCCCGTCAGCCCCCGGGAGGTGGCTCTCCGGGGGCAGTTTTGTGTCTGAGAGGGCAATGGAGTAGGCCTGCTGACTGACCCTCCCACTTTACTTCTCAGTTCTTCCTAAATAGGCGGGACACCTTCTCACAGGGGCCGTAGTGGAGGCCGCTCTGGCAGTAGCAAAGCGGGCGTGTGGCATTTTGTTCCAGGCCCTTCAAAGGAAAACCACACCCCTCGTCAGCCTGCACCCTTTCCTGCTTCCATAGGTCAGCAGCCATTCTGCGCCCGGAGGGGTGTTGCCATAATTGGGTGAGGCAGTGAGTGAGAGGAACCAGACAGAACGTCAGGGATCTGCCTTTTTGCTCTCTGTGCCAGACGACTTGGAGCAGCTCTTCTGATCCTTGGGGAGACAGCGGGGGCCGCTGCCCTAAGCCGGTGCTCCTGGAAGGAGCTGGGGAGACCTGAGCTTTATGACCTTCACTTTATTTTTGATCTGTTAAGCCAGAGAGCCATAAGAGCCTCCCATGGAGCACCTCCACCCCAGCCGCCCGCCCTTCTAGGGACAGCTGTGGCCCAGGGACCCTGACTTCTGCTCCGTGTTGGATCGATGACCCCCCTGCCATGGTGGGCAGATGGGGCTGAACCACAGAAAGGGAAGAGCAGCTGTTGCAGCTCGGTGTCCTCAGCAACAGGGCCCTTCTTTGTGGTGCAGTGAGTTGTGGGGAGAGCTGGTGCGGGGTCGGACGACGGCCTCTCAGGTTCCTCGGCAAGGGTGGGGTGGGCGGGGGTCCCTGGGCAGAGGCAGGGGGAGGCAGCCAGGCTGAAGGGCCGGGTGTGGGAAAGAGCACCGCATTTCCTGGTCTCATGGGTGTGGGGGAGGGTAGAGCGTGGAGAGCAGGGGTAGGCGGGAGGGAACAGAGGGCGGCAAGAGGGTCGGGCCACTGTCCTGAGGACCGAGTGCACTGGGCCGGGGAGTTTAGACTCTCCTGAGGCCACGAGTACAGTTCTCATGCGCTCAGTGGAATCTGCCCTGGCAGAAGCGATAATTCCCCGAAGGGGTTACGGCCTCCGTCAGAACAGTATTTACCAGGGACTTCCCTGGCGGTCCAGCGGCGAGGACTTAGCCTTCTAGTGCTGGGGGTGCGGGTTCAGTCTCTGGTCAGGGAGCTAAGATCCCACATGCCACGGGGCCAAAAAACCAAAACATGAAAAACAGAAACAATATTGTAACAAATTCAATAAAGACTTTAAAAATGGTCCACATCAAAAACAAACAAAAAAACTCTTTTAAAAAAAAGAGCGGTATTTACCAGCCAGATATGGCCTGAAGGCCACCATGGTGTATATGCAGGGCACCTCATGGTTTTGGAAGGGCTGGCACGTATGTTCTGTCGTTGGATCCTAGATGGGAAGGGTAAAGGAATTCTCCTAATGTGATGGATGATGAAACAGGCTTGGAGAGGTGAAGTGGCATGACCAAGGTCACACAGCTGTTGTACTTACATTCAGAACCAGAACTGAAATCGTGTCTTCTGAGTTCCAGGCCTAGTCTGTTTCTGCGGCCCGTGGCCTCCCAGCCGTAGAGCTCAAGGTCACTGTGGTTGATGAGTGATGGGTACTTTTGTCTCCACATTACAGACGTGAAATGAAAGGGGGAAATGGAAGGCAGCTGTGATTTTCAAGTCTCTTCCCTCAGGCACGTGCCCGTTTTCAGGGGAGGAGGTTAAAGATTAAAGGACGGGTGCCGTTTGCCCAGCCTCAGCTCCTCTCTCTTATCCCTCCCTAGATCAGGCCATCCTGATTTTGCAGGACGAAATAGCAGCCAGAGCTTCACAACACCAGACTTGATGACACGTGTCACTGCTGAGACCTGAGACTCCTGTTAGGATAGGACTTACTGACACTTACGTTGCCTTTGGTCTCCTGTATTCCCATCCCTTCACAGAAAGGAAACGAGGCAGCTTGCCAGAAAGGGCATGCAATAAGAACATATAGAAAGCCAGGGATGCCTACTGGTGGGTCAAGAAGGAACCCTCTGTGCCAAGCAGAGGGCCACGTGGCCATATTTGAACACCACCTTTGGGGCTGAGCAGGGCAGAAACGGAGGTGCAGGAGGTCCCATACTGACTCATCAGAGACAGGATTACGCTAATTGCTCCGGTGGGGATGCAGACTTCCCTCCACCCTAAGTTTATTCTCGTGTCTGTTTCTTTCTGGTCTTCCTTTCATGTCCATACGTCTGTGTCAGATACAATTTGATATCTCTGATTACAATTAATGTTACATGACTGTTTCTGCGTTACTAGCAGTCATTATAACCGACTCTTTATTGACCACAAAATACTCCGGTAATGAATATACTCTTTCCCCCACTATCAGATACTTAGACTGTCTGCAGTTTTTTTTAATCATCAGCTTTACTGCAGTGAACATCTTTGGGTATATCCGTTTTTCCTATGCTTTGGATGATATCCTTAGGCAAGCTCCCAGAAGTAGAATTAGGAGGTCAAATGGTGTGACATTCTAATTATTGCTCGATTGCTCTCCCCAAGGGCTCTACCAGGTTAGAGCCACCAGCCGTGACCAGCAGCTCCCGCACAGCTCTCAAGGAGGGCCTTGCACGTTACCTGCTGGAGGAGCATCATAGCCCTTGTCTTTCCCCAGTGGTGTCTCGTCGAGCCAGACATGGGCTCTGTCCTCACACTTGGAGACACGGGGGCGAGGCTGATTAAAACGCAGGAGGGGTTAAAGGCCTGGCCCGTTAGTCCTCAGATGAATACAACCAGGCTCATAAATGACAGATACTGGCCACTCGAATTATCCCCACCCGTCTTGGGGTGGTTTGTGGGGGGGCGTCAGGTAAGCGGAAATTTCCCAGGTGTTGCCCCCAACAGCCCCCAGTCCTGGGGAGAGGGATTTGACTGGAGGGAGCATGGAGGCGGGTCACGCTTCCCCTTCTGCCTTGACCTTTTATCCTATTATGTAATTTGTATTTGTCGTGACTTGTGACTTATTTGCAGTTGTCTATTTTTTGAATTCTTGTAAGCCCCCTCGAGTTCTTTCCAGAGTGAGGTTGTAGAAGGAGGAAAGGCTAAATGGGTAGGGTTGCCAGAATGAGCAAATAAAACACAGGCTGCCCCATAGTTATGCTAAAAGTTTTCATTGTTTATTCGAAATTCAAATGTAACTGGACGTTCTGTAGTTCATCTGGCAGCCCCGTGAATGGGCGTACCATCTGAAATGATATCTCACGAATGACTCAAGTCAGCAGGTCCCAAGTACAAGAACAAAGGGCCAGATGCTGTGTTAACCATATGTCCTGGTCTGCTTATCTCAACGTGTATAATGCGAGATGAGTTATTTATGGCACCTCTGAGGGTGCTGGGGAGCTCGCTCTCTGAAGTTTCCCAGGAGCCAGTGAGTCCTGGTCGGGAGACTCACTGTGACTGCAGTATGATCAGGTCACAGAGTGAGGACCTGGGCGTGATGAGCCTGTGAACAGAGAGGGCTCTTCAGGATACTTCACGCTGCAGGAGAGAGAGAGGCTGCTCCCGGGATGGTACCGCCTCTGCTGTAAGCCCCAGTCATGAATCTTTCCTGGGCTTTTTAAGCACACGTGGAATTTCTTACCTTTCAATAAAAGATGGGGTGGGGGGGGCATGAGGAGAAAGGGAGGAAAGAGGGGCCAGATTCACTTGCTTTTGTCTGCCCTCCAGGCACTAGAAAAAGCAAGACACAAAGTGTTGTCAGAGAACCTGCAGTGTAGACAGGTGGGAGGTGTCAGGAGAATGTGGAGGAGAACCCCTCCTCTCTCCAGGGAGGCAGGGAAAGTTTCTCAGAGAGGTCACTGAAGGTAAAACTGGAGGAGTTCCAGAATCGAGGTCTCCTGCCTCTGGGTCTTGGGCTACACAGCACTGCTGGGCAAGTGACCCCACCTGGCTGCCTGGTCCACTTGCCACCTGGCTCTTCCTGTTTTAAGATGTCGACGTTCCTTTCTCTCTCCAGCAAGCATCCTATCACCCCGACGTCAGTGAGGAGGTGCGCTCCAGAGCGTTGCGGTACGGGACGGAGTGCACCCTCGGCTACCTGGACCTTCTGGAGCACGTCTTGGTGGTGAGGAGGGGCATGGGCCAGGCCAGGGCTGGGGAAGAGCTGATCCGGGTGCAGAGCATCCTTTCCTCGGGAAAACCCCTCTTAGAGCATCGCGCAGGCTCCACTTGCGAGGCTGGGACTGGATTGAGCTGAAAAGCCTCTCATATCACACTGCCCCAGCACACAAGATCCAAGCGTAGTCTGGAGGGAGGTGCGGTTCGAATCCAGAAGAGCCTGGCTGTCTCGTTGCACCAAAGAGTCAAGACTAGCGTGGAAGAGTGGTGGGTAGGCAGAGTGAGAGGCGAAGCAGGTGGGACACACAGAGCCACCACTGAAAAAAGATCGGGAGGTCCAGTCAGGAAAAACCCCAGTCCATCCTGCAAGGGCCAGGAAGGCTCCTAGAAGAGCCAGACCAGCATCCATGACAAGTTAGAAACATCACCAGTGCTACAGGAGACCTACTAGCCTCTCGTGATTTCCCCCAGTCCTCGAACCGGTGGCTTAGACCACATTGAGAATGTGTCCAGTTCCATTTGTCTGATGACCTTCGAGCCGGCCATGCCCACATGGAGCTGGGTTAATGTGGTGTACATCTGTCCCTGTCTAATCCTGGGAGCCACGTTTAAAACTGGGGAGTTCTGGGAGAGAGCTTGTTCAGGAGTGAGAGACTCCCCAGAAGAAACTTGATGATGTCTCACCCCCTTCACTGCCCTTGCTCCTTCCTAAACCTAAAAGAAGAAGATGCAACAGGGCACTTTCAGATACACAACACATGTACCTCAAAGATTATTAAGGCTTTCACTTGCCCTGCATTGACATTTATCTCTTTTTGTGCAACCACGTGAGGCTAGCAGGGCAAGGAAATGATCCAAGACCCAAAGAAGTTTGGCCCCTTGGTTGAGGTCACCCAGCTACTAATGACAGACCTGGGACCACTGCTTTCTCCTTAAACTTAAATTACCTTCTGATGGTAAGCATTTCAGGTCTTTTAAGGGAACATTACTTTTATTCTTTGCCCAGGTAACCATGGTCATTGCAAAAGAATATCTTTTGTGAGAGTGGCCAGTCTGGGGTTACTGACATCGGGCTCCCAAAGCCTGAATGCTTGTGAGTAGAAACCAGTGTATATTGCTCGTGGGCCAAGGAGAGAACATCTTGGCCAGTCAGTGTTCGCACGCACGAGCCTCCCCAGCCAAGCCAGCTTGTCTGTGTTGGGATATGAAGTGTTCAGCCCGTGAGCATGCATAGCAGGAAATTTAGCGTAAGGAGAATGAAGCCAGCAAGGCTTCCACAAGGTATCTTTTTCCTGATGGGACCATCTGTTCTAAGCACATGGAATCTTGTTACATCCGAACATCCGAAAGCATAGTGGAAAGCATAATGGCTTAGGTTTAGAACGCTTGAATTCAAACCCTGGCTCTGCCAAGTAAATAGTTGCATTACCACTGTCTTATCTGGGCTTCGGTTTGCTCAGATGTTAGGCCGCTGATTAAGGATTAAGTGAGGCTGTGGGGAGTCCAGGGCTATGGCTGAGCTCACGTCTGCTGCACGCTTCGTTAAAATCCTCCTGGAAGGTGCCAGTCCTGGCTGAGCAGAGGTGCAGGGCTGTGGCAGCAGTGCCCTCCTAGCTTCCCAAGTGGGGGCTCTCCCCCAGCACCCATTTTTCCTTGTGTCTGTCTCTCATGCTCTGGTCTTCATCTTGTTCATTTGATACTGGCATCCTCCTATTACTCCCATGAAGGATCGTCACCTCGCCCCTTTCATCCGGTTCCATTTCTTGGTTAAACCGTATATTTTCCCTGCTCCTGTGTTTGTACCTGTGGCGCCAGTGTCGGTAGGTGCAGGCCCCTGCACACACTGGCTCTTGGTGAGCCGTTTAATGAGAATGTCACTGCGTCGGGGTCCACTTGCAGCGGCGCCAGCTCCCCAAGTTGGGATGGAAAGGAGGCAGCAGCCTTCAAGGCGTACGGTGGAGTGAAGATCTCGGGTTTCCCTCCTCCGCACAGAGACAGCTTAGACCAGGGAGAGGAGTTCTGTCTTCGTGAGGAAGGACAGGTGCCAGCGCTTGTCTTGAGAACCTTCTCCCAGGGGAGAAGGAAGAGGGAACCCTCAGAGGGTCCCCTTCTTGACCTCAAGCCACCTTTAGACCCTCTCCCAGTATCTGGGAGCCAGGTGTTGCATCCACCAAAGCACTTCCTCTCTCCTCCTCCGCTCCCCTCCACGCCTACCCCATGTTGGTAAGCAGAAGAAGACAAGGCCTCCCGAGGGGGGTGTGGGTGGGTGGTTGGCCTGTTTGCCCCAAAGGAAGCTGAGGTGTCCGGGGCCTCCGTGGGAAGGCCTAGGAGCCATTCCCAGGATACACACTCAGAGACCCCAGCTTTGCAGCCACTTAATTACTGTGCCAGGCATCAGCCCTAGTGATAATTAGCAGGTTCTTCTGGAACAGGAAGAAGGGCACATACCACAGGGAGACCCCACATCACGTGTGATTTGGGAGGTTTCATGTGGGACCAGAGGTTGGCAGTAGGGGAGCTACCACTCCCTTCTTTTCCTGGACCCAACAAGAGCCATTGCACTTTACAGCCAGGTGTGCTTCCCTGATGCATTTTCCGTTATGAGTTCTTCCTGGTATTTACTAAAGAAACAGGCCTCTGAAGTCTTATGTGTTTGCAAACAGAATTTGGTTGATTGTGTGGTGGTTGATGTGTCTGTTAAAAGCCTGCCACCTGAATTTCCTTTCATCTTCCCCTACAGTTATTGTCATTGTACCTCGTAATTATGGCAATAATATAAATATCCTGTTTCTCCATAGCTGTTTTGAGATTTACGGTGTGAAAAATGCTGGTGCTAAAACGAAATCATTAATAGGAAGAAAAGCTAAATGACATGAAAACTTTTACACAGCATCCAGAATTTGTCTCATCTTTTACAAGAAGGAGGTTTTTCCCTCTTTATGGTGACAAGTGCTGATGGTTCATCCAAGTAGAGAAGAATGAAATCGCATCAAGTATTTGTTCACATTTTTATTCTTGTCTCTTTAGAGACCTACACATACTCTTTGAAGGGTATTTTCCAATAAAAATATAGGAAGGAAACATCCAGGGGATTATCATAAACATGAAAAAATACCAGTTCCTAACTGAAAATGGTAGAACCTCTGTGACAGCGTTCTGTCCCCTAAGCTGCAGACATTAGCAGTTTCCTTGGGCCTGCAGCTGAAAATAAGCTCACATTTCCCATCATGAGCCCTCACTCCTTCTCCAAAGCAGACTTGAAAGAAATCTGGACTAACATGAGGCTAAATACGAGGAAGATTGTTCCACATAAGAGGGCCATGAGCCATAAGAAGACCGCTTAGGACAGAGCTGGTAGAGACCCGAGAAGAAATTAGGGAAATGGAGACGCACGAATACGGAAACTAGTGTTCACTTCTGAGGGAACTTTGACAGAATCAGAAAACGAAAGCCAAATTGACAATTTAGAGAAGACATCAGATTTATGTGGAAATTACCTTTAGGGTAGAGGGAAAGAATACTAAGATTAGCTATTTGAGGGTGGTGAATAAAAAAGCAGTTAAAGCTAGAGATTTTCACACACACACACACACACACACACACACACACACACAGTATGCCCCATTCTGCCCTCCTCCTCATTCACTGGTCTTCACGTATGTCATCAGATGACCACAGTACCTCCATCCTGAAAAGAAAGTCAACCGACATTGGAACTGTAACAGGAGATCTTAGGATGGTCCTCCTGGATCATTGTAAAGCTGACTTCTCTTCTTAGCTGACCAAAGAGAATTAGTAAGATTTCTGAAAGCTGAAGAAAGGCCAGATAATTGTCCAATTTTTACAAAAGGGGAAAGAGAAAAGTAGAAATTAAGGTTTGGAGGAAGTGTCCAGCAATTTAGAGGAATAAATTGAGGTCACTTTCAGGTGGTCCAAGGAGGTTTAGCCATCTTCTTTAGGGGCTGCTTTTCTTAAATTTGGACACATGAAAATGTGGGGGAAAGTATGCTACTTTAACCTTGTTCAGGTTAAATAGCCTAGAGCCAAGAATTCTTCACCTTTTTTGGCTGGTTTGTATATTTTAGTTTTACTTTAGAAAAAATCTTAAAACAGGAAACCATATCAACATTTGCGTGTCTACCATCTATGATTAACTAATTTTGTTAAACAATATTTTGTCTTATTTGGTTCAGATCCTTATTTTGTAAGAAGTCTCTCAATAATAATTAATTTTGTATCCTTTACCAATACCATCCTCCTTTTTTCTCTGTCTAGGCAGAAATAACTATCATGATTTCAGCTTTCTTAACCTTTCGTGGATCTTGGGCCCCCTTGAGCTAGCTAAAAGCCCATTTCCTGCCTCACCCTACCCTCATCAGAAGAAACATCAGCACATAAACACAAATGTCCCTTAAACTGTTAAGAGGGTTCCCAGACCCCTAGTTGGATACTTTGGGAATTTAGAAACTCCAAATCGAGAACCCCTCCTTGGGGATTTTTTTTTTTTTTTTTTTTTTGAGAATCCAGTTATCAGTCTACAAACAATGGGATCTAATTTAGGCAGAACCCCATCCTTGCTGCCCTGGGAGCTGCTTTATGAAGCTTTAGAAGTGCCCATTTGAGCAATGTTGGCCTTCTGCATTTGCTGTTGGCTGGTTTGTCATGGAGGATTTCTATTGCAGGATGAGAGGCATCCACCTGGCCTCTGCAGTAACCACAGATCAATATTACCCACAATATGAGGTCTTTGACAGGGTTAAAATTACCGTCGCTTCCACTAGCAGCACTTTAATTTCATTCTATCTGTTGCCTGCTATGAGAAATCATGTTGACTTAATTGCAGAATAAAAATAGAACTCCTTTGCTCCTGCCTTATTTAAATAGGGAGCTTTGCCATAGGGCCGTTCCCTTTCTTAGAGCCAGAGTGTATACAGAAGTGGTTTTCTCCCTCTGTCAAGGCTCATGCAGCTCAATATCAAAAAAACAAACAACCCAATCAAAAAATGGGCAGAAGACCTAAAGAGACATTTCTCCAAATAATATATACAGATTGCCAACAAACACATGAAAGAATGCTCAACATCATTAATCATTAGAGAAATGCAAATCAAAACTACAATGAGGTATCACCTCACACCAGTCAGAATGGCCATCATCAAAAAATCTACAAACAATAAATGCTGGAGAGGGTGTGGAGAAAAGGGAAC
>NC_041224.1:55776976-55777196 GCF_002837175.3 Physeter macrocephalus
GGACAGGAATAAAGATGCAGATGTAGAGAATGGACTTGAGGACACAGAGAGGGGGAAGGGTAAGCGGGGACAAAGTGAGAGGCTGGCATGGACTTACATATACTACCAAATGTAAAATAGATAGCTAGTGGGAAGCAGCCGCATAGCACAGGGAGATCAGCTCCGTGCTTTGTGACCACCTAGAGGGGTGGGATAGGGAGGGTGGGAGGGAGACACAAGA
>NC_041224.1:55777210-55780395 GCF_002837175.3 Physeter macrocephalus
ACAGCAGAAACTTAACACAACATTGTAAAGCAATTATACTCCAATAAAGATGTTAAAATAAATAATTAAATTTTTAAAAAATAGACGTCTTTTCACCACTCCCCTTTGATGATTTCAGTGAATCTCCCTACCACACCTTTAACTTTTGTTTCAGCTTTATTGAGGCATAACTAACATACAATGAACACATATTTGAAGTGTACGATTTGAGTAGTGATATCTGAATACGTCTGTGAAAGCATCACCACAATCAAAATGATGAATATATCTGTTATTCTTCAAAATTTCCAAACAACCACTAGTCTGCTTTTTGTTATTACAGATTTGTTTGCATTTTCCAGACTTATACAAAAGCAGTCATTGGGCGTGTACTCTCCTTTGTCTGGCTTTTTTCACTCAGCATCAGTATTTTCAATTCCATCCACATTGTTATGTGTACCAGTAATTTGTCCCCTTTTATTGTTAAGTAGTATTCCATAATATGGATATGTCATAATTGTTAATCAGAACACCTGTTGATGGATATTTCGGTTGTTTCCAGGTTTGATTATTATAAATAAATCTGCTAAGAACATCCTATATAGAAGTTTTTCTGCCTATATGATTTCATTTCTCTTGGATAAATACTAGAAGTAGAATATTTATATCATAGTATGGATATATTTTTAACTTCTTAGGAAACTACTAAATTCTTTTTTAAAGTGGTTATTTCCACCAGCAGTATATGAGAGTTCCAATTTCTCCATGTCCTTGTTAGCACGTAGAATGGTCAGTGTTTTTAATTTTAGCCATTCTAGTGGGTATGTGGCGGTATCTTAATTTCCACCAAGGGTTAGAAGGCAGTTTGTGACCAATTTGTCAACGACACTAGGAATACTCATTCCCAGGTCAGGTGAGGGTTTCATTGATAGGCCACTCAAAGTGCTAATAGTGGGCCAGACCCTGTTAATAATAACCAAAAGCGTCTGGACCATCTGTCTTACTAGGCTGTTATGGTCCTGGAAATGGTTGCCTCTTCTCATTTCTAGAGTTATGCATTGATCTTACAGAACTACATATTTGGTGAACCATTTCAAGTCACCTAATCATCATCAATTTTATCTGAGGCTCAGTCACACATTTGGTAATGCAAGAAACAATAATCTTGTAAAATAGGCAGAATACAAGTAATATAGCTGGTAACATTAATAAGGTCATAAGTAAGTATTTAAGCTGAGAACTTCCACTAGGTTATAGTATCTGCCCAGATCATGTAAACAGTCTCTTCTGCACCAATCGCTGTCTTTAAGGAAATCATATATTGATATTGTACATAAAGTTCACCAAAGATTTCTACGTGTAAAGGTGAGTGGTGGGTCATCGTGACCCCTTGCAGGGTTGAGAAAGGAATATTATCTTCTAAGGAGTTACGTGGCTGGTGTCAGAAGAAGAAAAATTGATCTTTAAGATTGAGCAGGTATTTCTGCTATTGGGGAGGTCTGTTAACACATAATGCAGATGCACAAGGCACACTAGAGGGGAGGGAGGAGGCCAAAGGGCAGAGAAAAAGTTTTATGTTTAAATTGTTCTCATCTTGCCTTAAAATGTGAATTTTTATTTCGTCAGTCAGATATATTTTCTGCAGATAGTTTCTCTTAGGGTGTTACCTGTATTTTCATTTTCATAACAGTGTGTGGCGGGGGAGACAAATGTATATCAAAAAAGAAAGAAAATGACAGCAAGGCAGAGAGTTGAGAAAACAAAAAAGTGCAGGTAGAACTTGGATAAAAATGAAAGTAAAATGAAAATATGTCTTACATATAAAATATTAAACATTTAGGATGAACTGAATGTTTACAAAGGTTATCGAATTATTTTCAGGATTATACCCCAGTGTGGGGAAGAAAATAATCTTCCCTCTACCCTTCTGAGTTCTTGCCGGAGACCTCATGTAATAAGACAGATTAACAAGAGAACAACAAAAGTTTATTCACATGGTGTACCTCATGGATAAATGGAAGATACGCAGGGGAAAAATGAGCAATTCCCAAGGTAGCCTAAGCCACCCACTTAAATACCACTTTCAGGCAAAGAAAAGAAAGGTGTATGTGGTGGGAGGAGGCTGGTTACAGGAGGTGGCCAGGAAAAGCAGGGTTAACTAGGGTAAGGTTGTTAGCAGGTTTTAGAGCCTTCATCATGGATAAGATTCTTGTGATTTTTCACTCAACCTTCTCTTCCTGGTACAGAGAGGGAGACACCCTTACAAATGGAGATTTCTTTTATAAATGTAAATTACCCTTTCAAAAGAGTAACTTCCCTGTTTTCAGAGAATCCCCAGTGTCTGATTTTTCTCAAAATAATCAACTCAAAGCAATCTGTATGCTAAAGAGGCATATTTTGGGGTGACATACTTTGCTGCCCTTCACCAGCTTCCTTCTTTGTCTTTCATTTGCCTGCCTGATTGATTCTCTTCTTGTTAACAACCTTATTGAGATATAACTGGCATATGGCAAAATTTACCCAGTTAAGGCATACAGTTTCTTGGTTTTCACTATATTTAGAGTTGTACACCTATCACCATAATAATAATTTTAGAACATTTTTGTCAACCCAAAAAGAAACCTCATGCCCTTTAGCAGTCACTCCTCATTCCCTTCATCCCCACTCCTAGCCCAAGGCAAACACTAATCTTTTTCTTGTCTCTGTAGATTGCCGATTCTGGACATTTCATGTAAACAGAATCATATAGCATGATGGCTTCTTTCACTTAGCATAATGTTTTTAAAGTTCTAAGACATAAACTTTCAAATTCCTGCTTTTTTTAAAATTAATTTTTATTGGAGTACAGTTCCTTTACAATGTTGTGTTAGTTTCTACCGTACAGCAAAGTCAATCAGCTATACGTACACATATATCCCCTCTTTTTTTGATTTCCTTCCCATTTAGGTCACCACAGAGCACTGAGTTCCCTGTGCTATACAGTAGGTTCTCATTAGTTATCTATTTTATACATAGTATTAATAGTGTATATATGTCAATCCCAGTCTCCCAGTTCACCCCACACCCCTTCCCCCCTTGGTATCCATACGTTTGTTCTCTACGTCTGTGTCTCTATTTCTGCTTTGTAAATAGGTTCATCTATACTATTTTTCTAGATTCCACATATATGCGTTGATATACGATATTTGTTTTTCTCTTTCTGACTT
>NC_041224.1:55780412-55841752 GCF_002837175.3 Physeter macrocephalus
TGCAAGTAAGATCATCTGTACCATTTTTCTAGATTCCACATATATGCATTAATATACGATATTTGTTTTTCTCTTTCTGACTTCACTGTATGAAAGTCTCTAGGTCCATCCACATCTCTATAAATGATGCAATTTCATTCCTTTCTATGGCTGAGTAATATTCCATTGTATATGTGTACCACATCTTCTTCATTCATTCCTTTGTTGATGGGCATGTAGGTTGCTTCCATGTCCTAGCTATTGTAAATAGTACTGCAATGAACATTGGGGTGCATGTGTCTTTTTGAATTATGGTTTTCTCTGGATATATGCCCAGTAGTGGGATTGCTGGCTTTTTAAAGTTTTAAAGCATAATATATGTGTTTTGTCCCCTATTTAAGAAGCTAAGATCACAAAGGTTATTCTCCTGTATTTTCTTCTACACAGTTTTAATTCTTACATTCAGGTTTATACTCCATTTCTAGTTCATCTATGCATATGGTGAGAAAAGGGTCAGGTTTATTTTCTTACCTATGGCTATCCAATTGTTCCAGCATCATTTGTTGAAAAAATTGTCCTCATTGAATTAAAGGTGCTTTATTTTAGCACCTCTAATGAAAATCAGTTGACTATATGTGTGAATCTAGTTCTGGACTCTTTTCTGCCCCACTGATCTGTATGTCTATGTACCAATATCATGTTGTCTTGATCACTACTATAACTTTATAATGAGTCTTGAAATCAGGTATTCTAAAACTTACAGCTTTGTTCTTTATCAAAATGGTTTAGCTCTTCTAGGTCCTTTGTATTTTATATACATTTTAGAATCATCTTGTCAATATCTAAAAAAAAAAGCTTCCTGGGATTTTGACTGGGATCGTGGGGAGATTTGGGAATAATTGATCTTAATAGTCTTCTAATCCAAGAATATGGTATATCTCTCCATTTATTTAGGTCTTCTTTAATATTTTCAACATTTGTAGTTTTTAGCATCCACATCTTGCACATCTGTTGTCAAATTTAACAGTATTTAACTTAACAGGTATTTCATGATTTTTTTATGCTATTATAAATGGTATTGCTTTTTTCAAAATTTTCAATTTTTTACTGCTTATAGAAATATAATTGATGTTTGTATATTGACCTTATATCCTATGACCTTGCTTAACTCATTTATTCTAGCTTTTTTTCCCTTTTTTTTAAAGCAAATGCCTTAGAAATTTCTACATAGGCATTCATGTTATTTATGAACAAAGACAATTTTACTTCTCCCTTTCCATCTGCGTGCCATTTATTTCTTTTTCTTGCCTTGCTGCGCTGGCCAGGAATTCTAGTACAATACTGATGGAAGTGTGAGGACAAATATCCTTACCTTATTCTTGGTCTTAGGGGAAAACACTCAGTCTTGCACCATTTACTATGAGTCTCCCCATCATACCTTTAACTCCTTGCTTATTCACGTTGTGTTGACCACTGTAGAAAAAGCAAATTGCAAAGCCTGTGGACTACTTTGCTCTTTAGTCCCTGAGCTGTAGCCATTATTCACCTAGTGGCCTTACAACATGTATTGTTTCAGACAAATACAGTACAAGCCTTTTATAATTAAGTAGTAGCAAATGCCCATTTGATCTAGAGCAATGGTTTACAATTTTGGCTGCAAATGAGAACCACCTGGAGAACTTTTAGAAATTCTGGTGCCCAGGCCATACATCGGACCAATTCCATCAGTAGTCCTGATGGAAATGTATACGATATTAAATTATATATTAATTTATACAATCTTACCACAGCTCTATAATGAAAGGACTGTTTGTTGTGCTCATTTAATAGATGAGTAAACTGAGGCTTAGAGAGAAGATAAGTAACTGGACCACAGTTACTGAGGTACATTGACTCTAGAACCTACCCTTAATTCAGTTGCCTGCCAACTGGCTGTGTTAAAGTAAAAGGCATCTAACCCCTCCCCTCCACCTCTCCATGGTTCTGGTGATCTTCTGGAACTAATCTAGGATGCCATCATATTAGGACTTGTCTCCAGTAGTGTGTTGGTCTGTTATTCATTCATTCATTTGTTCACTCATTCACTGGTTTGTGCTGAGTTAATATCTGCATGGTGCTGTGTGTAGATAGGTCCTAGGGTGAGGGAATGAGAATAACAGAGCAGCTGAACTCAGAACAGTAGCAAATATAAAATTTAGAAGATTGCAAGAGGGAGGAGGGTAGGGAATAGATGCCTGGGAAGTGGTTGCTCAAGAATCTTTGACTAATCAGTTCAAGTGTGTAACATAATGTCTTCTATGCACTGGTGTGTCTGGGGCTGGTCAATGTGTAACCCATTAACTCCCCTAACGCCAGATTTTTTTTTTACCAAGCTTCTTTTAAAGTTCTCTTATAGTTTTGGGGTCCAAAATACATCTTTTCCAGACTCGTGAGAAAGAGTACGATACCTGGTCAGGTGAAAAGGGTATGGGACACCAAGAAGGGAATTAACATTTAATGAATGCCTACTGTGTTCCAGGCATTGTGCAAGATACTTCTCGCGGGTTATTCCATTTGATGTTTATGCCACTCCTGAGGAGGAGGCATTATCCCAGTTTTACAGATGAGAAAACAGGTTCTGAGAGGTTCAGTAATCTGCCCATTGTTCACAAACCAGGAGCAGGTGAAGCTGGGTTTGAAACACAGGATTGTCCAATACCAAAGCCCAGGCTTTGTCTGCTGCTCAGAATGGTCCACAGAGAGACAGCAGTGGTGCTTTCCTCCTGAATGTCTTAGCATTTCTAAATCTCAAGATGACCCCTCTGAAGCATGGGTAAAAGAGGCAGGAAAGAATATTGAAAGAAGAATTTCAAGATTAGGGAGGAACAAGGTGGTGTTAAGTCAGATGTAAATCCATGGTGGAAGATGGTAGGGAGCTCTCATCCATTTCATAAGTCCATTCTTGAATGAATTTGAGAAGAAATCAACTGAGGATGTCCTTTAAATTGGATTAGGGGTAGATTTTTAGTATCTTTTTTAACACCAGAAAAAAAGCAAAAAACAAACTTAAAACCCCTTTAAACTAGGTTTAAAAGAAGGAAAGTCCGTAGGACTTCTCCCAGGAGAGCTTGCAGTCAAAACCCTGGAAATGGATTGTCCTTTCTGGACAGCCCTTCTCATAGAGATTTTTGTCTCCAAGACCCCACCTGAGTCACACTTTTCTTTTGACCCCATAGTTGCTTTGTCACAAACACCAGCTGACCTGCGGCCTTGGGCATTCATGTTCACTCAGAGCATTCTTACATTTGGGGCGGTTTCCGTGTGCGTATGTTTGTTTTAGGTACAAACAAAAGGACAAATAAGAACTTCATCTCCCTCGTGATCTTAGGGAAGTATGTCAGAAAGACCTTAGGAAAACTCCTGGTTCCCAACTTTTCATTTCTCATGTGAGGAAACTGAAGCCCAGTGAGTCTTATGTGTTTTCCCCTAAATTTCTAAAGTCACTTGGTGACAGAGTTGCAACTTCAAACCAGGATGTCTAGCTCTGCGTCCACCAGCAAGAGTGGGCTTCCTGTCACAATGGCTGCCATCTTCCTTATGCATTTGACTTGTTCTTCACCCATAGATTCTTCAGAAACCAACCCCAGAACTCAAGCACCAGCTGGCTGCTTTCTCCAAGCGCGTGGCCGGTGCCGTGACCGAGCTCATCCAGGCAGCGGAGGCCATGAAAGGTAGGCTGGATTCTCTCGTGTCGTCCTGTGGGCAGTCTAGACAGCAAACTGAGCAGAGAGGATGGGCAGCCTACACAGGCCCTCTCTTGGCAAATGCAGTCAGAAGGAATACAGCGAGGAACTTTTTTGAAGAAGCAAATGGGAGTAGAGTTAGACTTAAAAAGTAATATTCTCCTGAAACAAGTCTTTTCTCCAGTCGTTGTATTAAGTGCTTCAGCTTAAATGTCATGATCCATCTAGAACCGCTCCCTTCTCTTTTAAGGGTCTTGCCATCCATTTTTATCTGCATTTTCCTTCATCAGAATATTTATTCTCATTTAAATAATACACTTGATGTTTAGAAACGGTGCTATCTGGGTAGTATATTGTTTGCACACCCCTTCGTGGTTATGAAGAAGCAAGCAACTCACCCGGGAGGGGTTTTCTTACCAATTTCCCTTTGTTTGCATTTGAGGGGAATGGCTCTTCCTCCTGAGTTCCCAGGAGAAAAGAATGACAAATCTCTGTGCTCAGCATAGTCTCAAGTCTCCTGAGGATGCTTACTTGCATTCATGAACTTTAAGTTACAAGTCAGAGTAAAACTCAAGCAGGCCTTGGTCAATGAGATCTCGATTTTTGACACTATCATTGATGACTGATCCTGTGGTAGGGCTGTCTATACAACCGGTTGAGAAAATCAGGATCAGACAGGCACTCCCCACCCCGACCCCTGCACCCAGCTGATGTTAGTGACAGCTGGAGAAGAGATCCCTTAGGACAAGGCAGCTAGTCAGCTTATGGAGCACCCCTGCATGCAAATCCTGATATTGTTTGTAGTTAAGTCACTGCCCTGAGGTCTGCAGCTACCAAGAATGACCCTCTTTGGACTGCTTTTAGGAACAGAGTGGGTGGATCCAGAAGACCCAACCGTCATTGCAGAAACAGAATTACTGGGGGCTGCAGCATCCATTGAGGCTGCTGCTAAGAAGTTAGAGCAGCTGAAGCCAAGAGCAAAACCAAAAGTGAGTGTCCACGTGTGGCTGCTTGTCTGATGTCAGTAGGTCTTCCGGTGGATGGCTGTGAAATGGAGCCAGATGGGCTGCAGGGAGCTCGTCTCCTTCCCTGTGGTTGGACTAGCAAGCTGCAAACCTGTTCTACCTGCCCAGCACCTTTTTACAGGGTATGGAAAAAAACCCAAGGGTGGGTCTTTCAGGTTAACCATCCCAAGAAATACCTTTGGGTATCCAGAGGAAGAATCCTGGCATTTACAATCTTGACTTCGTTCCACTATTACATAAACTATGTGTTGGATGTTTTCTATAGAAAGTCCCTGTTGCTGAATGTGAGATTGTCACCCTCTAATTTTCTGGTTTCCATAATGCTTTTCACCAGAAATAGCAATGCTGGGTCTCTCCTTTTCTTAAAATCAATAGAGAGTAGTGTGAACCTCAAAAGTGGACCCGGTAACAGATTTTTTCAGGACATGCTGGAGACTGTGGTTGGCTGGTGTGTTTTCTCCATCTGTGTTTGTCATCTAGGTAAATGTTGAGAACTTAGTTACTAAGATCATAAGTATGTGTTAAGAGAAAGTCATTTAAAAGAAAGAGATAACTTTAAGTAAGGACAGTAGAGAGGACAATTATTACAAAAAAGAATGGTGCCCTGGTGCTGTCCAGGGGGCAAAGCCCAACCCTGTAAAGAAGCCACAGTCCCCCTGCCTCCATGGCTGTCTTCAGTGGGAAGATGGTAGAACCAGAGGAGGCCTCTTTATCTTTCTATTCAAGCAAGTCCCTCCTGGTTCCTGTAACCTCACCTCCCTTTCAAGGATCCAGATACCTTAGGAATTAAAATCTGGCTCTTCTCTCCAAAAACAAAAAAGTTGGATCTCCCAGTTTAGGTGCCTAAAATTCTACCTTTTTTAAAAAAAAAAACAAAAACAAAAAACCTAAGGATGGAGTTTGAGTACTGGAATATACCAAAGCACTCAAAAGCAGTGCCCGGGCTGATGCTGTATGTAAAATAGACATGGACATATAGTGAATCTGTTAGACTTGCGGACATGCTCAAAACCATGGAATTCTTAGAGCCAGTCTCCTAATTGTCACTCTAGATTTGATAAAGGCATTTTTAGAATTTCTCATCAAGATGTTATTTAAGATTTTTGGCCTCTGGTTTTTGAGTTTGCCAGGGTCCTCTTTACTGGTCTTAACCTGAGGGTCTTAGGTGGTCTAAGTTTGTCCAAGTTTTTCTCAACAAACTTCAGAGCTATGTGTAGGTGTGAGGGCAACTCCATTTTCTGGACTTGGCTTTATTTCTGCTTTATAAAAATAAGTTAATCATGAGCAGAAAATGTACTTTCAGCTAAGAAGCGGCAGCCATTGACTGAGATTTAGAGGCCTTAAACTCAGTTCGTTTTTCCTTTTCCTTCTCTGATTCACCACATACTTTCCTCTCTTGGGAAAGCTTCTGTCTGCTAGTTCTGGAGCCATGTCAGTTGATGCCCTTTCTCCTGGAGAAGTAGCTTGGCGCTAATTCACGTTGACCCTTCACCATACTCTAAGAGCTGCAGTCCCAATCCCTTCCCCATTGTCTTTTGCAGGACCCTTCTGAGCTCTTGTGTGTATCCCTGAATTCTGGCTTCCCCCTGTCCAGCTATTGATTTATCTCATGATTCTTGATCTGAAAAACAGTCATTAGAGTTCCTATTCCATAGGATTGTTGATAGAACAATTAAATGAGATAATCTAGGAACACAGTACCTGACATACTATAGACGTAGTAAGCAGTCAGCATATCACCATCACTGAAAATATGATTCTAGGACTTTTATCTACTACCTCCTAGGAGAATGACTGAAATAAAAATTATTCCATAGATCCCTGAGCTGATGGCCTTAGGAAAAAGAGAAAAAAAAAGAAAAAAAAGGCTAAAAGCACATGTTGATTGAGTGCCAAGCATGTGCTAGGCAATCTTCTAGGTGCTTTACATAGATTATGTCATCTGGTCCTTACAGCAAGTCCACGAGGCAGCATTGTTGGCGTCCCTGCTCTAGGGATGCAGAATCAGAGGCAAATTACTTGCCAGAGTCAGATGGCCTTGACCGAGCTGGAAGCAGCATTGTGTAGGCTCTGGAGGTGGCAGTTTCAGGCCATACCAGTCCTCTGGGCCTACCCAGTGTCAGAAATTCTGGTGCAGTCCCACGGGGGAGGTTTCTGGTTTCCCTGTGCCACTTGAGCCATTAATCCCACCTCTGGGAATCTGTCCTGAGGAGGAAATCCAGAGAGGAAGAAAGTTCTGTGTGCGTGAGAGGGTTGTTCCTTTCATCCTTGTTCACAGTAGCAAGAATTTGGATGTGACCTGAGTATCTGCTTGAAGGAAAAGTATGTAGCTACTCAAAATAATGGTTGATAGGACTGTGTAGCATGAAGAAGATGCTCCTCGCATAATATTAAGTGAAAACTAAAACAGGATGTAGAATCATGTACTCAGTATGATCACAACTCTGTTAAACACTTGTGAATGAAGGAGACAGGTGGGGGGTGTGTACAAGAATGATGGTGGGATTGGAGTGATGGGAGGGTCTATGTTTTAAAATTTTGTAAGACAATGTTTTAAAAATAACAGCACTTAAAAAGTTTGTGATGACTGCCACACTGGGCCAGTGGGCATTCCCTACGCTGCCCTAGGATCATCTAGCCTTTCTGTTTATAGTGTGGTGTGGGTTTTTACAGAAAGCCAAGGTCACAGTTGATATAACCGTTGATTTGAGTCCCTTCCTTGGAGGTACCTACTCTAGGTCACTCCCATCTTCCTATTAGGAAGGGTACTTGGTCCTTCTAGAGTCTTTAGAATGATCTCTGAAGTCTTACTCTACCCAGTGACCAGAGGCTCCCACCACATGGATTATGTTATCCATAAAACTGTTTTGAAGAAATCAGCAACCTAAACCACAGTTTCTGTGCCTGTCTGGGAGTGCCATCTGCTCTGTAGTAATATCGACGTGAAATAAAATATCTTTCTTGACTTCAAGAAGGAATTTTTCTGCAGTTTAAAAAAAGAAAAAATCCCAATCTGACATCAGAAGTCAACCAGTCTTTTGAGATTAACCAGTTCTTCCCATCCCCTTCCAAAACTAAACTCAATCAATTAATCACAAATCCTCAGGATTCTGTAAGTAAGCAATTGCTGTTTCACCTCTACCCCTGTAACTCACATACAAACCTGCAGGCACCCACTATCGGGTGAATATGCTTTGCTTCCATATCTGGGAAGCACTTGCACTGCTTTGAGGGAGTTTGGGAGATGGGCAATGTTTTTGTTTAAATTGTTTTGCTCACCACATTCTCAGGTTGCCTCTTTTAATAATAGAATGGTCTGGGGTTTATTGAAGATGGTTCCTGGTATATTCCCACCTCAGGCCCTTAAAACCTAAGCACCTCTTTTTGCCTGGAATCGCCCAGACACAAATAACAAATTGGCATCACTGAATCCACCGTTTGCTTGGGAAGATGGTGTAAAGGCAAAATGAGAATGTCGGTGAGCCCTGGTGCATGTGCCTATGATACTAATGATGGCGCCGTTTCCACACCTGCAGACACACTGTGCTCCAGAGACAGGTAACAGAGGTGGCCCAATGGCGTCCCCCGCAACTCCCCCCCGCCCCCCCCCACGGCTGCAGCCTGCCATGCTGTGCCCATTCTCAGCTCACTCAGACCTGGATGCCTTTCTGCAGGCCTCTGTGTGATATGTTTGATATATTAGGTTGTTATTTAATCCAACTATATATCAAACATATTCCTACAGTGTCTTGCCCTGTCTCCGGGGGTTCCTAATATGGCTTAGAAGGCAACAGGAAAGAATACGTTAGAATCACAAGTTGATTTAGAAGACGGAGTGCTCATTACATTTCATTATGTTATATCCCATTTCTTGTTGTAGCATTTAAAACCTGTATCCATACTGCTAGATTATTTCGTTTATTATAGAAACAAATCATAATTATTGATGTTTCATAAGAGCTTGAGATATTATGTATAGTTTAGTTTTGTGCAGTGATGAGTCCTTAAAGGATGTGCTCGGTGGGGGAAAAAAAACCCATGTTTGTGATACGGGGTCAGGATTATAACCTCCAAACACAACTGGATTTATATTTCATTTTAGTTCAGTTTTATCCTGATCTTCAATTTAGAAATTAGTAATTTTCATGATCAAGCTTTCAGCAAAACTTCAAGCACAAATCAACTATGTAATGTTCCTTTACACCCATAGTAACAAAATGTATAAACCAGGTCAGCCAAACCAAATGTATGGATGGTGAGTCACTGGGCTTTATATAAACTTTGGAGGACTAAGTATATCTAATAAAGATAACATAGTGTGGATTATACTCTGTCTGTTGAGTTTCCTGTTATAGGTTAACTTGTCAGTAGAGGTTGATAATATTTAGAATATGCCGACAATCAGAAAGTAATTCCACAGCCTAATTGGGTGCAACAGGAAGTTCAGGATTATGAAACATTTTTTTTCTGGCATGTAACACACTTCTTTAGTTGGCTTTGACCTCCTCCTCCTGGAAGAGCCTGTGAAGTATGTGTGAGTTCATTCTGATCTCTCTCAACAAAATACTTAGAGCACTGCTTTCTGAAAAGAGAACTATTGTGCTAATGGCTCCGATTTGGGGAGCAAAGAGGAAGTGCTCTAATAAAGGACACTCCTGAATATGCAAACAAGGCCCCACGCAGGTAGTGAGCCAGTGGTGTGAACAGGAAGGTCAGGAAAGCTTCCCCTGTTTGGGGTCTAGGAGCCATCTCCACGCTGCTTGCAGCGACTGCCTAGTGACAGGTCCGAGCAGCAGGGGAGGGAAAAATACAGTGTTGGAGTCCCAGCTTCCAGAGTTAGGAAGTAGAACCTGTCCCTGGGATCCTTCTCCACTGAGGAGAGAGCAGTGGCTGTGCACCAGCAGAGCTCTTTCAGATGGTTTTCAAGATGCTGCCACAATCAATGCTACCTTCACGCAGCTAGAGAGCATTGTTTTAAGTCCAGTTAAAGTTGTTTGACCAAAATGACAAATTGTCATGGAAAAGCAACAGCAAGGTACTCTGAATAACGAAAAGCACAGTTTAAAAGGACCTGAACTTTGAAGCCCGTACATTAAAATTGATGTATCTTTTTTTTCGTACATCTTGCTGTTAACCAGCATGCTCTGCTGATTATTGGGTGAAGGGGGAAAGACAACCAGATGTTCAGGGAGAAGGAGGATACAGCATTTTTTCTGTGGCCAAAGCGTGACATTGAGCTCTTGTGCCACTGGCTGTTTCCAGGCCAGGAGACGTGGGGGGGGGGGGGGGGAGTGAAGGTCAGTGGGGCGTTCAGCCAGTGCGTGTTCCCATGTGACTCCGTGCCAGCTAAAGTAATGGGTCTCCCAGAGCCTTCTCAGACACACACACAATTCATGTCACGTGAGTTTACAGTGTGGCAAATTTACCTGATTAAATCTTTGAAAGAATTCTGTCATCTGTTCTTCATCCATGCTTCCTAGATAGACATTCAAGTGCCTTCGTATTTATTTTTTGAGAGTATGACACATCTTCAAGAATTTTTCTATCAAACAGAAGTAGCAATTAATAGATTCTGATAAAGGAGAAATGGATAGATATTCATATATATCTGTAGAATAAACCTGGAGTGACATAAAGAAAAAAAAAACAGAAATAGCAGTTAAAAGATTATCCCAGTGGTATTACTGTTCATTAAAAAATAAAGTGGTGGCGAGTGTGGGAAAACTTCCCCCAAGATACTAACCGTGCATGCTCACACCTTGTCCCTCAGACGCTGTAGGAACATGCATTACTCCACGTCTGGATGCAGAGGCTGGTCCCTCCCCAGGTTGCTGGCATTACCATTTGGCAGTGCTTTCTCTCTATCCCCTGCTTTGTCCGTTGACAGTTTCCCCTGGGACCAGGCCAACCTAGGGGGAGCCAAAGCCAGCTGAACAGCTCTGGTCTCTTGGCAGTTCCAGTGGTTCTGAGAAGTTTCCCTTTTGTTAGGACTAGTAAACGTGGTGGTCCTAAAGACAGCCCACCTATGGGTCCTCTGGAAGAGAAGCTGACCAGGTTCGCCGACCGTTCAGGTCTTTGGGTACAGGCTAAGGTCTCCCCTCAGGCACCTCTCAACTCAGTATCAGCAGCAAACTGGTAGCGGCCAAACTGGCTACAAACAAAGGAGAAACAGAGCTGCCTGTTCCACTCAGGCTTCCACCTGGCAGGAAAATGCTTCACTTGTGTTGTGGGAGTTCTCAGTGTTGGCCTCCTTTTTTTTTTCCCCTCAAGGATATTTAAATTATATGCAAGTGTTCACACTTAAAAAAAATTATACCCAAAGAATTTTTTTTTTAATTTCTGATGTGATAAGACCTTGTTTTTAATAGTAAGCATCCTGCAAGGCTTTCAGTAACACAGGAAAAAGCATGATTCCTAACTGGAAAGATGGTGCCATGAGTTGTAACCTGGTTTTTGTAGCCAGTTGTGAGAGAAACGACCATTGTGCTTATCAGTTCTCAGCAAGGCGGTCCCTCAAGGAGGTTTTCAAGGAGGGAGGTGGAAATCAGGGCAGTGACCCTTTGGCCATCTCCTATGGGTGCCTTTGGCTCCTTCACTGTCAAGTCCATCAGGGGAAGGAGCCAGAGGGATGTAATTCAGAAAGAGGACCACAGATTGGAAGTGTTCTTCCTCTGCTAGACGCATGCCCAGGGACCTGTCTGGGAGGATGGGCCTGGTGGAGGCTGGGAAAGATACTGCAGGAAGGAGGCCAAAAGAGTGGGAGCAAGAGAAAAAGGAGTCCGTGCTAATTTTAGTCTGTGCATTCTTTAAAAAGGTTTCACCTGAAACCGTAACGTGTCAGAGCTAAAGGACCAGGAAGGTTGAGTTTGCTCTTGAAATTACTAACAGGAAATGTTTGTTTGATACCTGGAGAAGGGCAGCAAATTCCCCAAAGTCACGTGGCCAAAAGCTCACGTGAAAGCTCAACTGAAACCCAGTTGTCCATCTCCTGGTTGGGTGTCAAAGGAGTAGCTGGAAGCAGTACCGGCACTTGACACTTTATCTTTGATTTGTGTTTATTATTTATATTGTAGGTTGTAGTCAGAAATGGCAGCTAGAATCTTTGTTAGAATTATGAGTGGAAAACAGGGTTCAGGCAGGGAAACTGACTAAAAGTCTGAACAACAGTTTTTAAAAACAAAAAAAAATATATGTAGTAATAGAAAGAAAAATGAAATTAATTGCTAATAGTTATTGAGCATTTACTCTGAGTCAGTTATGCTGTGTATATTAATAATTTATTTATAACAGCCCTATCGGATATGTAGGAGGGAAGGTAGTTTCAGAAAAGGAATGAATTGACACAAACATTAGGTTCTCAGAATGTTACCAAGTCCAGGCTCATACTGCTCGCCACACCACAGGCCAGTAACTTGAGAGATGAGTTGTTGGGGCGGGGAATAGCGACTTTATTCGGAAAGCCAGCAGACCGAGAAGAGGGTGGACACGTGTCCCAAAGAACCATCTTCCCTGAGTTAGGATTCAGCCTCCTTTAATACTAAAAGGGGAGGGGGTGTGGTTGGCTGCTGCAGACTTCTTGGTTCCGGGATCCTTTGTTCTTGCAGCTGTTCATGTAAGTCTGGTCACAATGTTCCTATAAACCTCCAACCAGACTCATGTTATTCTCTGTTCTGCAACTTTTTATCTCTATATGAATGAAAAAGTATTATACTTTTAAAGGTCAGAGCCTTGACAATGGGCTAGCCTGTAAATTTCAGGCTATAGGCAACATTCTTGTAGCAAAAGCAATAGAATACAGAGGTTAAAGTAAAAGAAACAGATCCAATATGGAGTCAGATTTGTCCCTATTACAAGAATCCCTGAAAGGTCAAAAGGCAAAATAAAAATGAGGAAAGGCCTCCCCTTTTCTGTCCCCCTTTCCACCCTCCTTCCCCCTTTCTATCAGCGCAACAGGAGTCTCAAATGCTATCTCCAGCATGGGAAGCAGGCAGCCAGGGAGTCAGCCCAAAGTGTGGCCTTTCCCAAAAGGGATCTCGCCAGACCTCTAACTTTTTAAAAGAGGACCTCTGGAGAAGATCACCAAACAAGAAAAATATCAGCAAAAGGGTGCTTAGACGTTTCTCAAAGCTACCAAAAAGACAAAGCTAGAGTCTGCTAGACAGTCCTGGAAGGACAATTGCTGAGAGCTACAAGTGACCTGGCCAACAGTCTTTTCTAGTGGAAGGGACCAGGGAAAGAGCATTGTACAGGGGATGAGAAGATGAATTCAGCTCTCAGAGGCTGCGGCTGACACCTTCATTAAGCAGGGCAGACTGTTAGTTTGCACATTTGTGACATTATTTTGTTAAGAGAACCTCTTAGTAAAATGCTGCTGTGTTTTGCATCTGTATATGTATGAGTCAGTGTCAGAGACTGTGAGTGCCAGTTGAGGGATACAGATAGAGCGTACAATTAACAACCCACAGCATTCCACAGGGCAGGAGCCAGTGCTTTGATGTGTGTGTCCAATCGTCCCCAGGAATCAGGAATGGAAAGTTATTGATGGGGACACTTACTCCATGCATCTCCCCTTCTCTTACTATGTAAATTGTTCTCTGGCTGAACTCGGTACTCAGAGACTCATCTTAAATGGATACATTCAACAAACCTTTATCACATGGGCTTTTCTACCTAACGTTGTGCTCCAGAGACATAAGTTGGATGAAACACAGTCCATGCCCTGGAGGAGATTGCAGGCTGGTAGGATTCAGCTGACTGGTGTGTCTGTTCTCCTGAGTCCAGACCAGCACTCCCCCCCCATGGTAGCCCATACCACCTGCATCTTCCACCACATCCTCGATGATCTGAGCAAGGAAGGGCTGTCCATTTAGCAGCCCATTGAGTGAAAGCATTTCCTTACATTCAGATGCCATGGTCTCCAGATTCTTCCCCAGGGTCCCCTTGCAGCAGCTCCAACTTACTGTTCTTCTCCTCAGTCTCCCAGCTACAGTGGGGTTTGTTCTATTAACAATTCCTGCATTTTAATTGTGGTCCTTTTATTCAGGGAAGTCCTTCAAAGACCAAGCGAATTCCATTTCTCTCCTTTTTTGCGCCATGGTTAAGCACATGTCCTCCCTTCTCTCACTGCCCTCCCACCCCTCTCCCAGATTCCATTCTGTACGCTGGTGGGAGCTGAAGCCAATGGGAATTTGGACTGGGGTGCCGTGGCTTTTCACCAAGCCTCCTTGGCTTGGGGAGATCCCATTTTCTCAGGCTAGAAGTTGTATGGTATGAGGAAACATCAGCATTATGTCTCATTTCAGCAGGAGAGATAGAGTGGGCATTTAGTCTTAATGGTAAACCTGACCCACAGAAAGGTACCAGTCCTGCAGGTAGAAGGCAGATCTCATCATGGAACTCTGCCCAACTGCAGCATCTAAATGTTTGCCCTCCGTCACAGTCGGCTTTATTAAGCCTTTTTCTTGGGAAACTCTCTCATACTTTTTAATCAGAGGAAATGTGTCTCAGAGATAAGGCTTCCTGCCATGTCCATTTTAAAGTCTAGAGAGCTTATAGAAAGAAAAAGAAAAATTCATCAAAGGGCATTACAGCACTTGCCATTGCAGGAAAAATCTGTGGGTGTCAGAAATATCTCCAAGTTGAGTATGTATTTCAAACATGTGTTTAAAAAAAAAAAAAACAAACCAGCCAGGGTAGCGAAAGATATGGGAGAGCCCTTTTCAGTCGGTTCTAATGAGATATTCTTTCAGATCTATCCATGCTTAGAGTTAGCACTTAGTTTTGGGGAAATTCCATTTTTGTGCATTTTAAAATTGGGGAAATCAGAAACCTGCTGTGAAGTGGACTCGTCCTTGGAACCCATAGCATACCTGGGGCCCCCTGCACCTGCAGCAAGGGTCTGGAAGACGTTGGGAGCCACCACGGGCCTCCATTTCCTCATCTGCTAAATGAGGAGGAGCTCCCTTTGGACTCAGAAACTCTGTGATTCCCCCAGTGCCTTAATCTGTTATATGCTTGACTTTCTTTTGCAGAACGAATTTCCAGAAAAGCTCTTAATTCAAGGTCATTGAATATACCTATCACAGCCCAATGCCATTTCTTGTGGCTTATGTATAACAGTTCCTTTTATGCCAGAGTGTCTTAAAATGAGTCGTTTTATGTTTCAGTGAACAAATTTTGTATTCCACCGCTATCACAAGCTTCCCCACCCCATAATAAGGAATCCAAAATTAATCTATTGGAACAGAATCCATATCTGTCCTAAATGCTCCTAGAGCAAGACTTTGTCAGAAATAGGAAAGAAATACTGCTTCTGTCTCAGAACATCTCAAATGCTGCTGTCATTCTTCAGATCCACTAGATGTGCGCGGAAATGTTTTTCTGATAACATGGGTTATAAAAACAAAAGTAGGAATGGCCACATCTTGAACCAGGAGAGATGCCATAAAGAATAGGGAACTGGAAAAACATTGTATCTGTGTATCCATCCCATCTGATGGTTCATATGGGCCCATTAGTGAGCCGACTTTGAGCCTCCAGCATGAAGTCGCTCCTCACTGATGCCCAAAGTGGTGGCCTCGTCTAGGAAAAACATATCATGATGGAGGCAGAGAAGTTTAGGTTTAGATCTGGTCTAGATTCTTCATGCTGCCACATGATCTTGTCCCAATACTCCACCTCCCTAAGCCTGAATGTTCCCATTATAAATATAAGGATAAAGATAACTACTGTATACGATTTTTACTCTCTTTTTTGGTGAGGATTAAACAAGTTAATGCACGTGGAAGTGCCTGACAAAATACCTGCACATAGTAGGCGCTCTTAAAAATGTATCGCTGTTGTACAACATTGGGAATGTACTTAATGCCACTGAATCGTATACTTAAAATTGGTTCAAAGGGTAAATTTTGTGTTATATATATTTTACCAACACACACAAAAGTATTGCTATACCTGACCATCATGTCTTAATGCCTGAAAGGTACCAGCCACATCTTCAGCATTCTGTGACCGAAGGGGCACTTAACCATACTGGCTTAGATTCACAGAGCAATATTGCTGGAGGGGAGGGACCTTGGCGGTCATCTAGTCTGACTACCCCATATTGTGATGCTCCATCCCACCCAGCCTGGGACCAGGGTATTTACACTTGCCCAACTTCCGGAAAGTTGATTCTTTTCTTGATGTTGATTGTTTTCAACATCCCAGGCGTTTGACAGCACGGGGCCTGGTGATGGTGTATTTCGAGCAGAGCCCTAACGGCCTGATAGCACCTGTGTGGTGGTGGGGGGAGCCAGTGTTCTTCCCCAGGTGGAGCCGTGCCTCGGGTTTCCAAGGGGTAAGCTCCAGCTTGATGTCGCGTTGCCCCAGTTTCTCTTCCACCACTGGTGATCTCTGGTTGGCGTGTGACTCTCTGCTTAGCCACAGAAATGCAAATGCTGTTTTACTTTTGTTTTCACCCAAGAGCAGTAAGGTTTTTCACAGCTAATAGCCATCTTTCATTTTTTCAACCCATTTTTCGGAGCCTTGAGTTGTGGGATAGGGTGCCACCACCCACTCTTTGGATTTCAATTATTGATTATTTTGATTTGTGTTATTGATGCTAATGGAACCCTCCGAATGCATTTTATTCCCAGTGAATTTATGTCTCTTTAAAGATTCTGGTCTGGAAAAATAGTCTGTCTTTGAATTTCCTGATTTGAACTTTGTAAGGAATCTCAGTGCTGGCAGTTTTTATCTTTTAGAGAAGGGGAGGGGGGAGGCAGCAGATGGAGAGGCATCCAGCCAGCTTCAGCCTTTCTACCCTGGGTGTGGTTTGTCGATAAAATTCCACGCACGGAGGAAGAGCCAGGTGACCAAGAAGTAAGTCATTTGGCAGAAAGCGCCCTTTGGGGATATGAATTGCATGTGATACTGTTTTCTTTTGGTTATAGCAAGCGGATGAGACCCTGGATTTTGAAGAACAGATCTTGGAAGCTGCTAAATCCATTGCTGCTGCCACAAGTGCCCTGGTCAAATCGGCCTCGGCAGCCCAGAGGGAGCTGGTGGCCCAAGGAAAGGTGTGTAAACCCCACTGGCCAAGTGGTGGAAAGTTCACACAGCAAGAGCCTCTGAAGACTAAGAAAAAGGCGATACCGCTTGTGTCCTGACCAAGGAAGCCGTGCCGCCCCTTGCCTCCCTGTGACTTGCCCGGCTATGCCCATCTCATTGGATGCTTTGCCCATCTCATTGGATACTCTGTTTGCTTCAGCCTGACAGACAGAATGAAGGGTTTAGCTTCCAGGCCTCTCATCTGCTTCTTGTTAAGGAGAGCTCCCACTCCAGGCAGCCATCAGGGCCTGAACAAGACATTTATTTTCCCCGCTGTACATTAGGCTATTTAAAGCCATAAACTCATATTTTCCTGGTGGATGGCTATACAAGCACCGTAGTCAGGGGCTTTATAATACCGTCTCCAACTCCAGTGACTCCCTTCCTTTTCTTAGGACTGTTGAGCTGAATGCCGTCCAACTCTGCAGTTAGCATTTTCCTTAGCCCTTTGGTCAAAAGGCCGGTCTGGTTTTAAAGCTGAGGTTTCTTCGACCTGCTTCATCTCCAGTCACCCATTCCATCTTTATTAGCGTGAAAGCCTAGTTCTTTTTTCAGTGATCCAAAGGATTAATAGTACATTAGACTAATCCTGGATGTGAAAAGGCCTTCCAATTTAAAATATTCCATGTGTCCTATTATTCCCATACAACATGGAACCACCACATCCAAATTACATCTTGCAGAGAAACCTCTCAATCATAGAGGCACCATGGAAATCCTGCCAGCTTTGGGAAATTTGGTCACTGTAACTGTCAGTCACTTATATTTGATGTTAAAAGGCCTTTGCTCTCAGTGTACAGATGACAGATGTGATTGTGTCTTTTTGGTTGTTTTTGTTTTTATCATTTTTTAAATATATTTAATTTATTTATTTCGTTGCACCGGGTCTTAGTTGCATTGGCAGGCTCCTTAGTTGCGGCACATGGGCTCCTTAGTTGTGGCATGTGAACTTTTAGTTGCGGCATGCATGTGGGATCTAGTTCCCTGACCAGGGATCAAACTGGGCCTCCTGCATTGTGATAGCGGAGCCTTAACCACTGAGCCACCAAGGAAGTCCCGTTGACCTAAGAACTTGTAATACAGACAGTTATGCGCAGCCGGTGGCCTTCTGTCTTCCTCCATGAAGTCTCTTGTGAGCTTAGCTATGCCTTAATCCAACCTACGTCCACTGGTTCCTCTTTCTAAACCATTGTGTATCCAATATTGATGTATATACATCTCCCCAACCAGCATGAATCTGTCCCTTTATGCTTCTCACTTATCCCCTGTAGATCTAGCAGAGTGCCGACCTCAGTCACCTAGGACTTGTTGACTAGTCGATATGTAAAGACCAAAAATGGATCATTGAGAAGAACATCCTTCCTAAAACTTTCGGTTTATTTGCACATTGATTAAAGAGCCATCTACGTGCTGGACACATTGCTAGATACTAGAGAATCGAACTTGAATATGGCCAAGCCCCTGTCCTCCAAGGAAGTTATGCGTTCAAGCATTTAAAAAGTTGGTAACGGAGGTTCAGCTGGACCTGGGGAACTATAGATGATATGCAGGACGTTGGGGCCTTACCTGACCTTCAGCACGCCCTGATGTGCTGACAGATCCCCAGTTTCATATGCAAATTTAGATACTCATCTCTTACCTCTCCAGGCACCTCCCACATGTGTAAAGGTGTTTCCTCCTCTAGCTCCCTCTACATCTGGTCAGAAAATGTTTCACTGTTGCAACAATTCCTAAATAGAAACGGGAAACATCTTACTTCCAACTTCTTACTTCTCTCCACACCCCTGAAAAAAATGGTCTGTATTTCCTTAAGGCGAGGATCTGAGCTCAATTGTACGGAGAGAGACCCACCCCCTTTTTTAACATCATCTGCCAGAAAGTCACAGCGTGGCTTCCAGGGTCAGGAATCAGGAGAGATTTAAGCTTCCCTCACCTCTTGAATGAAGAGGCCTCAGGGGCTCCCATGTTGGAGATGGAGAAAGGTCAGCAGAGGAAATAGGTGTGTCACGATAGCCCCATCCATCGTTCCTGAGCCGTTTTCCCAGGAACGCAGTACCTGGTAGCGAAATGGAGGTCGTTGAGAGCGTTTCCGGTCACCTCCTTGTGGCCCAGGTGGAAACCAGTCAGGATGTGCAGTCTTGGAGCTGCTGAGGTCCTGCATGGGAAAGGGTGCTCCATTCTCCTGCCGGTGCTGTTGGCAAGAGTCCTAGGGAGGTGCTGCATGTCTGATGAGATGCTTTTCTCTCCAAATCCAGGGCAAGGTAGGGTTTGGGGGCTGCAGGTCACCCTGTGCCTTCCCGCTCTCATTGCTGCTTTTCATACTCCACTCTAGGTGGGCTCCATCCCTGCCAACGCCGCAGATGACGGACAATGGTCACAGGGCCTGATTTCTGCCGTGAGTTGCCCCCTCCTTCTTCCCCGTTAGCTTTTTGGATCCCGTGCGGGAGGTTTGGGCCTAAGTCACTTCTCTGTTGACTGTCCCCAGGCCCGGATGGTGGCAGCTGCGACCAGCAGTCTCTGCGAGGCAGCTAATGCCTCTGTGCAGGGGCACGCCAGTGAGGAGAAGCTCATCTCATCCGCCAAGCAGGTCGCCGCATCCACGGCTCAGCTGCTTGTAGCCTGCAAGGTGAAGGCTGATCAGGATTCGGAGGCCATGAGGCGGCTACAGGTAATGGTCACTGATGCTGGTGGGAAAATACTCCTGTTGGAGCGGGTAAGTGTCACCAAAGGAGGCAGTCTCACTTCCTTGGCATGACCCACCAGGCCTTCCATCAGCTAGCTCTGTCCCACGTTTCTCATTTCCTGCCACGTGCAGCCATGCATCCTACCCCTGCAACGCCACCAAACTGACGTTCTCCACGCGTGCCTCCTGGTCTCATGCCTTGGGGTCCTCCTCCCCACCAGCCCAACCTTGGTGAACTCCTACTTGTCCTTCATGACTCATCTCCAAAGCCACCTCTTCTGGGAAGCCCTCCTTGAATCCCAGACCTTGGGCAGTCAGTCCCTCTTCTGCCCTGCCATAGCCTTTGGGCAGACCAGTCTTTCAGTTCCTATTACCCAGTACCACCACATTTATCTTTAGTCCACCTTTGACAAGGCTGTGAGCTTCTTAGGTGCAGGTACCAGATCTTTATCTTTGTGTCTCCCACTCCTAAGATGGTACCTGTTTCAGTGTAGGCTCTCATTCAGTGTTTGCTTAAGAAGGGAGCAAAAGGACTGAGGGATTTATATGAGATGCTGCTAAGGTTTCCCAGAGCCCAGAGAACACACTTATGAAGGTGTCACTTGAGTTCTGCCCAGTGGATCTAAGTTTTCCTGATTGTGTATTTTAAGCACAGTGAAAGAAATGTTGGAATGAAAAAGATCACATAGCTTCACCATCTTCACATGTCCAGTGCTATTTTTTTCTCTTCCTGTTTTTATCTTACACAAAATACTTTTGTCTAGTTGTCATCCTAACAGAGACATTCTGCATTTTTTTCACTTCCCATTTTATCATACTTTTTTTTTTCCTTGAGGAAAAGGCTTCATAATGGCCCTGTGCAAAGCTAACTGGTTCATTCTTCATGAGTCTCATTTTTAATGATTGCATGATATTATATCAACTGATTATGCCAGAATTTCTCTATACATTGGACATATTTGTTTCCAATTTTCTAGATGTTTTTTACTGTAATAAATGTTGTAATGCAGATTGTTTATGTTGCTAAAAATGTTTATGTAAGATCATAAATGGCAGTAATATTTGAACAATTCCACTGAAACTCGGGGCTCTCGTCGTATTTCCTAAGTTGTAAAGTGCATGGCCGTTGTTTGGTCCTCCTGTGTCTGTCTCTCTCTGACCCACCTCCCTCACCTTCATTTTTCTCCTGGCATAAACCCAGGGGAAAACGGGGAGCTGCATGTTTGTGAATGTGCGATTCATGGGTTTGGGGGACACGCCTTTGGAAATCGTCCTGAGTTAAAAGAGACCTGGGTTCAATACCTGCCTCTACCATGTACAAAGTGCATAATCTTATACAAATCATTCAAAACCTTTCAGGCCTTACTTGCCACGTCTGTAAAATGAGGATAGAGATGCCTTCACTGGCTCTTATGAGGGTCAGAAATGTGAAGGTGCTTTTGTAAGTCCTAAGGATTTACACAGATACAACCCAGCATCACTCTTATTATCATCATTACTGATTTATCTGGATGCTGCAATGTTTTGTGAATCCCTTACAGTGACCCAGAGGTTCTCTGGGGCTACACAGACCTATGTTCAAATCGCAGCTCTATAACTTACCAGCTGCAGGATCTTAGTTATTCAGCCTCACTTTCTACATAGAAAAGTGGGCTAATGATTTCTGACCTCATAGAACTGTTTTGAGAATAAGCATATGATGAAAATAAGCATATTGATGTCAAGCGCTAATGGGCCTCCCCTTCCCTTCTTGCTTGAGCCCTCGTGGTCCCCCTTGTCCACTTTAGATCACCAACCAGGTGAGCCAGTTAACTTCGAATGAGAAAACTCTCAACTTTCTGATGGCTCCCCCCCAAGAACAAGTCCTTGACTCTCAGGGGGCTGGGCAAGGACTCTGGGAGATTTAACGAAGCCTTGACCACTGTGAAAGGGAAATTCCAGACCTCAGGTGGCAGAGGTCAAGTCCCCTGGGCCATGCTTTTTGAGCATTAAGAGTAAACCAGTGGGGGCTGTAGCCCTTGCTGAAGATCTAGGCTGCACGTGGACAAGCTCTTCTGCAGTGTGTCTGGCACTCGCCCCATCCTTGACCGTGCAGCATAAAGCCAGCTGTGACTCTAAAAGCTCATCCATAAAGGCCCTAGTTACTGTGGGGCTCCCATTCCTTCTGTGCAGGGGTAGGTTGTGCTTTCATAGCCCTTAATTCCCTCTGAAAGCATTCAGTGAGCCCCAGCCCTGGGTAGCCACTGTGCCCGGTGCTAGGGATGCAGAGATTGAAGTCACAGCCCCTGCCTTCAAGTTGCTCACCATCCAGGAGGAAAAGAGGCAACCACAAGTGTGGTAATGGCTGCAAAGAAGCCAGCAGGGAGCTTTCCAGGAGCACTTGGGAGGGTGTGGGTAAGGCTAACATGGACAGGAAAATTGATCTCTGAGCCAAGTCCTCAAGTATGCCTCAGTAGGCTGGGGCAACGGGAGGTGGCTTTCTAACCAAGGGGACAGCCCCTGAGCAAGTTTCTGTTAACACACATATCATAGTGCTATAATCATGTATTCACATAATTGTAATTCCCCTGAGAAGTGCGTGTTACCTGGGAGCCAGGAAATGGGTCTCATTAACCTGTGAATGAGCTAAGGTTAGGTAGGGGCCAGTGTTGGTAGAATCCATGGATGGATGGACAAATGGATACTACCTAGAGAGAAATTCTGTGTTATATACAATTGGATGATAAGTCAATTCATAGTCTCATGAACTGTGCCTCCATGTCTGTCTTGCTGAATCCAAATGGCTGTTTCTAATGATATAATGTGTGTTTTGTCCCCTCTCCAGGCAGCAGGAAATGCTGTGAAAAGAGCCTCAGACAATCTTGTGCGTGCAGCCCAGAAGGCAGCATTTGGCAAAGCTGATGATGATGATGTTGTAGTGAAAACAAAGTTTGTAGGGGGCATTGCTCAGGTTTGTGATTAAATCCAGACAGTGTTTACTCCCGAGATGAGCACTGTATTATAACAGAGGCACAAAATAACAGTGGCTTAAACAAGATGGAAGTTTATCTCTCCCTGGTGAGACAGTCTTGGGTATAAGCAGTCTAGGGATGGTGTGGCGGCTCCCTTGTGACTGAGACCCAGACTCCATCTGCCTACTGCTCCACGGTCCCTGAGATGTTGCCTTGGCAACGTCTTGGTCTAAGATGGCTTGGTAACCACCTCAGTTTTCCAGCCAGCATGAAGACGGAAAGTTAGGGCAGGCATGACTCTGAAGTTGTCTGCATCACTTGCTCTCACATGCCATCGGTCAGCGCTTCATCACATGGCCAGCCTAGCTGCAAAGGAGGCAGGGAAATGGAGTATTCTTTTCTGAGTAGCAGTGTGTGCCTACCTAAAAATCTGATATTCTGTTATAGAAAAGGGAGAGAAGAGAATTGGAGGACAGCAATATTATCATTTAAGTAAAATGATGCATTTGGAGCTGCTACTCACTCCAGAGTTTTGGCCCTAGAGAAGGAATGAATGATGACCCTCTCCCAGAAGTTTTACAAGTGTGGATAAGAATCTGACTTACGCAGGCCTGCATTCTTGTGCATGAGAGTGGGGTGGAAAGGTCAGGAAACCACGCTTGCAGTTTGGGATGTGTTAATGTAAATCCTTTATATGAGACTGGTTTTCCACCAGGAGCACTGAAGCCCCGTGGCTGAACTTAGTCATTCTCATGCCTTCCTTAGCTCTTCCTGAACCACTCCCTGTGCTTGGAAATACACAGGATGCATTTTTTCCAGAATCTGCTTCTTGATGCACTAGTTCCATGAGAAGTTCCATGAAGAAGGGTCTCTGATCAAACAGTTCTGGGAAGCACTGACTTCTGTACTCCCTCCTCAGATATCACAATGCTCATTAGTCTAGCAAGGCTCTGGAAAGACCTTTGCTTTTCAGAAATCTATTTGACTTTCTGTTGAGCACAGACGTACCCTTTCCCCTTTATACCCATTAACTAATATTCCTCAGATCACACCTTAGAAGCATGAAATAAATATATGAAAGCCATCTAGTAGTTAAGGACTCCAGCTTTAGCTTCGAGAATACCTGGGCCGGGTCCTGCTCCACCAGATGGGCCCCTTCAGGAAAGTGGACCCACATCTCTGAGATTCAGCTCTCTCATTGGAAAAATGGGACATTCAATAGGCCATACTTCACAATGTTGCCATGAAGATGATGGGACAGTCCGTGTAAAGTGCTTACACCAGAGCCTGGTGCATCATAGGGACACAGTATATATTTGCTGTTAAATCAGTGGCCAGAAGTCAGCTTCTTGTCTTGGATCGTTGGTTTCAAAACCCGAACCGTGGCACGGAGGCTGGTCTCCAGAGCTAAGAATACTTAGTCCTGGGACACGGCTGTGTCCCACTGTAGCAGAGGCTGTGGGAGCTCATGAGGCCAGCAGTGGATGGGAGGGCAGTTTCCTAAAAAGTTTCAGATCCATCCAGCTTGTTGCTTTGCTTTTAGATCATCGCCGCCCAGGAGGAAATGCTGAAGAAAGAGCGAGAATTGGAAGAAGCAAGGAAAAAACTAGCCCAGATCCGCCAACAGCAGTATAAATTCCTACCCACTGAGCTGAGGGAGGACGAAGGCTAAGGCCAGAGCCAAGAGGGTGCACCCAAGGGGCCGGCCGCGCAAGAACTGGATGGACAGCCGTCCTGAGGGGCCAGGCACCACCCTGGAACTGCCCACCTCCCCCTGGGGTGAGCCGGGAGCCCTGAGCTTTCCTGCTCACTCCTCTGTCCTGTCGGGCACCAGCTGCATGATGGTGATGTCACGCGGTACAGTGTGTTCCGCCCACAGCTCCTCTGCCACCTCCCCCAACCCCGCCTCACTGTATCTCAGGAGAGAGGGGCGCGGGTTCACGGACTGGTACCAGAAAGGAGGAGTCAGTATTACATCGTCCTCAGACACTCGCGCTTCTGTTGGTCCTTCCCTGGGCCTGCTGTGAAATCTGAATAGGAAAAAAAAACAAAAAAACAAACAGCTCGGGGGAAATCCTTGATGCCATAGCTACTCAAAGATACTCTTCTTCCTCTCAGGAGAAGATGGACGTTGGAGTTGGACACGGTTAATAAAGGCCAGAAACATAAACCAGTGTGGACTCCAGGAGGGCAACTCGGGTCCTCCTGCTGTGTCTCAAGCACTGGCTCACCCAGAGGGTGAAGAATTCCTGCTCCTGTTTGCACGCTTTCTTGCCTCAGTGTGTAAGCTCCTTGTACAATCTAGACCCAACTTGTATTCTGTGGCCCAGAAAATCGAATGATTTTTTTTTTCCTCCATAATCCAAAGGGGCAGAGGTATGGGGGACTGGTAGGGCTCAGTGAGCAGGGGCTGTAATAAAATGCGTGGGCTCCTTACTCTGTAGAGGCTGTTTGAGTTCATACAAATTCATCCACACAAACCCAGGTCCCCCAGGTGACAGTCAGTACAACAGCCCGCCTTAGGCATTCGAAGTGGGAATTCAGCTCCAATAAAGCAACTCCTTGGTGACCTCATCTTCCACATCAGCTTCTCTGCTCTCAAAATGATCAGAATTCAAGATCCTATTAAAAAATCTGTCATCCATCCTCCAACCCCTGATGGATGTTTTCTCTATGTCCTAATTGTCCCAAAGTCTAGATGCACTTTAACATCATTACAAACCTTTAACGAGGTAGTTTTGCTAATTAGCCCATCTTAAAGGTGAAGACATGTCTTATTTTCAGAGTCTGTCTTCTGTATGCTACGGTTCAGGAATTACAGTTCGAGAGTTTCCCCCCTCCTCTCCTTTTTCTTTTCGGAGCCCTCTCCTTAGAAGGGCATTTTAAGATGTTGAACTTAACTTTAATCTGAGCCTTTCCCCAGAACAGTACATGAAGAATGAATGGCTTGTCGGATAGATCCTAACGCCAGGTAGCAATTGTCTTTGAAAAACAATTCATCGGGGGAAGACAGCGGTGACAGAGGTACATGGTTTTTTAAAGCTGCTAACTGTTGAAGAGCTCCACTTCTCCGCAGTATGTGGTGTTACATCTCGTATTTCATTCACAGTATAGTTTGAATATTCCACCCAGGGGAAAAGTTGATGCTTTGGTCCACAAAAAGTATCACCTGTAGACCTTGCCCCATGGTCCTGCTTTAACAGACTGTGACCCATGCCATGGTTTTAAAATATAATTAAACTTCGGACAGCTTCTCATATTTATAAGAGACTTGTAAGTGTTCCACATAGTAGAATTTTTCCCCAGACAAGTTGGAAGTTACAGGAAATACAGTGTAAATGAGAAGCAAGTGGAGAGAGTATGTAGAGAGTTGGGGATGAAGGCATCGACTCAAGAGGAGAGTGCTGGCGGGGCCCTAGCACCTAATGGGAGAAACTAACAAACTCTTGGCTCGCCGTCTTCCAATGTAGCTAGTACGACTTTTCACTGCTGTCCCGGGCTGCACCCCCTTGGCTCTTAGCCCGTGGACTGGGGACTCTCTCCAAGGGACGCTTTACAGACGGGCACGGGGTGCTTTCTGAGACTAAGAATCCGACCCAGAGGCTCAGAGTCTAGCTGTGTTAATGGCCTCACGTAGAAGGCCTCTGGGGCTCTCCTCCATGGCCCACCCTGGCCCCCTTTTCTTCCAGGCTGTGTGATTGCTCCCCCCCTTGCAGCTGTCCCCTGTCAGCCTGGCGTCCCAAGAGCCAGGCAGGGCCAAGCAGTGAGTCCTCTGTCCCTGCCTCAGAGTCGTTTAAGACTTCCGCTGCGTTTGATACCAGAAAAAACCTCCAGAGACAAGCCAAATGGAAAGGCCTTTAAAGAACAGGTATGGAACAAAGTCGGTGTTTGTAGGACCTGTATAAATATTCTCCCATCTGGCGTGTTCTGCTGCTGTGAGCTTTGGTGAAGCTGGTTCCCATTTACCACCTGGTGTGGTGTGCTTTTTCATCTGTCCTTTCCCCATCCACCCTCCGTCACATACGTGAGTGGCCTCATGGCTGGCTTGGTCTCTCCTCATTTCATGAAATGGGGGAAAGGCTGTGCTTTAGGCGTAATTTAATAAGCACTCCTGTAGGTGTCCCCAGATGGCAATGAGGGGGGTGCTTCTGGTTTTTCTTCAAAGGGAAATAACAGGTATCAATCGGTTTGGGGTGTGAATGTTCCTTTCAGAGCATCTAACAAGAGAGTGGGTTCTGGGTAAAAATGGTCCCAGGCCTGGAGCATAGAAATGCCTCTCTGTGTGAAGGCGGAGCAGGTGTGTGGGTGTGTCTCATGAGAGGAGATGACAGGAAGCCTTGAGCTGATCTTTGTGCTCAGAGACTGTTGTCTCTGAAGATCAAAAAAGGAACCTGAACTGGGCTTCAGAACCGCCCAGTGATCTGGGACTTTGGGCTTTGCTTGGTTCTGCCTTTCAGAAAAAGTCTTTGGGTAAGGATGCTGAAGCCATGTTCAGCAGAACAAGCAGCTCTTGTTTAAATTGCTGGCATCCAGTCGGGTGTGGGTTTGGTGATCAGTGCCGGCAGGTACCTCAGGTCCTGGGCGGCCCTCCAGGCAGGCGTTATGGGCCCCCCAGGCCACCTAGAGGGTAGCCGCATGGTTAACGGGTGAGCCCTGTGTGCTTTATCATGGAAAATTCCTTAGGGCTTCTCATAGGCTCTCCCTGCTTGCATTCTGGGTGTGTTGTCAGTGAGTTTAACTTATCAAAATATTATAACCAAAATTCACCCAATGGGCTTCCCTGGTGGCGCAGTGGTTGAGAATCCGCCTGCCGATGCGGGGGACACGGGTTCGTGCCCCGGTCCGGGAAGATCCCACATGCCGCGGAGTGGCTGGGCCCGTGAGCCATGGCCGCTGGGCCTGCGCGTCCGGAGCCTGTGCTCCGCAACGGGAGAGGCCACAGCAGTGAGAGGCCCGCGTCGTACCGCAAAAAAAAAAAAAATTCACCCAAGAGAGTAAACCCTACCACCCACATGATCCCGAGGCCACAGCCTCATGCAGAAGCCAGGCAGCAGGGTGATGTGCTGAGCAAGCCTGCTCCCTCCGTGGCCGTGAACCCCCAGATCTTCCCTAGCACTGAGGTTCTGGGCTCTGGCCTGGGGATTCTGGCCTTCAGCCCTCAGCACAGGCTATCGGTGTGTTTGGCTCTCAGACCCTGGAGGAAGCTTCCCTCTTCTGACTGAGGTGATGGCCACCTCTGAGAGCCTTGTGGGAGCCCAAGGAACTGGGGGATGTTCACTTCAGGCTCAGAGGCAGTAGAGTCCAGAAACCCAGAGGTTGTGAGAGCTATGCCGGCAGCCCAGGTTCCACGTTGGCACGGCCTCCTCAAGGGCTGGTCTCTGGGGGAAGACATCTTCCCCCCACAGGGTCCCCAAGTGCCAAGTTTAAACATCCCTGAGACGACTGCTCCGTCCTTCCGTGTGTCTGCTCGGCATGTTACGTTTATGGGCATTAGGAACAGGCATGTGGCAGAGCTTCTGTGGACTAACTGAAAAAACAAACCCTACAAAGAGACATTTCTTTTCTGTAAAAGAGGTTTGGCTTTGCCTTCCTCGGAGCCCGCCTTCCAGCCCTCTGCAGACATCCCTGGGTCAGTCAGGCCATAGGCATCTCCTGGTTCCACAAAGCATGCAGCTGGGTTTCACTTGGCCACCTTCTCACCAAGCTGCAAAATCCAGAAGGAAAGGGGATAGTGAAGTTCTGCCCCAGGTCGTAATGTCTTTATGGTCACATAAATTATTATTATTTTTTAATCACCAGAAATAAACTTGTAAAGGAATGAACCTGTGTGAAAGTCTCATGGGAATGAGAGGAACGTGGAAGAGAGGAAGAGGAGGCTGTGTCTTTCTCATGTGAGAGAAAGTCCCCCTTGACTACCAGCTCCTTAGTCACCAAAGTGTGTTTGAGGAGGAGTGTGTGTGTGTGTGTGTGTGTGTGTGTGTGAGTGTGAGACCAAGGCAAAGCCACAGGGAACCACTGAATGCCATACAGCTTTGTTGACTCTGGAGAAAATTCAAATAAGAAATAGACCATAAGTAGGAAGATGCAATTATCTTCCCCTTAAACAAGAAGGGTCCCAGGCAAGGAGCTTGGGCTCTCGGATCATGTATGTCACCTGATGGGAAGGTTGCACAGCAGGATGCAGAGTGCAGATATTTCTCTGCAAACCCGACTCAGGGCCTGACCCTGGAAGGATAACTTCACCTCCAGCAGCCGAGGCAGAAATGCACCTCCAGAGATTGTACCCCTCCTTCCTGTAGGAATGGGGGTGCAGATTGTTTGGCCAGAGTCCTCGACTGGGGGAACCAGACTCGGAAAAATGTGAGGCGTAGGCATATCTCATCCGTAAGAGGGCCATGTCACAGAATCACCATAGCAACAGAGAGAGTGTCACCAGTATGTCTGACAACTAAGAGGATTATTTTTCCTCCTGAAATGGTGATTTAGAATCTCTAAGCCCATCAGTCATGTTTTTCTGTCTTTGACTTAAAAATGGGGATGGGGCTGACTAGCCCGTTTTTAAGGGAGATAGGAAGGTGGGAATCCTGAGGTGTGCAGTCCACAAGGGGGTAAGGGGAGCGGATGTCTGGGGTCTCCTGAGTGAGCTGGGCTGGACCTGCGACCTCTTCAGCCCTGGGCAACCGTGGGGAAGGTGCTCTGGCCGTTTTGCAGAGGGGCACACAGGACTCGGCCAGGTACCGCAGTGGCAGGCGTGGGATTGGAAGCTGTCTGCAGGGATTTAGATCCTCTGCAGCTAAATCAGGCTGACCCACAGTCAGAGACCTTACTGAGTGCCCCGTCACCTACTGTGTGCGGGACCCTGGAGACCCTGCCTTATTCCTGGAGAAGGTCACATTCCAGGGAGGACAAACGTGAGCCCAGGCCGGGGGCAAAGAGGACAGAGCCCTGGAGTTGGGAAAAGCCTCCAGTAAGAGGGCATGTGGCCTAACTCCTAATGAATAGGAGTTTCCCAGGCAGAGAATGGGGGGAGGGGGTGTGGGCAGCATACCAGGCAGTGGGAACAGCATGTGCATGAGCGGGTAGATTGCTTAGGGGGACAAGTAAGAATTCAGTGTGGTCAGGGCTAGGGGTAAGTGGCATGAAGGGGAGGGTGACCAGGAGCACAGTGAGGGGCCTTGTGTCAGGCCAGGGCGCCTGGGATTGTTAGCAGATGAGTCGCTCTGCAGGCGCATCAGAAGAGGGATTCTGTTCTTGGAGAACTCAGGATCCAAGTGTGGGGATGACAAAGGTCAGCAACTCGGCGGTAAATTAGGTCCCAAGCTATTGTGCCAGAGACGGTCAGAGCAGGGAAAGAGGATGGGAGGCGAGCCACAGAGCCTCTCGGGAGGAGATGCCACAGCAGGAGGGACCACTGCCAGGAGTCAGGGCAGGCTTTGTTTACAGGGGAGCGAGGGGTTTCATCTCTAGATGGCTAGCACTTACTGTGCAGGTAAGTGTGCTTGCCTGTACATGTGCCAGGCGCTGACCTTCCTTACCCCCTTTAGTCCCCACCACAACCACGTAAAGCATGACACATAGGCACTCTTTTATCCTCGTTTTATAGATAAGGGTCAGGCACAGAGAGGTTGGGTAACTTGCCCAAGGCCACACAGCTTGGCAGAACTGGGATCTCCCAAGCACTGTGTTAAGATCACACAGCTAGTGGGTGACCAAGCAGAAACGAACTCCAGTTTGTTTCCAAAGCTCATGTTTTTAACCAACAGTTGTTGGAGGAGCTGTCTGAGCCTGGCAGATTGGATAGAGAAATTAGGCAGAGGTAGAGAGAAGGACCTCGGAGCAGAGGAAGCCACACGAGCACATGGTAGAGCCTGGGACCTGCAAGCAGGACTGTGGGGCAGTTGGGGATAGCGGGGTCCTCAGGAGAGGGTGGTGAGTCCTCGTGTGTGGGAGGGGAATGGGGCGGCCTGAGGATCACTGAATGAGTGCCCAGCTAAGGAGCTTTTTTTTTTTTTTTAAACACGCAGGTTACTGTGAGCCTGGTTTGGCTTTACTCTCACCTGGTGTCTCCAAAATCCTGTTGTGGGTCTTTTTCTCTCAGACCACAATTCACTCCTGAGGCTAAACCACCAGTGCTCCTGAGTAACCCTGTGGTTCAGAGAAATTTAACCATGTGTTTTTGTTTGAACACTCTCTACCCTGAGCAGGACAGGATCGCAGCGGTTTTGCTCCCTGAACGTCCCAAAGCAAGAAGCCCTCTGTGCCCAGGGGCAGAAGTGCCTGGTGGGGTTGGCACCTGGGGGGACGGGAGCAGGCCTCAGCACTTGCGGCTGTATTAGGAGCTTCCTCTCTGCTTCGGCCTCTCTCTCTGGAGACTCCAGGACTTACTTTTAGAAAGAGAAGTTTGATTCAGTTAAGCCCAGAACTGAATGTTGAAGAAGTGCTTTCTGGGCTCCCTGGAAGGTGGGCCTTGTTGTAATTGTGGCCTGGGCGTTGGGGCAGCCCAGGGTGGGAAGGGGCCTGAGCCAGGGCCCCGGGTCCTGTAGCCCAGCCCCCTGATGTTATAAGGGCATCTGGCTGCACTCTACCTTGGGGCCACAATCTTCACACCTGCCCTTCATGCCTGCCCACTCACCATCAGCTCATCTGATGAATGGGGCGCCTTTTGGGGGCACCATGGAGCCACCTGATGGCCCCATTATCAGGTTTGCATCCTGGAGGGCTGAATAGATGGCTCCTGAGAAAGCACTTCTGCCACTGGGGCTGTTCCTGGATTCCAGGGAGGAAAGCCCTCAGCACCCAAGTTTGCTGTCCTCTTTGTTAGGCGTCCTGGCTGGTTCGGCCACCGGGACAGTGTGGTTCCATGGGACGCTAATAGGGCATTCCTGTTTTCCTTGGGGGAGAAAGGGGGTGTTTCGTGGGCAAATTTAAGAATCATAGTATTAAAGTTAAACAAGTGAATACCTTAATTCACTATGAGGTGTCTTGGGGCCTGTAAGAAACTCATATACATTGGATATCTCCAAAAGGAGCGTATAACATACAGTTTTGCCCCAGTTTTTTTTGGCTTTAGAGCTTTTTTTTTTTTTTTTAAATTCCATTATATTTTGAGGGGCAAATGTTCCAAGGATCACGCCTTGGGAAACCCCGTTCTAAAATCCCACTGGAATTATTGCCCCTCTCCCCTGTCCCCTTAGCACACGTGGCGCTCTGTCTAGTATTACTAGGTAATATTTCGTCTGTGCAGCAGCCTCATCTAGGTCATAGGCAGGGATCATATCTTGTCACATGTAGCTTCTCTAGCACGTAAAATCAAGCTGTGGATATATGAGAAATTTAATGAAGATTGATTGCCTGGGTGATCAACATCAGACCATGCAGTTTGCAACCAGTGTTTATGATCTGGGGATCAGCTGTCTTTGACTCTGGCTGATCTGAACTTTAACAGGCCAAAAAATAAATATATAAAAAGTTTGTTTCCAAACAGTTACCACACAGCACAGCTGCCCCTTCCTTCCCCAGTAGGGCCCCACCATGCCACAGGGCAGCACTATTGCCAAAATAGTTTCCCTGAAAATTGCTTTCCTAGGATTCCCTTCTTTTTTTTTTCTTTTTTTTTTTTTTTTTTTTGCGGTACGTGGGCCTCTCACCGTTGTGGCCTCTCCCATTGCGGAGCACAGGCTCCGGACGCGCAGGCCCAGCAGCCATGGCTCACGGGCCCAGCCGCCCCGCGGCACGTGGGATCCTCCCAGACCGGGGCACGAACCCGGTTCCCCTGCATCGGCAGGCGGACGCGCAACCACTGCGCCACCAGGGAAGCCCTAGGATTCCCTTCTGAAGACAGCTACAAGGAAACACAACTTGATCCTATATATCCTGAAACCTCCTGGTAACACCACTGTTCAGCAAAATCCAGAAGATGGGCTCTAGCCAGTAGGGGGTTATTAATGAAATACTGAAAAGACGTCAGATGCTGTGAGCTGAGTGCTATAAAATGGTGCTCATGGCCCAAATCCCAGTGGAATGTGGAGGCCATCTGAAAAAAAAAAAAGGGAAAGGCTGAGCAGGGAGCTTTCTTTAATAAACCCAGAGTTCCCTCCTGCAGCTGAAGGGCACCTGAAATTTGACTCTCCAGCCCTTCCTCCTTCCCTTTTCTTGCCTCCTAAGGCCTTGGAGTGAAAAGAACACACATGGGGGCTTTGGACTTCAGAGGGCCATGGCTTTGAGCAAGTCACTTCCTTCCAAACCTATGGGGATGTGAACCGAACACTGCACTTCACCTCCCAACATCCACTTCCCCTTTGGAGCTGCACCAGCAACTTGGGAGAGTTGACCTCAAGTGTAGGGTGGGCCCGATTGGTCCAAGGACAACACCATTCCTCCTGGTGGTGACCCGTTCTGGGATGGGCTACGACCTGATCTGGCCAAGGAGCTGGGAGGAAATGTCTGCTGGAGGCATCAGCCTCTCTCTACCGCCCCCCCCCCACATCGGTGTTGGATCAAGAAGCCTCTTCTGACCACAAGCAGAGCCAGCCGCAAGACGGAACCTACCCCAAGGATGGCAGAGCAAAGATAATCGAAGAATCTGTATATTTGGTGACGTTGTTGATCAACTCGCCTAACTCTAATTCTTCCAGACTTCCCAGTCCCTAACCACAGACATCCCTGCCATGTTTAAGCCAGCCTGAGCTGTCAACACAGTGTAACTGACCCCAGACAGCAGTCACATGGGGAAAGGCCAGCGAGCAACTGGTCACAGAGTAGGCGCTCAGCAAAGTTCTCTTCCTTCTTCTCTCACACCTACATAAAAGTAACCTGGAGAATGTGTCCCAAGAAAATCCCATCTCTTCCACTTTCAAGAGTTAACTCGCATGCTCTCCTGTGAGACTAATTCGGTGCTAGACTCGAGGTAGGTCTTCGGTAAATATTTGAATGACTCTTAACCTGGAGCCCACCTCTAGACTGTGATGTTGGCCGTGCCTGGACTCCAGCTTATGGCTGGCTTGGTGGGGGTGAGAAGTGGTAACGGATGTGCACGTAGACGGCAGAGGTCTCAGTCCTGTGTCTGGACTCTGGGGCCACCACCTGGAGCACAGGTCTCTCCCTGCCGCTCAGACATCTGTCACTGGTAAGGTGGAGACCTTCTGTGGCCCATCGCCTAACAAAGCAAACCATCCGAGGAATGTCTGGTATGCAGGGTATGTGGTGTGGTGTGGGTTTGTTTTTTTCTGTTCATCACTTGGCAAGGAAATCCTCAACTATTTTGTCTGGAGGCATAAGCATGGAGCTGAGGACCCCAGGGGAGTGGAAGTTAGCAGGAGGGGAGTAGGACAGCTCTGCCTCTTTTCCTGCATCTGGGACTGCATGGTACCATCCTCTACCTGGTATATTTTGCTCAGGCTCTGGCTTTTTCCTCTGGTCCCCAGTGGAAGTCAGGTTGAAATATAGAAGCAGGAGTAGCAGTAGGGAGGAAGACACTTCCTTGGGGAGGGGAATCACTGAAAGTTACAGGGAGAATAAGACAGGGAGGAGCCTGAGCCATTGTATGACATAGACGCGTGTACTTCACCTTCAGTGTCTAGCTCCTGGGCTTTGTACAGGGGACAGAATTAGGCCTGGGAATCATGGGATTTGGGTTCTGGTTCTAGCTGAATGATCTTGGGAGCATTCCTTGACTTCTTGGAACCTCTTTGTTTTCATGAGTAAACAGATCTTCTGCCATGATTCCAGTTGGCTCTGGGTGGTGGACATCTTTATATTTGACAGTTACCAATATTTTGCGTATTAATTACGTACTAGGAGTTCCGCTAGGTCATGTACAAGTGTTGTCATTTTCTTCATCACAGTGAACATTATAGTGCTTAAAACATGCCAATCACAGTTCTAAGAACTTTATTTATGTTAACTCTTTTAATCCTGGCAACAACCCTAAAAGGTAGATACTAACCCCATTTTACAGATGAGGAAGTTGAGGCACAATAAAGTCAAATGCTTTCCCCTAGTCCACGCAGCTCGAAAAGAACAAATCCAAGAAGTGAACCCAGGCAGCCTGGCTCAGAATTGTATCCTCAACCTCTGTTCTCTATTTTACGTTATTTTTCTTAAAACAAATAGTGGTGTTAGCTCTATTTTGTGGATGATGAGACTGAGAGAAATCATACAATTTGGCCAAGATTACACAGCTCTTCAATGGTGGAGCCAAGTACCTAAACCTAGATGTGTCATCCAAAGGTTTTCTGCCATCTTGGACCCCTCTCAGTGGATTAATAAACCCAAAGAGAGAAGACTCTTCAAACACCCAGGATGACCACCACGGCTTGGTGGACTTCATATTGGATAACCATGATGAGGGTGTCAAAATATAATTTTCAAAAACTAAAAACATGACTCTCATACAAATATATAGTGAACATGTGTCAAAGATTTATTGAACTCATTGATGAAGGAACCAGCAGAATGACAAGATTCATTCCAAAAGATAGAAAAATATTAATCATTGCTGAAAGAGCATGTGCTGGCATAAGATTGTTAAATCGATTATCGTATAAGGCAACAAAACTATAACCTTTGGGTTGTAATCTATTCTTCCAGACAAAATCACGGTGCCTCTGTAAGACAAGAATCATCTGCATCCACTCCCAGTCTCCTACAATTTCACATGTCCTTGGAGTAATCCAGTGTTCCGGTCACTGGTATTCTATTTACGAAAGGAATACATCCTTAGAAAACTCAATAAGCCTCTAATGGGTCTCCGTGCAGTTGTTCTTTTTCCTAACTCCAAGTTTTGGATACTTTTTCTAAGCCAGGGCACTGAGCCGATGACACCCCCCGCCCCAAGGCTGCTGTAACCTAGAAGAGCATGATATTTAAGATTAGAAGACCACCAGGTTCAAGCAGTGGCCCCACCACTTTGTGTGCTTATGCAAATCGCTATACTCTCTGAGCCATAGTTGCATCATCTATAAAGATTTTTTTTTTTAATTAGGATAACTACCCTCTCCTCCACCTCACAGAATCTTTGTGAGGATCAAATAAGAATGAATATAAGAGGATGGGGTCAGTCATTGTTTTGCCTTTTGATTGAAAGGGGTCCAGCCATTGAGCTCAGCCCCTGGATGTGAAGGGTGGCCTTCGATGACAAGCAGGCTACACTGCAAAGCCCTTAGCTCTCTGGGATGCTCCAGCAAACACTGGTGCGTCCAAATGAGCAGGCATCATCTTCAGGCCGAGCCCACAGAACGAGGATTGCAAGAGACTTTGAAGACCTCAGTCACATTAAAGAGGCAGAACTGCTGTGAAGGCTGTTTGTGACAGTGAAGCTTTGGAGGGACACCTTGATCCTGAGTCATTTCACCGGCCCTCCCAGCCTGAGCTCCGCAGCAGGTATCTGACACAGTCTTAACCAGGGGTTGGCAAACTTCTGTAAAGAGCCAGATGGTGGATATTTTAGGCTTGGCAGGCCACATATAGCATCTGTTGTTGCATATTCTTTGTTTTTATTTTTGTCTTTTACAACCTTTTAAAAATGTAAGGGCCATTCTTGGGCTCCCTGACTGTACAGAAATAAGCAGCAGGCTGAATTTGGTCCACAGGCCACAGATTGCCAACCCAAGTGTTACTAGCTTCGGAGGTAAGAGAGCTGCCCCTGAATCCTGTTTTCTTCATGTTGCAGCCGTGTGAGCTTGGGCAAGCTTCCTTTATCTCTCCGAGCCTGACTGTCCTCGTTGGTAAAATTCTTTCTCAAAATACTTGCTGCTTATCTGCTATCTTGCCAAGCACGAGAGTGTTTATGAGGCTGAAATAAAATGAAAAAGTCCCAGCATGTCAAAAGAATGTGACAGAAGGCACAGCAGCTTTGCTTGAACCCTATAGTGGTTTGGGCTGCCCTGAGCAGGGGGTCACAAAAGTGGAGTTTGGTTTTGTGATGATGGCCTGGAATCAGGGCCATGTGACAGCATCCTGAGGGCTCCGACTCAGTTTGACCAGGGTGGGTTCCAAGCACCTGTATTTTTTTTTTAAAGGCTTCCTCGGTGAGTCTGACCTGCAGCCAAAGATGAGAAAGCCCCCCTGAAGAGTCTCGCACTTGCTAGTGCACAGGCATCTGCTCCAGGTGGTCTGAAAACTTGTCCACGCAGACAGCCTGGTGCCTGTGCTGGCCTCATTCCCACCTGCATCCAGCTAAGCCTGGTGTCCTTCAAAGCAAAGCCTTCTCCCCACTCCACTGTGGGTCAGACTCCTGCTCAAGCCATCAGCTTGGAAGACTGTTTCATGTCAAAATAACAAGTGTTTTGCTGAGAGCACAGAAACGGCAACAGTCGTGGTGGCCAGATCTCCTACGTGACCGCCGCAGGGAAGGAAGATAGCCTTTCAGAGGGAGGCCTAATGCGGGCCTGTTGTCTGATGTGCATTAGCCCCCCCAGCCCTGATCAGACTCAGAGGCTGAGGCTCAGAGAGGTCACCTAGCTGGCTCAAGGCCACAGAGTTAAGCAACAATTTTGATTAAGAGAGAAGTGCAATTAACCTCCAGTGAGGATGGTTCCTCCTGTGAATTACACTCCTGTAGTCCTATTAACACTTCCCTTTATGGCATTTTCTTTATGGCTGTGAGATTAGAACAGTAGAACACTTACGCTGAGAATTTCCAAGGGGCATTTTTTTTTAACTTTTTTTTTTCATTTTTTAAAATTGGAGTATAATTGCTTTACAATGTTGTGTTAGTTTCTGCCTCACAGCGAAGTGAATCAGCCATACACATACACACATCCCCTCCCTCTTGGACCTCCCTGCCACCCCCCGACCCCATTCCACCCATCTAGGTCATCACAGAGCACCAAGCTGATCTCCCTGTGCTATACATCAGGTCCCACTAGCTATCTGTTTTACACATGGTAGTGTATTTATGTCAAACCTAATCTCCCAACTCATTCCACCCTCCCCTTCCCCCGCTGTGTCCACACATCTGTTCTCTATGTCTGTCTTTCTATTCCTTCCCTGCAAATAGGTTCATCTGTGCCATTTTTCTAGATTCCACTATGCGTTAATATACAATATTTGTTTTTCTCCTTCTGACTTCACTCTGTATGACAGATTCTAGGTCCATCCACATCTGTACAGATGACCCAGTTTTCATTTCTTTTTATGGCTGAGTAATATTCCATTTTATATATGTACCACATCTTTTTCCATTCATCTGTCGATGGACATTCAGGTTTTTTCTATGTCCTGGCTATTGTAAATAGTGCTGCAGTGACCATTGAGGTGCGTGTGTCTTTTGGAATTACGCTTTTTCTCAGGGTATATGCCCACTAGTGGGATTGCTGGGTCATATGGTAGTTCTATTTTTAGTTTTTTAAGGAACCTCCGTACTGTTCTCCACAGTGGCTGTATCAATTTACGTTCCCACCAACAGTGCAAGAGGGTTCCCTTTTCTCCGCACCCTCTCCAGCATTTGTAGTTTGTAGATTTTCTGATGATGGCCATTCTTCTAACTGGTGTGAGATGATACCATATTGTAGTTTTGATTTGCATTTCTCTAGTAATTAATGTTGCTGAGCATCTTTCCATGTGCCTCTTGGCCATCTGTATGTCTTCTTTGCTGAAATGTCTATTTAGGTCTTCTGCCCATTTTTTTATTGGGTTGTTTATTTCTTTGATATTGAGCTGCATGAGCTGTTTGTATATTTTAGAGATTAATCCTTTGTCTATTGCTTCGTTTGTAAATATCTCATTCTGTGGGTTGTCTTTGGGGCATTTTTTTTTTTTTTTTAATCTCAAAGGCTCATGGTTAACTCTTATTTAAGAAGCAAATTCCTCATCCCTTTGTGGGGATTCAGACCCGGGGCAACTTGGAGCTGGAGATGCCCAGGTTGTCACTAAGTTGCTTTTATCCAATATATATGTTCCTGAAAAGACTGGATAAGTAAAATCATTACATGATTTCAAATTTCTGTGCATGTTTTAGGGTTTTGTTTGTCTTGGTTTTTTTAGAAATAGGAGAATCCTTCTGCAAAGAGAATCATTTACCTTTATTTGGCTTGCAAATTCGAATTTTGGCATATTGGGTTTTCTTAATTATGTCTGTAATTTTGGCTGTTTCTTTAGTGACAGTTCCTCAGTTCTCACAGATGGAGCTTGTACTTTGTGAAAACCAACTCTTTAGTTCCTAAGATGGAAGCAGCAAATATGTCTTCAGTACCGCTGTGCTAGTTGATGCTGGACAAGATCACATACGCTATCTCATTTATTACTCACAACAATTCTGCAGCATGGGTTGTATTGGCCCCATTTGATAGATAAAGAAACTGAGGTGCAAGCTCTTGATCTGCTAAAGGATAGAAATGGCTTCCAATCCGGCTTTGTCTGACTCCAGGGCAAATGCTCTTTCCAAGTCAGGAAGCACAAGGTTTTTCTCATCATTGAAAAACCAGGACAAAGAAACTCCATCCTCCACCCCTGTATCCCCCCAGTGCAAATGCTTTCAGTAAATCCAAAGTCTAGGTTGATATGCAAACATTTTACATTAACCGAGCTCTCCTTTTACATAGTGAGAGAAGGAGCTGGGTCAGACACGCAGAGACCCCACTGCCATGGTGTTAATCCCTCTGTTCTTGGTGAGCGTGAGAGAGTCAGGCCATCCAGTCACCAAGGAACAATATTTTCAAATAAGTTAAAATGTATTATATCCAGTGCATATATGAACATAACAAAGGAGGTATAATGTTTTATTAAAAGAAAAACAATATCTCTCCACTCTCACCATCATTTTGGAGAAGGCTAGCAAGAGTACACCAAATACACATTTTAGCTGAAACTGCAAGGCCAAGTTTTTTTTTTTAATAAATTTATTTATTTTATTTTTGGCTGCGTTGGGTCCTCATTGCTGCGCGTGGGCTTTCTCTAGCTGCGGCGAGCAGGGGCTACTCTTCGTGGCGGTGCGCGGGTTTCTCATCGCGGTGGCTTCTCTTGTTGCGGAGCGCGGGCTGTAAGCCTGCGGGCTTCAGTAGTTGTGGCACGTGGGCTCAGTAGTTGTGGCTCGCGGGCTCTAGAGCACAGGCTCAGTAGTTGTGGCTCATGGGCTTAGTTGCTGTGCGGCATGGGGGATCTTCCCGGACCAGGGCTTGAACCCGTGTCCGCTGCATTGGCAGGCGGATTCTTAACCACTGCGCCACCAGGGAAGCCCCAAGGCCAAGTATTAAAATAGTGAACAAAAGCCAAATATCATGATCATAGATAAACTTCTGGGATACAAGAATAAACCTGAAATTTTACTTTTAGATTTTAATTATTTTTATAATTTTACTAAGGACGATCTTATTTTAGTTATTAAAATTTTTAAATTTTAAACTTGGATCTGATGCTACAAGGAAAAAAGTACTGAGCACCATCGGTTTCCATATTGCTCCTGAGGCTACTATATTGCACGGTTCCATCATTAGGTAGGTGCCACGTTCAGCTGGCACACTATGATTTCACTAACTTTTTGACACAAGGCAGTATAATTTAAGAAAACGTTTTTCAGTAAACCTGTTTTTATGATTTTTTAGCTGTGGTGGGCAGAATAATGACCCCCAAAGATGTTTACATTCTAATACCCAAAACATGTGAATGTATCACATTACTTGGCAAAAGGGACTTTCATTGTGTGATTAGGTTAAAATCTCAAGATGGGGAGATTATCCTGGATTATCGGGGTGAGCCCAGTATAAATCACAAGGTCCTCATAAAGGGAGGCGTGGGGGTCACAGTTAGAGAAGGAGAAGGGAAGACAACCAAAGCAGAAGTTGAAGTGATGTGATTACTGGCTTTGACGATGGGGAAGGGGCCATGAGCCAAGGAATGTGGGCAGCCTTGGGAAGGCGGAAAAGGCAAGGAACAGATTCTCCCCTAGAGGCTCCTGTGGGAATGTAGCCCTGCTGACGCCTTGTAGTTAAGTCAGTAAAACCCACTTTTCACTCTGACCTCCAGAATGGTAAGATAATAAATTTGTGTTATTCTAAGCCACTCAATTTGTGGTTAATTTGTTACAGCAGCAATAGGAAACTAATAAAGTAACTTTGGGAAATCTTTTTTAAACAAAAATCCTTCTTCTTCAACTTGTGAAAATGGTTACTGGTCTATAGCAACCATTTTGACAATTTAAAAATTTAGCCTCCATAATTCAAAACTGTAACAAATTATCTTTTAAAACGTTTTTCTAAATGAAAATCTACTGTTGTGAAGTGTGATTAGTGAGATCAAAATATATTTGGGAACACCTCATTTTTCTCTAACACTTCATTGTTTCATACTCTTTATATACTTCATTATTTCTGCATTAAGAATGATTTATTGGGGCTTCCCTGGTGGCACAGTGGTTGAGAGTCCGCCTGCCGATGCAGGGGACGCGGGTTCGTGCCCCGGTCCGGGAAGATCCCACATGCCGCGGCGGGGCTGAGCCCATAAGCCATGGCCGCTGAGCCTGTGCGTCCGGAGCCTGTGCTCCGCAACGGGAGAGGCCACAACAGTGAGAGCCCTGCGTACTGCAAAAAAAAAAAGCTATGAGGAAGAATCTTTTCCATGCCTGTCTCCTAGCTTCTGGTGATTTGCTGGCTATCTCTGGTGTTCCTTGGCTTGTAGACATGTTTGTATGATTTCACATTTTATTTGCACCTCCTGAAATTTTGAGGTGGGTGGCAAAGCGGACATTCTGCTTTTAATTAATCTCAGGAGATGTGAAGAATTTCCAAACAATATTTTTTGAAAGATTTTTTTGCCTAAATAAATCAAGTATACATCTGGAATGCTTATCAGAATTTGAGAGGAAATACTCAAATATTAACAATACATATGGGACTTCCCTCGTGGCGCAGTGGTTAAAAATCCACCTGCCAATGCAGGGGACGTGGGTTCGAGCCCTGGTCCGGGAAGATCCCACATGTCACAGAGAAACTAAGCCCTTGCACAACAACTACTGAGCCACGCTCTAGAGCCCGCGAGCCACAGCTACTGAAGCCCGTGCGCCTAGAGCCCATGCTCCGCAACAAGAGAAGCCACCGCAGTGGGAAGCCCACGCACCGCAACGAAGACCCAATGCAGCCAAAAATTAATTTAAAAAACCACATCTATTTGAATGACACACCTTGTCCTGACTACCAACACTGTTTCACCAATTAGCTAATATACCATCATGAGGGATAGTGTTTGCTGATTCCCTGAACTTCCAAGCAGTCGCCCAAACCACAGGGACAAGAAGCCTGGAAACAAGAATTCCCAGACTCCCTGGCTAGCAGATTCTGTCCCGGTTTGGCATCTGGGGGCATGCAGAAGAAAAGGAGAAGCTGATGTCTCAGAGGCAATGCAGACAGGTGTATAAGCAGCCGCAGCAGCTCCGTCTGCAGGGTTTCGCACATGGTTTGGGGCCATCTCCTTGAGAATCGCCCACTTGGGTGCTCCAGGACACTGAGATCACAAGGTGGTCTGGCCACTTCCCTAAGATCTCTGAACTTCCAGATTTCTGACCTCTCCTCTCCCTGCTGTCCCAAGGTTGTCAATGTCTCTAATTCCCTGCATTAACTTCTTCCTACTCAAAACACCTAGAGTGGCTTCTGTTATTTTGACCAAAACCGCAACTGATACAATAACATACACAGTCACAAGGTCATTGATCATACTCAAGTTCAGTGATGACAAAGAATCTTGAAGTAGGCATTTGACTGTTTGATCTTCCAAAGGCTGAAGACAAAGCAAAGCAGATCTTGGCTGAATATCAAGGCCATGGCCACACTCCCAGGTATCCCTATAACTGTCCAGCCAGGGGAAGCCCACAGGTCTTAGTCTGACTTTCACCTTCAGTGACACTGCTCAGTTTTCATGAATGGTCCAAACTGTTTGTTTTTGACCAGGATGAAATCAACACACTGCGGTCACTCTGCCAGCCCAATGAGTATTTTCATAAACAGCTTTAAGCAACATGAGAAAAGGAACAATGACCTGAATAGTTAGGCTGAATAGTTAGAATCTTCCAATATGTGAAGATACAAATTGGGGCTGGAACAATAACAATAAAATGCATCCCTGATGGTGCAAAAGGATGGAACCCAATGAACCAAGGAATGGGGGACGTGGGTGAGGAGGACAGCCCAGAGACAAGATATAGAAAATCTCTGCACCCATTGTTGCGCTGGATCTGCAGTTCTTGGCCTCTGGACTCCTTTACACTTTTAACAATTATTGATGACCTCAGAGAGCTTTTGTTTATGTGGGTTATATCTATTGACATGTACCATTTTATAAATTAAAACTGAGAAAAATGTAAAACAAGAATACCCAGCACACATTCCATTAGCTGACAGAGCCGGTAGTCTTTGGAAAACCCTACAGTACCCTCAGGAGGAAATGAGAGTGAAAAGGGCAAGTAACATCTTAATATTTTCAGGAAAATAGTTTTGACTTCGCAGCCCCGAGAGGGTCTTGGGGACTCTCTGAGACCCCTGCCCACACCTTGAGAACACCTGAGCTAGACTGTTATATTTAGCCTAGCTCATTTAATTCTCCTAACACCTTGAAATGTCTAAATTTCCTATTCCCATTTTGCAGATGAGGAAAGTGAGGATGAGAAAGGTCTAGTAACCTGCCCTGAGTGACACAGCTACTAAACAGCAGCCAGGATTCACCCCTGCTATCTCTGCCTCCAGGGCCTGCATGTGAAGAGAAGACTCGACCACTAGCAGGGCCAGGCCCGGGAGGGGCGTAGCTGGAGAGGCTTCAGGCCATCATGAGGGACCCCACGGTGGGACGAAGGGACCTTCCCATCAGGGAGCTGACTGGCCGTGAGGAGGAGCTGGAGCATCCAAGTTTAACCGTATTGCATGAACGTGCAGAATGTGCACACACCTCTGACAGTGGGGTTCGGGGGAGGAGGTGCTGGAGCTGGGGTGGGGGTGTGGGGAGGCTTGGCTGTCCGTCCAGCCTCCGCGTGAGTCTTGTGCAAGGCACACCCCGGAGGGGCCGGCCTAGAGGAGCCTTCAGGTGACCCACACTGGGACTCCCTCCCCAGCCCTGAGCTCTTAGCCCTGGATCCAGATGGGAATCTCAGGGTGGCTCGGTCAGCTGGGGGTAGAAGATGGGTCTGTGCAGCCTGAGAGGAAAAGAGCTTGATTCTCACGAACCCGCGTGGGGGAAGGATCAGCCCAGGCAATCTGGGGCCTTTTCCAGGACAATAATAGGTGATTTCGTTCCAAAGCCTGACAGTGGGGGTATTGGTTGAAATCCACCCAGAGTGAGAGTTGTCTATTAGAACAGCATTCCAGAGCTACCGCTGGCCTTCCGCTGGGGAGCTCTGTTTCCAGTCTCAAAGATGTCAAACGATTTTAAAGGCACAGGAGCTCGGTTTTACCCAGCAAGGCAGCAACGGTGCAGAGCACGTGCCCACTGGCATTACCATAGCAGATGCTCAAGGCAGCTCCACGGCAGCCCCCCACAGCGTCTCCCCCCGACACTGTCTGCTTCTCAGCTCCAAAGTGGGCTAGAGGAAGATCTGGGCTAGAAAGGGGGTGTGCCCATACCTACCTACACTTCTGTGTGGGCGTGTGTGTCCACAGCCTCAGGCACACCCGCGTTCCCTATTCACACACCTGGCTCCTGGGCACCCTGTCCCGAATCACAGGCCGCGGCAGGTCCCCCGTGGCCCACGCTCCTGCCAGCCAGGCGTTCTCTGCCTGCCACCTCCCAGGCATGCAGAGATGGCCTCAGGGATGGCCGCGCTCAGCAATCAAAAATAACACTAACAGCAGCTCACATTGTGCAGTTCTTTACACCTCACGCTTCACTGCACCTGCCCTGTCTCTCGGGAGCTTCACAGAACCCTTAGGAGGTTTCAGATTTCCGGTGCCCTCCTTGAGAGGTGAGGAAGCTGTGGGCGGGCGAGGTGAATGGGAGAGTCGGAGGAGTCCAGGCTGAGCAGCACTGAGTCCTGGGTCTCTCCATCTCAGCCCAGGACACTCTCTGCCGTGCGGGGCTTTGGAGTGAGGTGGGGCACAGGAGAGGCACAGGGCAGTGGAGCCCACAGGGGGGAGTGCGGACAGCTGACCTCTGCTGGCCCATCAGCCGTGAGTCCTCGCAGAGTCATTCTTTGACGTTAGAAACATACAAGTTTCAATCGGCCAAGGAACTTGTTTGATCTTAATCCTCTCTCCTAGGGAGGCCCCCCATTTAGCCGATTCTCCTGTGCCCGGTTACCCTCTGCCTCCTGATTTCTGGGAGCAAGGAGCCTGCCATCGGGAATTTCAGGAGCGTTCCCAGGCAAGTCTAGCCTTTGAAAACCCCTTGTGTTGTGATCGTGGCCACTTAGTGGGTTATTTAATAATGTGCCCCATGGGAAGGGACCCCCATCTGATCTTTCAGCCATGACGTGATAGCCCCTGTCTACCATCCCCGAGGTCAGGTCACAACGAGGAAGAGAGCTAACCTCACTCAGGGGACCCACAGGAAATGCTTTCCCAGGTAAAGCCACCTCTGGGAAACAGCTTTTTGCCCGGACCAGAGATGGGAGAACTTTGGGGTGGCCGTGCCAGGTGCAGGCCAAGATGACCTCTCGGGGGGGTCCCTCTAAATCTGCAGCCGTGGGAGGACAGCCCAGGACCATCCTGAACCTTTGCACTGAACTTCCCTTCAGCTGTGGCCGGGCAAACGAGGCCCAGAGCAAGCTGCAGCAACAGGCCAGGCAGCCTCCCAGGGGCCACAGAAGCCTCAGGAGCAGGGGCCCAGGTGTGATACAGCCACTGCCACCTCTGACCCTTCATTCAGAGGGATCACGTGCAGGTAAACGATGCTCGCTTGCAGCCTGGCTGAGGACACTGGCCTCAATGTTGAGTTTGAGTTGTCAGAAAAGACCTTATGAGTGGTTGCCACGGAACAGCTCGGCAGACCCTCCAACCAACAACACTGTCACTCCCGGAGGGCTTTCCCCGGCAGGTGCGGGATTCTGAGGCTGATTGTGGCATGGAGGTGCGCTCACCCAGCCACTCAGGGCTTCTGGCTTCTAGTAACATCTATTTCACTCCACCCAGCTGCTCCCTGGGTCCCGGGAGTTTCCACTGAGGGGCTCCTGGAGCAACTCTCTCCAGCTGGACGTGGAGCTGGTGAGGATTCCAGCCCTCCAGGTGGAGGCCAGCAGCTTGCAGCTCCCCTGCTAGGAAATGTCTCTGAGAATCTAAGAAAGGCCCTCTCCCAAGCAAAGCACTAAAATCTGTGCTCTGAAAGCCAACCTCCTCCTACTAAACTGCCGTCTCTTAGAACTGCGTTCCTCAGCGCTGGCTTCCTCATGCAAGTGTGAGAAGAGCACATTTGGCCCTTCAGTCTGGGTCATTTTGGTGTTGGGTCATCAGCTACAGTGTAAGCTGCTTCCTGGGTCACCACGTATGACACTGACAGCCCACAGCCCTGCGGGGCACAGAAGCAGGTGGGACGGCAGGTGGATAAACAAACAACTGCAAGAGAATGTGATCTGTCCTGCGTTGGAGGTGAAGACAAGGTGCTGGGAGAGTAGAGGTGGTCATGACTAATGCCCGGGGGAGCAAAAGAGGCTCTGAGGGCACAATAGCACCTTGGTCTGCTGTGGGGAGCTGCCCGATTAGGAGGCTGATGGCATGCCCAGGTTGAGGTCTGGAGGGAGGGCCGAACGTGAGCAGTGAAAGAGCTGACCCCAATGTGCGATGACCCCTACAAAGGCTCCCTGGGGCAGCCTGGCCTTTACCTGCTCCTGAGAGAGGATTCTTAGAATTCGCTGCCTATGAAGGTGTGGGGTGAGTCAGGGTCACTGGGGGCAGGTGACAGAAACTCAGGGGCCAACTTAGGCAAAGAAGAAGTCTGTAGGGAGACCACTGGGATGTTCACAGAATCAGCAGGAAATCTGGAGAAACCGGGCTTAAGTAGATGGGAACCAGCCTGGGCAGGGCGGCAGCCAACAGGTCAAGGGCATGTCTCAGAAATACCTACTGTTGCCAAGAGTAATTTCTCACTGTCCCTTCATCTTGACATCTTTCCTCCAAGGGTCTAAGTCCCAAATAGTAGAGACTTGGATCCCATCTCCGCATTCTGGCTGCCAGCAGGACGAGAGCAGGACCTTGTGGTTCCTGGTGTCTGGGCGAGGGAGGCCCCGGGGGCCTCAGGGACAGACGTCAGCCGTCCTCTGAGTGTCCTTTTCTTGGCTGGAGAGCTGCTTCCTGTGGGAGATGGGCAGCAGTTCTTCCAAGTCTTTTATCCCTGCCCCTACACTATGGAAAAGTTTAGGAATACCCTGGGGGACCAGGGTGAGGGGAGGGAAGAGGTTAATTTCCTAGTTTCTGCCTTTTCCAATGTGACTAATTTGTTTATCTTTATGGCTTTTTGAGAAAACGTCTTTTAGGCGTGGAGATCCCACTATGTACTATGTGGGATAGGGTAGGGGAGTCCTAAACAGAACATAATGAGGACATCTCTGTAAGGGAATTTAATGATCATAATTTATTAAATGTCCACTGTATGTCAGACATTGGGTTAAGTACATATTTTATGTAGCAGGGAAAAAAATTTATTTTAAAAGCTTGCTATAGGGCTTCCCTGGTGGCACAGTGGTTGAGAGTCCGCCTGCCGATGCAGGGGACGCGGGTTCGTGCCCCGGTCCGGGAAGATCCCACATGCCGCAGAGCGGCTGGGCCCGTGAGCCATTAAGTTGGAGGATATTCATATATTGGAATGCCATGCAGCAGCGTCTCACAGTGTGGCCCACCTCTGTGAGTCCCTGAGATCCTTTCAGGAAATCTGCAAGGTCAAACTATTTTCATAATAATTCTAAGACATTATTTGCCTTTTGCACTCTCAACATTTGCACTGATGGTGCACAAGCAATGGTGGGTTAAAGTACAGGTGAGTGAACACAAAACAAGGCAGTAACACCCCCTGTACTAGCTGCTCCTTGTATTCCTCATTGTCATACATTTTCTCAGCAAAAAAAAATGGGCAGTTTCACTTAAGGTGATATCTTGATGAAACAGTAAAAATTATTAATTTTATTAAACCTCGACCCTTAAGCGCATGTCTCTAATATCCTGTGTGACCGAATAGGAAGTACACATAAAGCACCTCTGCTGCATAGCGAGGTAGAGTAGATGCCGTGAGAAAAAGCATCTGTGTGATCGAGGCTCGAGCTGAACTAGCCACCTCCTCGCATGTGATTCTTGGTCCACATGAACAAGAGGACCAAGGGCTAGAAATGGGATTGCTGAGCCATAGGATATATGTGTTCAACTTCATGAGAAGATACCAACTGTTTTCCAAAGTAGTTATACTAAATTGCAAGAATGTATACAAGATCTTGTGAATCCACTTTCTCTCCAGCACTTGGTATTGCCAGATTTTTACATATTTTGCCCCCAAATTGTTATAAAATGGCATCTCGTTGTAACTTTTATCTGTGTTTTCCTAATTATTGAGGTTGGATGTGCATCAACAATTTAATTGATTGATTTAATTGTAGATTCTAAAAAAAAAGATTGATTTAATTGTAGATTCTCAAAAAAAAATATCACATCAAATTATAATTTAAAATTTGTTTTAAAAATTTTTAAATGAATAATGGTGTGCATTTATTTATCTATACAATTACATGCCATTTTCTACTTTAATGTAGCCATTTCCAATCTAAGTTTTCTCTGCATTTGGGGTCTAAAGATTCTTCCTATTTGAGGCAAATACTGCCAAAGAAATACAGAGTTACGGAGCCTGCACCTGTGAACTTGACCTCCTGAGTGTTCTTAGTAAAGACAGTTAATATGTCAGGTTATGCATGCATTTCCTATTTGGTTAAATGCATGGTTTCATTTTCTCTGTAACTGAATTACATATCACTGGAAATCTGAAAGTCAGCCAGACACTTTTGACGAATGGATGCGTCTTGTCTAGTGATAATCTTCCACGAGGCACGAATAAGCCCCAGCAGCTTCTCACAGCTCTCACTTCCGTGATCTACTGGGAGAGACTTGGCTGAGTTTGCACAGCCTCGTAATGACAACCATGTCACGACTCACTCTTCTATTTGCTGCTAGCAAATTTTGGTTTACATCAATTAAAAGACACAAGCCGCTCTCAGAAATGTGCAGAAGTGAAAGAGCGTGCATCTTATGTTTCTTCTAATTATTTATTAATTAAAATTTAAATATGCCCATATGTGGATACAGGTACAAGTATATAAACATGCGTGTGTGTGTATTTGTGTAGCCAACCTTTACTGAGAATCTCCTAGGCAATAAATTCCATGTCAGGGACTCTCCATTCATTATGTGACGTAGATAATTTTGTGAGGTAGGTAGTATTATCCTCATTCTAAAGAAAGCTGAGATTCGAAGAGGCAAGATAACTTGACCACGACTCACAAGTGGCAGAATCAGGATTGAAATCCAGCTCTACCTGGCTTCAAAGCCCATAAACTTCCTATCATGCCGTTAAGGGCACAAATGTCAAAGATGATGAGTCTCTTTTTTAGGTATTACTGGGTAAGATCTCAGACAAATTGTTGCCAGGTTTTGCCTGTTACGTGTCTAAGGGTGATGCCTCCGTTTATGAAGAGGTTACTGGCAGGGACAATGCAGGGATTTACTAGAGAGTTGAGCCATGTTAAAAATAACAACAAGGTTATTTATTCCTAATCCCGTTAAGCTCCCTTGAGCTGTGTGCAAACTGATCTGGGGAGGGCATGTTAACTGGCCCCCGTACAGGTGGGCCTAAGGTTGCTGTTATAATCTCCTGCATTTTCCCACTTCAGCCTGGGCTCCGTGTCACTTTTTCTAGTGTTGGTTGGTGCAGAACCCTAACTTTTCTTGTTATGATGAACAATCATAAAACTGATGAGCTGTTGTCAACAAAGAGGCTCAGGCTAGGCCCTGGAAATGCACTTCTTTTCATTTGAGGTGTCCTAGTCCAGAGTGAGGAGGAACTCTAGATAGGGGCTGACACATGGTGTCAGGACTCGGGGTTTGGGTTTTTGCCAGTCTCCAGTTTACACACTGGTCTGGTGTGGAGGTCCTACAGGCCTGAAGAGATCTGAGGTGGAGGTGGAGGGGCTATTCCCCGCCATTTGACAGCATGACCCTAATTTGTCTTGGGCAAGTAAAAGCTTGTTTGGGTTTTTTTCAGATCTTCCCAAAGGAGTGTGTTCCTTCACCTTCCTCCAATGTATAGCTTTATCTGGCCATTCACAAACTTTTCACCGCCAAAAACCCATTTAACAATTTCCCCCCATGGGCCTCATCTTTTTTCTTTTTTTTTTCTTTTAATTAATTTATTTATTTATTTTTGGCTGCGTTGGGTCTTCGTTGCTGCACTCAAGCTTTCTCTAGTGGTGGCGAGCGGGGGCTACTCTTCATTGCACGTGCTTCTCGTTGCGGTGGCTTCTCTTGTGGAGCACAGGCTCTAGGCGCATGGGCTTCAGGAGTTGTGGCGCGTGGGCTCAGTAGTTGTGGCTTGTAGGCTTAGTTGCTCAGTGGCATGTGGGATCTTCCCGGACCAGGGATGGAACCCGTGTCCCCTGCACTGGCAGGCGGACATGGGCTTCATCTTTTGACGGACTTTTATCCACCAAGCTACAGGTTGGATTTTTTAATTCTCTGTGAATTAAGTATGACCAGCAGAAAAAGAGAACTCCAGCCAAAAGCAAAAGAACGTGAGATTTGACTCAGGTAAAACATGATTTTCTTAGGCCTTTTTTTGAAATGTGGAAATAACTCCATGGTCTCAGTCACTACCTTTTTTAGATAAATCCCCAGGGCTTCAATGACCCGGGTTTGAAACCACTGGTCTAATTTACTCAACACAGTTCACTTAACTTTGTGGTTGACCTTGGGGAGGAATCACTCTCACCCACCGCTCCTACCTTTGGGTCAAGCCAATCCACATATCAATGAGATTCCATATTTCTTTAGTTCAAAGATGCCACACAACATTTTAAAAATAATTTATATAAGGTGAAATTCACGCTTTTGTTGTATGAGTTTTGAAAAACACATACATTCATATAACCACCACCACAATCAAGACATAGAACAATTACATTACCCCCCAGACTTCCCTTATGTCACTATATGTAGTCATCCTTTCTTCCTACTTCTAGCCCCTGGCAACCACTGATCTATTCTTTGTCCATATAAGTCTCCCTTTTACAGAATGCCACATTTAGAATCCTACAAATTGTTGAATTTTGTGCCTAGCTTCTTTCACTTAGTAAAATGCATCTGATATTCATCCGTGTTATAGTGTGCATCTGTAGTTGGTTTTTCCTTTCTTAATGCTGAGTAGTATTTCACTGCATGGATATACTACAGTTTGTTTATTCATTGGCCAGTTGATGGACACTTGGGTTGTTCCACATTTGGTGATTTTGAATAAAATCACTATAAATATTTGTGTACGGGTTTCTATGTGAAAATAAGTTTCCATTTCTCTTGGATAAATACCTAGAAGTAGGATTGCTGGGTCATATGGTACATGCTTATTTAACTTTATAAGCTAACAGATTGTTTCCCAAAGTGGCTGTACCATTTTGCATTTCCACCAGTAATATATGAGAATTGTAGCTGCTCTCCATCCTCACCAGGGCATGATATTATCAATTTTTAAAATTTTAGCTATTCTAATAGGTGTATAGTGGTTTTTATTTGAATTTCCCTAATAACTAATAATGCTGAGCATATTTACATATGCTCATTTGCCATCTATATATGTTATTTGGTAAGCTGCCTGTTCAAATATTTTGCCCATTTTAAAAAATTGGGTTGTTTGTTTTCTTATTGAATTTTGAGAGTTCATTATATATTCTGAACATAATAAGCCCTTTGTCAGATGCGTTTTGCAATAATATTCTCCTAGACTGTGGCTTGTCTTTTCGTTTTCTTAGCAGTGTTTTTTGAAGAGCAGAAGGTTTTTTTTTATTGTGGTGAAGTCTGATTTATCCATTTTCTTTTATGGATTGTGCTTTTGGTGTCGTAACTAATAAATTTTTGTCTAACCCAATATCACAAAGATTTTTCTCCTATGTTTTCTTCTAGGAGTTTTATAGTTTTAGGTTTTACATTTATGTCTATGGTGCATTTTGAGTTAGTTTTTGTACAAGGTATGAAATATGGATCGAGGGTGAAGGTTCTTTTTTTTTTTCATTTGAATATCCAATTGCTCCAACACAGTTTGTTGAAAAACCTGTTCTTTCTCCATTAAATTGTTTTTTGTACCTTCGTCAAAAATCAATTGACCATATATGTGTGGGTCTATATCTGGGCTCCCTTCTTGACATCCCATTCACCAATACCACTTGGTCTTGATTACTCTAGTTCCATAGTAAGTATTGAAATAAGATAATATGAACCCCTCGAACTTCATTTTTTTTTCAGAGTTGTTTTGACTATTCTAGGTCCTTTGTTTTTCCATACAAATCTTAGCATCAGTTTGTTGATTTCTACAAAAAGTCTGCTGAGATTTTGATTGGGATTATATTGACTCAATCAATTTGGGGAAAATTGATATCTTAACAGTATTTAGTCCTTCAGTCTGCTTAATTTGTTTCAATTTTCTTTAATTTCTTTAGGTAGTGATTTTTAGATTTCAGCATACAGGTCCTGCCCATATTCTGTAAAATTTAAACTTAAGTTCATAGTTTTTGTTGCTTTGTTGCTATAAATGGTACTGCTATTTTTTTAAAAATTCTATTTTTACTTATTTATTTTTGGCTGCGTTGGGTCTTCATTGCGGTGCACGAGCTTCTCGTTGTGGTGGCTTCTCTTGTTGCAGAGCACAGGCTCTAGGCGTGCAGGCTTCAGTAGTTGTGGCACGTGGGCTCAGTAGTTGTGGCGCACGGGCTTCATTGCTCTGCGGCATGTGGGATCTTCCCGGACCAGGGCTCGAACCCGTGTCCCCTGCATTGGCAGGTGGATTCTTAACCACTGCGCCACCAGGGAAGCCTGGTACTGCTTTTTAAACGTAAAATTTCAGTTGCTCATTGCTAGCATATAGAAATATAATTGGTTTTTGTACATCAACCTGGTGTTCTCCAATCTTGCTAAACTTAGTTCTAATAGCATTCTTTAAGAGTCCTTGGATTTTCTACCTAGACACTCATGCCATCTGTAAATTGAGAGTTTTATTTTTTCTTTTGCAATCTATGTGTTTTATTTCTTCTTCTTGCTCTGTTATGTTGACTAGAATCTCTAGCACAATGTTGTATCCACCTTTGATGATAGGCCCTTTGCTTTGAAGAGAGGCTTTGTTATCTTCACAAGATGATGGTGGAGTTACTACATTCTCCTAAGGAACCTTGATTCTAAGGAAAGAGCTGTTGACATTCAGCTCATTAACAACAGTACTTAACACGATCAACTGCTGTGTCTAAGATCCCGTACTCTGCAGTTTCCATATATTATTTCATCTGATCTTTATATCAGCCTTATGAGATAGATATTATTAACCCCAGTTTTGAAATGAAGAAACAGGCTCAAAGAATGTAAGAAACTTGCCTAACACAGTTTATTCTTTTCAGGTGGTGAATCCAAATCTATTACTTTCTATCTCCAAAGTCCATGTTCTTCCCACTATACTACACTGCTTATGGTCCAAATTGTTTTCAGCAGACCCCAATCTGTCTACACATGATAGGCCTTTGAGGAGCTGTTAAAAATTATGACTACCTGAGTCTGTCCCCCAAAGAGCAATTAAATCTGAATCTCTAGGGCTGGGACCTGACCCTGGGTCCTTCTTACAAAACTACCCGGTTGATGCTGAGCTATATTCGGGACTGAGAACACTAAGCCTGCTATTCCTAAAGAGAGGGGTACTCCTACCCTTATAGCACAGGGACCAGAGGGGCCTGGTTCTTGGATCTGGAAGCAATGGGTAATGAATGCTTAGCAGGAAGCAACTGCTATGTCTGCTTTGGGCCTGGGAGGCTCAGGGCTATAAAAGGCAAAGCTTTCTCCTTCATTTATTAAATGCTAGTAAATCCAAGGAGTGTGTCATGGTATTTTAGCATCAACTTATCACACATGTTTGTGCTGGCTTACAGTTGAAATCTTGATGGAAAACAGGTGGGACTCCTTAAAGCTGCTGTTAAGGACTTAATGGGTTACAAAAGGATGCTAATGAAAAAGTTTGATGAGAAGAATGTTGCCATTTCAGAGGATATGGGAGGGTGGGGAAGGGGAGCGCTCACTTCTCAGAGGCACTGGGCCTGCTGGGGCATCTTTCAAAGCAGAAAGCCAAGTTCCTTGCATCTCTGTGGAAGGCAATAGTATCCCTGAAATGTGCTCCCTGGAGTAGCCATAGTTACAGAGAAATGAAACCTTCTCTCTACCGTGACAGATCGAGTCTGTGGTTGGGTTATTGGCAGGGAAAAGTAATTGCATTTTTAGACCAGTTATTACTAAAGCTTTAGGATGCCTTTAGAAGTTTTCCCACACTAGGTATGACATCCAATTCTGGGTAACATTACCTGGTTTGAAATGTCCCTATAACTTGGGTCACATTGTTGTTGTTATTATAAGTTTACTTTTTCCCATAATAAGGATAAAATGTACATCATGGAACGTTTAGAAATTGCAGAATTGGGGCTTCCCTGGTGGCGCAGTGGTTGCGCGTCCGCCTGCCGATGCAGGGGAACCGGGTTCGCGCCCCGGTCTGGGAGGATCCCGCATGCCGCGGAGCGGCTGGGCCCGTGAGCCATGGCCGCTGAGCCTGCGCGTCCGGAGCCTGTGCTCCGCAATGGGAGAGGCCGCAACAGAGGGAGGCCCGCATACCACAAAAAAAAAAAAAAAAAAAAAAAAAAAGAAATTGCAGAATAGTAGCCATCTTGAGGCTGAGGAAATGTGTTGCTAGAACTCTCGTATCATCACTTCATTTAATCCTCGCAAGAAACCCCAGAGAAGCACTACCCCTATTTTCAGACAAGAACACTGAGGCTCCTGTGATTTGCTCAGAGCTCGCACCTGGAGGCAGGTGGCCTGGCCCAAAGCTCATTCTCCTCCCACTCAACTACCCTCACAGCTGTAGCACATCTTGGAATCCTTTCTTTCAGCCTTTCTTGTTTTTCAGCAAGCATTTTTATTTTTAATATAATGTTTGGGTTCCATACTTTTGAGCACATGAAACATCCATTTCTGCTTCCGGCTTTTCTTTTGCATGTACCTTTATCGTAGAAATGGTTTCCCAGGTAGCGTTTAGCCTCTGCGCATTCATTTGACACATGGCCCACTATTCCAACAAGAGGCTTTGAGGGGAGTCCCTCCCGGATGGAGTCCCGCATGGAGGGTTTGTCTTGGCAGACTTGGCTGTGGATGAAACTCGGTTCAAAGAGCACAGCACGCTCATGGAGAGGAGTTGGGTGCTGTGGGAGTGAATGATGGGATGGCAGATCCAAAAGGAAGTCAAGAACTGGTTTTTCCCACCACTTAGGCTGATTACAGCTCAACTCTTTCTTAGCAAACCAATATCCTGGTTGCCCTTAATAAGGGAAAGTTTTAAAAAAATAAGGATTTTTTTTAAGAGACAGCATGACATGGGAAATAGAAAAGTGTGATCTTTCCACAGTTATATGTAAACTCAGAAAGAGGGGGTGAGGGTCTATGCTGGCTTCTTGGAGGGAGTGCCTGGCAGAAAGAACCCCCATTCTGGCTCTGCAGGCCGAGCGGGCAAGCAAAAGCTGTGGGCAGCAGAGGAAACAAACAAGACAGATTGAAACAGGCCCCAGGGAGGCAAGGGCTGGTGGTGGAGAAGAGAGGCAGGCCTGGATTTCTGGCCAAAAAGGCAAAAAGCGGAGATCACGCTTGTCTTAGAACCTTATGCAGTTAGGAGAATCCCCAGTCCAAGATGGTAGTAGTTGGCAAATCTCTTTTATAACTTCTGCATCAGGTTAAGGGGACAAAACCCACTTCTACATTTTTCTGGCTAAGGTCTTGCCTTGGCTTTCTTTTTTCCACAATAGATTCATTGACCCACACTGGAGCTTGTGGGTGGGTGGGTGGGTGGGAACCACAAACATGGCCATTCCCACGACAGAGGAAACATTTCTCTGTGCAAGCCAGGACCCCTCTGCATCCTTTCAACTTATGGGTTTGGCTACTTAACTACCAGGGCTTCTGGTGGGTGGCTGACCCCAACACTCCACCAAATGCCCTGGCTTTTCTCCCCTTCGTTTTTTGACTGGGTGCTTTTTTGCCGAAGGAAGGAAAGTCTGAAATGTTTTCTCCAACTCTCAAAGCCCTGAGTCCTATGAGGGGGAATTGAAAACAAACCACTCTTGGACGCTGAGCAGAAGTGGCAGCGACATCTCTGCTTAGAAATCTGCAGGTGAAGGAGGGAGAGTCTGTTTCTCATTAGAATTCTTGGCAAAGCATTTGGAGGCGCATCTGGAAAAGAAGGGAGAGGGACTGTCGATGAGGTTTGTTTAATAAGCCCCTTTCTCCCATCACTCGTCTGTTGGCTTTTCCCTCTCAAGGTCATCTGGGACCAGGTTTCCCAGTCCCTCCGTATCCCCCTCATTTGTCTGTACATAATCTGGGTATATTGCATTTAAAGTGGAGAATTCAAATAAGGAAAACCCATTCCACTCATAATTTTTCTAAATGTCCATTGAAGTTCTCCTGCAGACAATCTCATTTTCACAGATGCAGTGAATTTCAAGGGCAAGTGTCAATAATAAGGATCTCATATTTATTCACATAGAAGTATTTTGGGGGGTGATATCTTAGCCATTGCTTTCGTCTGAGCATCACAACATTTGCTTGAAGTAGCAGATCTCCAATTTACAGTTGGGAAAAAACAAAACAAACAAAAAACAAAGAGTACCAAAAACCCTGAGGCCCATAGAGGGTAGGTGACTCACATGAAGTTTCACAGCCAGTGAGGGCCACAGCTGGGATTTTGAGTCCGATCCTAACCCACCACAGCATATTGTGGATCAGACCACATATTATCCCTCCTTGGAGCCACCTTTCCCCAACCCCCACCCCTTCCCCTTTCCTCAATGTTTCAGGTCTAAGCTTAAATGCCTCTTCCTCCAGGAAGCCCTCTCTGATCCCACCTCACCCTCAGGCTAAGGTAGGGCTCCCTATTAGCACCCTGTGTATTTTTTTCTTTATGGCACTTACCACAAATTTTAATCGTAGTGTTGTGTGATTCTTTGCTTAATATTTTCTTCACCAGTGAGACTATAAGCCCCTTGTGAACAGGAACTGTGTCCAGTCTTATTCATCGTTGTAGATGACAAAGACACCACTCAGCACAGTGCCTAGGACATGATGGGCCCCACCACACACACACACACACACACACACACACACACACACACAGAGTTTGTGAAATACATGAACAAAAGAATGAAAAATTACCCAACACAGTGGTGAAGGCTGAACCCAGTCCAGCTTTCCTAACTTCCTTGATGAGTCAGCCGATGAGGGATTTCACAGGGAAATTTCTGGAGATTCTTATTAATGCTGTGTGAAACCATTTTGCTAAATATTGAGAAAGTTCTGAAAAGGTTAGAGACTGAAAGACTCTGAATCATGCAAGAGTTCTCCTTGTTTCCACCCGGGAGAGTGTAAGGGACAAATAGATCAGGGTGCCTACAGAAGTTAGCTCACACCCCATGAGTTCTTCCCGGCTCCCCATCCAGCTGTGTGCTCTGGGGGACCATCCCCGCTTCCTGGGTAGGTGCCTGAGGGCATGATGCAGTCTGAGTGATGGGCTCAGTCTCCCTGGACTTGCCCACCGGTCCTTTGGCCTGGGAGAGCTCCAGCATTTAGCTGGCCAGCATCAAAGAGAGGTTGGGGCACACCTCAACATATCATCTGGTTCACGTGGGGAAACTGAGGCCAGAGAGGCGGAAGGACTCGTCTGCTGGTGGCAGAGCTGGAACCAGAATCTGGGATGCCAGACTCTTGGTCTGATACTCTCTTCACTGCCACTCAGTCCATCAGAGGTGCACTCAGCACTTGGCACGTGCTCCATGCTGTCCAGGCTGCATTCTCAAAAAGAAACAAAAAGTCTTGAAAATTAGATACACAAAGATTAAACATACAAAATAAGTGTAAGCTATGGTCCCACCTTCCAGGAACTTACACTTTCACTGGAGAGTGAAACTAAATTCCCAAAATGGTGACTAATGGAAACTTGTAAGTCTAGGCCATTACCTGGTACATTGTATAGAACAGACTTAAGCACTGAGAATTCTTGGAGGAAATTTGACAACTGTGTACAACTCTACCTTGAGTGAAACCATGGCATGGTGAGAAATTCTGTATGTCAGGAGGTCCTTGAGGGTGCAGTGCAGTGGCAAAGGGCACTGTCTTTGGAGTTAGACACCCTGGCTCTGCTGCTTCCTCGGCCTGTGACCAGGTCATTGGCCTCCCTCTGACTTGATCTTCAAGTCTGTACAATGGGGTCAGATAACGAAGATACAGCCCTCATAAGGTTGTTACAAGAATTACATTATGTGACAGTTGTCGGGCATAAGTTAATACACAATAAATAGTATATATTAGTAAAATAAAGCTATCTGGAGCTAGAATGGGTTATCTCAGGAGGCAGTGAGTCTCCAGTCACCAATGATGTTCAAATTCTTGCTCTAAATTACAGAATGGAGTAGATTATAGAACTAGGTGACACTTCAGGTCCTTCCAAGACTGATCCCAAGATTAATTCTCAGGACTTGAGCTGGTCCTTGAGAATGACTAGGTGCTGGCCAAGTGGGAAGAGGGGAAGGATAGTGTCCTAGAAGGTAGGAACAGCAAAAGGTGAGGCTTGGAGTTGGCCCGGAGCCCGCGGGCATTGTTCTCACTTCCAAAACTCCATCCTACTCCGGTTTTCTGAGCTTCTGGTGGAGGGGTTCTTTATCTACAGTTTCCAGAGGTGTGCCCAGGGTTTGCAGTAATGCTGAAGTCTTCCACTTATGTGTATCTGAGTTTCATGAACTACTGAGGGAAGGGGAGTCTGTGATATGTTTTCTGCATTAATACTAATGGGTTTAGATCATGATGGTTCACTCCTGCTCATCAGGGCAGTTTTCCAGTGGGCCTCCCTGATTTCCCTGTGATTGCTTATGAATTCAGCTGAAAACAACCTTCCTCCCATTGAAACAAACTGAGGTCATTTATCTGCCTTGTCAAGCTTTTGCACAAACCTCTATGTGGAAAAGCGTTACTGGAGATGGTGCTGGTACAGGGAAGGCATTTCACTAGGAACAATTTACTCTGACATTCTCATGACTTTATAACTCTTTTTTTAAAGTAAACACCATAAGAGTCTGCTGCCACATTCAGTTACCCCAAGATCTAATGATGTACAACTTTTATCAGCAACGTTGACAGGGAAGGCTAATGGTTCTGGATTACCCCAAAATGGGGACTTCTGAATTCCTGCCCAGGGGACCCAAGAGAAGATGCTGTGGACCTTCTGCTCAGAGAGGCTGAAAGTGATGATTACCTAATGTACAAAGTAGCACTTTAAAACCCAACCGCCTCTGTAGGACTGCTTGAAAAACTAATTGGAAACAACCTCAGATATTCTATACCCTCTCATTTCAGTTACAACTGGCTGCTTTGTCTACAGTTCAGACAGAGTTGGCAGCTGGGAGGGGATGAGGGGTGGGAAGTCGGCTCCTGGGGGCCCTGATGGGGCCCTTTGCAGACAGACAATTATTCCCCGACTATCTCCCAGGTTGCAAAGGAGAGTGATGTTTGGAATCCCCCTCCTTGCCTTCCTTGGTGCCTGGGGACCCACAGAATGAGGAGGGAAACCACATGCTCCCTGTGGCATCGTGCACTTTTCCAGCTGGTGGTTTTAGTGACGGTTCTCTGCTGTGCTGAACAGAGGAAATCAGTTCTGCTGTTGCTCTACAGGGCAACAATTTAAAAAAATAAAAAAATAAATGTACAAAAAAAGAAAATTCATATTTCTTTTTATGGCTGAGTAATATTCCATTGTATATATGTGCCACACCTTCTTTATCCATCCATCTGTCGATAGATGCTTAGGTTGGTTCCATGACCTGGCTATTGTAAATAGTGCTGCAATGAACATTGTGGTACATGACTTTTTTTGAATTATGGTTTTCTCAGGGTATATGCCCAGTAGTAGGACTGCTGGGTCGTATGGTGGTTCTATTTTTAGTTTTTTAAGGAACCTCCATACTGTTTTGCATAGTGGTTGTATCAATTTACATTCCCACCAACAGTGCAGGAGGGTTCCCTTTTCACCACACCCTGTCCAGCATTTATTGTTTCTAGATTTTTTGATAATGGCCATTCTGACCGGCATGAGGTGATACCTCACTGTAGTTCTGATTTGCATTTTTCTAATAATTAGTGATGTTGAGGGTCTTTTCATGTGCCTCTTGGCCATCTGTATGTCTTCCTTGGTGAAATGTCTATTTAGGTCTTCCGCCCAATTTTTAACTGGATTGTTTGTTTTTTTGGTATTGAGCTCCATGAGTTGTTTGTATATTTTGGAAATTAATCCTTTGTCTGTTGTTTCATTTGCAAATATTTTCTGCCATTCTGAGGGTGTCTTTTCATCTTGTTTATGGTTTTCCTTTGCTGTGCAAAAGCTTTTAAGTCTAATTAGGTCCCATTTGTTTATTTTTGTTTTTATTTCCATTACTCTAGGAGATGGGTCAAAAAGGATCTTGCTGTGGTTTATGTCAAAGAGTGTTTTTCCTGTTTTCCTCTAAGAGTTTTATAGTGTCTAGTTTTACATTTAAGTCTTTAATCCATTTGGAGTTTATTTTTGTGTATGGTATTAGGTAGTGTTCTAATTTCATTCTTTCACATGTAGCTGTCCAGTTTTCCCAGCACCACTTATCAAAGAGGCTGTCTTTTCTCTATTGTATGTTCTTGCCTCCGTGGTCATAAATTAGGTGCCCATATGTGTATGGTTTTATCTCTGGGCATTCTATCCTGTACCATTGATCTATATTTCTGTTTTTGTGCCAGTACCATACTGTCTTGATTATTGTAGCTTTGTGGTATACTTTGAAGTCGGGGAGCCTGATTCCTCCAATTCATTTTTTTTGTCAAGATTGCTTTGGCTATCCAGGGTCTTTTGTGTCTCCATACAAACTGTAAAATTTTTTGTTGTAATTCTGTGAAGAATGCCATTGGTAGTTTGATAAGGATTGCATTGAATCTGTAGATTGCTTTGGGTAGTATAGTCATTTTCACAATAGCCAGAGATTTCTGTGCACTAATTTTGTATCCTGCAACCTTACTAAATTCATTGATTAGTTCTAGTAGTTTTCTGGTGGCATCTTTAGGATTTTCTATGTATAGTATCACGTCATCAGCAAACAGTGACCGTTTTACTACTTCTTTTCCAATTTGTATTACTTTTATTTCTTTTTCTTCTCTGATTGCTGTGGCTAGGACTTCCACAACTATGTTGAATAAGAGAGGCAAGAGTGGACATCCTTGTCTTGTTCCTGATCTAAGTGGAAATGCTTTCGGTTTTTCACCATTGAGTATGATGCCTGCTGTGGGTTTGTCATGCATGGCCTTTATTATGTTGAGGTATGTTCCCTCTGTGCCCATTTTCTGGAGAGTTTTTTTTATCATAAATGGGTGTTGAATTTTGTCAAAAGCTTTTTCTGCATCTATTGAGATGAGCATATGGTTTTTATTCCTTAATTTGTTTATGTGGTGTATCACATTGATTTGCATATATTGAAGAATCTTTGCATCCCTGGGATAAATCCCACTTGATCATGGTGTATGATCCTTTTAATGTGCTGTTGGATTCTGTTTGCTAGTATTTTGTTCAGGATTTTTGCATCTATGTTTATCAGTGATATTGGTCTGTAATTTTCTTTTTTTGTGATGTCTTTTTCTGGTTTTGGTATCAGGGTGATGGTGGC
>NC_041224.1:55842058-55861852 GCF_002837175.3 Physeter macrocephalus
TTTCAATTTCATTACTTGTGATAGGTCTGTTTATATTTTCTAATTCTTCCTGGTTCAGTCTTGGAAAATTGTACCTTTCCAAGAATTTGTCCATTTCTTCGTGGTTGTCCATTTTATTGGCATATAGTTGTTTGTAGTAGTCTCTTATAATCCTTTGTATTTCTGCTGTGTCAGTTGTGATTTCTCCTTTTTCATTTCTATTTACTGATTTGCATCCTCTCCCTTTTTTTCTTGATGAGCTTGGATAAAGGTTTATCAATTTTGTTTATCTTCTCAAAGAACCAGCTTTTAGTTTTATTGATCTTTGCTATTGTTTTCTTCATTTCTATTTCATTAGGTGGAATGTTCTGTAAGTATCAATGAGATCTATCTGGACTGTTGTGTCATTTAAAGCTTGTGTTTCCTTATTTATTTTCTGTTTGGTTGATCTGTCCATTGGTGTAAGTGGGGTTAAAGTGTTAAGTGTTAAAGTCCATTGGTGTAAGTGGGGTTAAAGTGTAAGTGTTAAAGTCCCCTACTATTATTGTGTTACTGTCGGTTTCTCCTTTCATGGTTGTTAGCATTTGCCTTATGTATTGAGCTGCTTCTATGTTGGGTGCATAAACATTTATAGTTGTTATATCTTCTTCTTGGATTGATCCTTTGATCATTATGTAGTGTCCCTCCTTATCTCTTGTAACAGTCTTTATTTTAAAGTCTATTTTATCTGATATGAGTATTGCTACTCCAGCTTTCTTTTGATTTCTGTTTGCATGGAACATTTTTTTCCATCCCTTCACTTTCAGTCTGTATGTGTCCCTAGGTCTGAAGTGGGTCTCTTGTAGACAGCATATATATGGGTCTTGTTTTTATATCCATTCAGCTAGTCTGTGTCTTTTGGTTGGGGCCTTTAATCCATTTACACTCAAGGTTGTTATCGATAAGTATGTTCCTATTACCATTGTCTTAATTGTTTGGGGTTTGTTTTTGTGGGTCTTTTCTTCTATTGTGTTTCCCGCTTAGAGAAGTTTCTTCAGCATTTGTTGTAAAGCTGGTTTTGTGGTGCTGAATTCTCTTAGCTTTTGCTTGTCTGAAAAGCTTTTGACTTCTCCATTGAATCTGAATGAGATCCTTTCTGGGTAGAGTGATCTTGGTTGTAGGTTTTTCTCTTTCTCTTTCTGGTTGAAAGAGAAAGTATATCCTGCCACTTCCTTCTGGTCTGCAGAGTTTCCACTGAAAAATCAGCTGATAACCTTATGGGGATTCCTTTGTATGTTATTTTTTGTTTTTCCCTTGCTGCTTTTAATATTTTTTCTTTGAATTTAATTTTTGTTAGTTTGATTACTGTGTGCCTTGGTGTGTTTTTCCTAGGGTTTATCCTGTATGGGACTCTGTGCTTCCTGGACTTGGGTGACTATTTCCTTTCCCATGTCAGGGAAGTTTTCAACTATAATCTTTTCAAATATTTTCTCAGACCCTTTCTTTTTCTCTTCTTCTGGGACTCCTATAATTCTAATGTTGGTGCGTTTAGTGTTGTCCCAGAGGTCTCTGAGATTGTCTTCAATTCTTTTCATTCTTTTTTCTTTATTCTGCTCCTCAGCAGTTATTTCCACCTTTTTGTCTTCCAGCTCACTTATGCGTTTTTCTGCCTCAGTTATTTTCTTATTGATTCCTTCTAGTGTATTTCTAATTTTATTTTTTGTTTTTTATGAGTGGGATTGTGTTCCTATCTTACTGGTTGTTTGGCCTGAGGCTTCCAACACTGGAGTTTGTAGGCTATTGGGTAGAGCTGAGTCTTGGTGCTGAGATGAGGAACTCCATGAGACCTCTCTCTGATGAATATTCCCTGGGATCTGAGGTTCTCTGTTAGTCCTGTGGTTTGGACTCAGAGCTCCCACTGCAGGAGCTTTGCCCTGACCCTGGGCTCATGAACCAAGATCCTACAAGCTGCCTGGGGCTGCAAAAAAAAAAAAAAAAAAAAAGAACAAAGTAAACAATAAAATTAGACTAGGAAACTAACAGATATGTTAGGAAGAATATAAAAATTAAAATATAGATGAATCAACAACTGGAAGGTATATCAGTACCACAATAGTAAAAAAGAGGAGGAGGGAAAAGAAAAAAAAAGGTGAGGGGAAGGCCTTGGCTGTGGAGAGCGGGACCTAAGCAAGGGTGAGGTTTGGGTGGTGGGCAGAGCCAATGCTCAGGACCCACAGGGCTGGAAAAGGCCCTGGGGGCTGTGCGGGGTGGGGCTTAGGCTCAAGGAACAGAAGGGGCCCAGGCATGTCTTCCACCCCTGGTCTCAGAGGGCCAGGGACCTCACCTGGGATCCCAGCAGGTTTCCTGGGCTCGAGTGGGTGGGGCAATAGCCCTCTGCTCCTCTTCTGCTCCTCCTGGAGGGCCCCTCCCACCTGCCTCTCCTGTTCTCCCCTTGGCCTCCTTCCTATGCCCCCAAGGACCCATGTGGCCTGGAGGGGGTTTGAAGGTCAGGGGATCAGCCTGGGAGCTCAGCAGGCTCCCCATGCACGAGTGGGCCAGGTGATCACCCTCTGCTTCTCTCCCATTCTTCCCTGAGGGCCCCTCCTGCCTGCCTCTCCTGATCACCCTGGCCTCAGGGGTGCCGATCCTTTCTGGTTTCCACTTCTCCTCCCCCCTCAGTCTCCCTACGTCCTACCAGTTCACTTTGAGGTTCCTCCTGTCTCCTTGGGTGTCAGAGTCCCCCACTAGTGGCAGGGAGATGCTAACTCAGAGTCTTCCTGCCCTGCCATCTTGACTCCGCCTCCAGATTAGTTTTTTCTCTAATTATTTAAGTCCTTATTTCTTTCCAAGAGGAGGATTGATGGTGGAACTCCCTGGATGCTATTAAGGTCCTTCAGAGGGCAGCTACATCAGGGGCCTGGCTTCCTGACTGATGCATATACTGTCACTGCTGAGTTCAGGCTCTAGTCCATTCAGTGGCTAAAAAATGAGTTATAGTTAATAGAGGCAGAGGAGACCAACCCTGGCCAGAGAATTTCCCTTTCTGGAATATTTCTGGACTATGAAAAACTGTATAAAATTTAATTTCTGAAGTTCCAGGCACAGAGATATCTCTGGTGTGCCATAGTTGTAAGATTCTGATGCCAGTTCCAATATGTGTTTTTTTTCCCACATCAAACAATTCCCCAACACCAGCTGGGTGTCCTACAATTCAACTCAATTCTGACACTTTCTACCTGGAGATAACATCAGATTACCCTTGTTAAGGTCTTAGTCCTACAAGACTGTTTCCCCACCACCACCACTTTAGATGTCAGTTGCATGTCTAGGTTGTCACCTGTGCTTCTGACCAACAGGCTATACATTGGAGAGTCCAATGACTCCATCCTTGGGTTAATTAATATGCTAGAACGGCTCACAGAACTCAGAGAAACATTAACTTACTAGATTACCAGTTTATTATAAGAGGATATACTTCAGGAACAGCCGGGTGAAAGAGGAGCATAGGGCAGGGTATGTGGGAAAGGGCTCAGAGCTTCCATGCCCTCCCCAAGCTTGCCACTCTCCCTGTACCTCTGCATGTTCACCAACCTGGAAGCTCTCTAAACTCCATCTTTTTGGGTTTTTATGGAAGCTTCATTACATGGGCATGATAGATTGAATTATTGGCCTTTGGTGATTGAACCCAATCTTCAGCTGCTCTCCCCTCCCCAGAGAGGGCTAAAGGTTCTAACTCTGTAATCACACACTGATTCCTCTCGTGACAAGTCCCCATCCTTAGGTGACCTATGTGCTTCCCAAAAGTCACCTCATTCAAGACACTTGTACTGCTCTCATTACAGGAAATTCCAAGGGAGCTCTGTGCCAGGAAGAGGGATGTTGATCAAATATACAATTATTATAAATCACAAATTACTTGTGAAAGTTTTACTTAATCCTATAAAGAAAAGCTCTTTTAATTGGAAGTTATTGATAGAATAACAACAACTACAATTTCCATTTATTAAATACTTCCTTCTATTGAGTACTTATTATGTGGCAAGCATTATGCAAAGGACTTTAATGCAATATCTCATTCATTTTCTTTTTCTAGCTTCTTGTATTAAAATTTTAATTCATTTATGTTCTATCTTGTTTTCCCAAAGGGTACTTCAAAGCTATAAATTTACCTCTAGGTACTGCTTTATCTGCATCCCACAAGTTTTGTTATGTTTTTTTTTCATAGTTTTTCAAGTCTAAATATTTTGTAATTTTTATTAAGACTTTATCTTTAATCCACAATATATTTAGGGGTATTTTTATTTCTAATTTAATGGTATTATGGATAGAAAATATGATTTGTATACGACAAGCTATTTAAAATTTGTTGAGGCTTTCTTTGCTAAAATGATCAATATGTGCTTGAAAAGGACATATATTCTTTTTTCAGATGCAGGCTTCTACACATCTATACTGGATCAGGTTAACTAAATTAGCTCTTCATATCTTACATATCTTTTATCCTTTTTTATCTACTTGATCCATCAGATCCTGATAAAAGTATATTGAAAATATTTTACTGAGAATATGAATTAATCAACTTCTCTTTATAATTTAGTCATGTTAAGTGCATACAAATTCATAATCATTGTATGTTCTTTTTTTTTTTTGGCTGCACTGGGTCTTCATTTCTGCACGCAGCCTTTCTCTAGTTGTGGCAAGTGGGGGCTACTCTTTGTTGCGGTGCACAGGCTTCTCATTGTGGTGGCTTCTCTTGTTGCGGAGCACGGTCTCTAGGTGTGAGGGCTTCAGTAGTTGTGGCACGCAGCCTCAGTAGTTGTGGCTTGCAGGCTCTAGAGCACAGGCTCAGTAATTGTGGTGCATGGGCTTAGTTGCTCCTCGGCACGTGAGATCTTCCTGGACCAGGGCTCGAACCCGTGTTCCCTGCGTTGGCAGGCAGATTCTTAACCACTGCACCACCATGGAAGCCCCTCATTTTATATGCTTGATGGGATGTTGCTTTTATGATGTATACTTTAGGCTTAAATTTTATTTGGTCTGATAGAAATATTGCTAGGCATATGTATTAGTTTCCCATGGCTGCCATAAATTACCACAAACTGGGTGACTCAAACCACAGAAATTTATTTTCTCATGTTTCTGGAGGCTAAATGTCAGTAACAGGGTATTAGTAGGGCTGTGCTCCCTCCTAATCCTGTAGGAGAGGATCCCGCCTTGCCTCTTCCAGCTTCAGGTAACCCTTGGCATTCCTTGGCTTGTGGCAGCATAACTCCAATCTGGGTCTCCACAACCACATGGCCATCTTTCTATGTGTCTGTGTGTCTCTTCTCATAAGGACACCAATCATATTGGATTAAGGATCCATCCTACTCCAGTATGACCTCATCTTAACTAATTACATCTGCAATGACTATTTCCAAATAAGGTCACATTCTGAGGGGCTGGGGGTTAGAACTTCAACATATTGTTTTGGGGGACACAACTCAATCCATAACCACACATTTATTTTTGGTTTGCATTGGATGGGTATATCTTTTTCTAACTTTTTATTTTCAATCTTTCTTTGTGGTTTTGCTTTAGGTATACTTCTTATAAACTTTGTTCATTTTTTATCTAATCTGCGAGTCTATCTTTTAATAGGTTATCTGTTTACATTTATTATAATGACTAATATATTTTAACTTATTTCTGCCATATTTAGTTTTCTATTTACCACCCCTTTTCTTTGCTTCATTGTTATTTTCCTTTCCAGCTAGCCTAGACTCCCCCAACAAAGCAGAGTCTGAGATAAGGGCTTGTTGGCAGCTTATTTTAGGAAATGATTCCAGGAAGAGCAGAGGAGGGGGCTGAATAAAAACCTGATCACCACCATGAGCAAAGGGACCCACTACAGACCCTCAGAGGAGGTATATAGAATGCAGCCTTGTCTATAGAGATGTTAATATTGTTTTTTGAATCTGGCTGTATCATTTTAATTTTCTCTTTCTGTATCATATATCATTGTTATGTGTTTGAAGCAGAGGGTATTCCTCCCAGCATGAACTTACATCAGTGTCTTGGCTGTCATTTAACTTTCACATAATCCTATGAGGCACTTTATCACCTCCATTTTAGAGAAATTGAGCCTCAGAGAGGTGAAGTAACCTGCCTGAAGTCACACAGCCAAAAAGGGATGGAACCAGGACTCGTGCTCTGGTCTGTTTGATTCCACAGCCATTCCTCTTAACCACAAACTCTACTGTGTTATGTGGTGTTGGGTGCGAGTCAAAGCTAGCCCATGTTTACTTGAGTTTCAGTGGCATCTCTTATCTCAACCTCATCAGTCCTCATATGGGGTACAGTTCTTCCATGAAGAAAAGCAAGCTACTGGACACCAAGCTACTAGATGGTATCTGTGTGGTTTGACCCCATCTGTGTCCAAACAGGAGTATTCTAGAGAGACCCTGAAAATTACAGAAGCAAAGAGATTTCATAACCTTTATTAAAGAAGGGTTTTTGTTCTTGTTTCTGTTTTGAGCCCACAGCTCTATCTATTCCCCACAGAGTGTGGATTACTAGGTAAATCAGGTAATTATTGCCTAAATCAGGGACTACTGTGATTGAGAAATTAACCATGTCTGTTTTTCTTCTGCCGGCTCACTGGAAAAGAATGTGAGGTATTTACCCCTCTTCCTCTCCAGAGGCCCCTGTGTTTTGGAGGGCTGGGCTTCTCTTGCCCCAGGGAAAAGTTAGAGGCTTTAGATTTTCTAAGGGTCTGGAGACTTAACACTACTTGTTAGAGATGGAGAGGGCTGGGGAGGGGGCCTGGGGCCTAGAGGTCATTAAGGGCTGGCAGGACCCTTGAGTGCTGGGCCTCCACCAGGCACTCTGGAGGTGGCAGGGCCTTTGGGGAGGGCCTAAGAAGGGGGAAGAGATGTCTGGGGGCCCTTGGTTTGGAGACGTTGCTGTGGGCAGCAACAGCAGCCTCTAACTGGTCTACTAGGGTTTGGACCATAGGCAACTCAGCAGTGACCATCACAGACCTGGTGCCCTTCGCCAAGTTTCGGGAATCCTGAAGTACTCGGAGTTCTGCATGGAAGGAGAGTGAAGGGCCCTGAAAAGTGGCTGGGATTGAATTATCTGAGGTCCTGGTAGGTGGGGGTCTAAGTATGATTTAATTTGATTTAGAAAATTCGTGAAATGTGTCATGGAACACATTCCTAAGTGTTGTGGAACAATTTATATCAGTTATGCTAATAATGACCAAATCCTGAGGGAATTTTTCTAACATATTTGGTAAAACAGGTCTTACTATTTTTTTAATTTTTGGAAATGGTTGATCAATAACTGACAGGATATAACTATTCCAAGCCCTTCTTCTGGTAAAAATATCCTCATCCTGGTAATTTAAATTCCAAATTACCTCCAGATGAGGCTTTAAAAACACCCTGTGATTAAATCCACACCAAATGGAGTTTCTGTAGGAAACTTTGCTGACTCAGAGGGACGACCTGTGAGTTTTTTTGAAAGGCCCGGGATCTGGACTGGGCTAGAAATGAGACTTGGGGCCGAGGAACCCATGATTCAGCCTTGGGGCCCCCCGCCCGGATGCTTGCCCAGAGCTGAACATTCGAGTGAAAGGCCTTAGAAGGAGCGCGCTGGGAATCTCTCTGGAATCTCAGGACCCTTTCTCACCTACCCTTATTAGACCAACGAGGCAGAGCTGCAGGGATGGGACCGACAGGCATTAGGCTGGGCCTGAGGGTTGGGAGCGAGCCAGTGCCTGAGTCTGTGCATCTGTGTCTGTGTTTTGAGTCTGCGTGTGTGTGTGTGTGCACGCTCGCGTGCGTCCTTGGCAGAGAGAGGGGGTCAGGAAGGCCCTTGATTCTAGGTTTCCTACGAGAAGGTGGTTCACAGTACAGGTGTCCAAATTTCTTGGACCAGAAGCCCGCCAGGGTCTCACAGACCACCTGTAGCCCAGCACACGTGGCTCTGGCCTGTGTTGCGGGCAAGGAACAGGATCTTCTTTTTAGCTGAGAGTGGTGCGGACGAGAAGGACCAGGGTGCAGACTGTGGGGGGAGCCGGCCAGCCCCCTGGGCAAGGAGATGGGGAAACCGAGGCGGGGAGGGCAAACTTTACGCCAAAGCCCTCAGAACAACGGGTTAATTTCCAGCAGGAGGGCTGACCCTTGCGGCGCCCCGTCCCCCCCCATGGTGTGCGCACGCGCTGACGCCAGGCCCCGCCCCCCACCCCTTTCTCTCCGGTTCCCTGCCCACCTGGGGGACGCTACCTCCCGTGCTGCGGAATGCCGGAAGGGGCACCATTATTTTCGAGCTCTGCTTTAGTTAGGCACTCTGCTGGGCACATGCCACTTGGGATCTCATTGAATGTGCTTGGTGACTGTAACCCAGGGTTTGTTATCCCTATTTTACAGGTGAGGAAACTGATGCCCAGAGAGGGGAAGTGGGTTGCTCAAGAGAACGGGCTGAGGAGTGTCAGAGCTGAGGCAGGAGCCGTGTGTGCTGAAGGCAGAGTCTTATCTGACAGCCCTCTACCTGTGGATTGCCCTTCTACATTTAGAAGTGCGCGTAGGCACGGGCTCACACACGCACGCAAGCAAGCGCGCGCCTTGAGGGCCCCCTTACGGAAGACGAGTGGCCCAGACAGCAAGGGGTTCCACTTTATGGTGGTCTCTATTTATGATACACACAAAACAACAACAAAACTGTAAGCCTAGTGAAAGTTAGCCATTCTTTTACACCCCTCTCCTCTTTCTGGGGATGGAAAATAGTCTCTAATTAGCATAGTGTTAAGAGCATGAGCTTTGGAATCAGCCTGTGATTTCATTTTCCATTTATTAGCTCTGTGACCCTGATGACTCAGCCTATGTAAGCTTCAACGTCTTCATCTGACAAATGGGATGATAGTATTTACCTTATTGGCTGTTGTGTGGATTAAATGAGGCCATGCCCATGAATGAACAATGTTGGATGCCTAATAATCAACCAGTAATTGGAAGCTTTAATTATTCACAGTAACAATGGTGGTAGCAACAAAAGCAGCCAAAGCACCTGGATGATCACAGAAGCATCTGGATGATCACAAAAGCAAGGTGAGCTTGGTCCTCTGTAGCAACAGAGGGTGTGACATCTGTGTTTTTGTCAAAAGTCTGGAGGGGTGCCAAAAGCAGGGAGAAAGAGGAGGTGAGCAGCCTGCTGACTGGCCTGGAAGAGGGAGGGGACGGACGTCGGGGACCCTTAACCTTGAGGTGGAAAGTTCTATGATTGATCCGGATGGGTGTCTCTAGCCTCCAATTCCTCTGTTCTCAGAGTTTTAATTGGGCACACCAAGTACTCGGCATTGATAAAGATACAACAAGTGTGACCCAAAATAAGGGCTGGAAGCCAGTACTGAGAGGGAAGGTAAAGGAAGGGGGGAAGCCTGACACCAGGTGCCAGAGCGTGTCTGCCCTTTGTCCCCATCACCTGTCAGCTGGGAATTCTGCATGTCATCAGTGCAACGGAGTGTGACCAGCCCAGAGTCAAGACCCTGTTATGGACCAGCCATGGCTTCTGTCAACACCAGTGTGTCTCAAGAGGGAAGCATTTTTAATGGTTTTAATGGTCTTGATTAACAAAAAAGATCCTTAAACATTTTTAAAATGTATATTAAAACAATACAGAAAAAGTATGAAAGTAAATAGAGTGATGTAGATTTTTCAGGGTGTATATATTATATACATACATACATATATGTATACATACATATTAACTTTATATTATGGAAGTTTTCAAACAGACATAAAAGTGGCACAAATACCATGGTGAACCCCCATGTACTCATGATCAGCCTTCAACAACTGGAGTAGTGGGTATGTGAGAGCTCCAATGAAAGCAATACGGCTTTTAACATTTTTCTAATATGTTAATGAGCTCCAGTGACCCCATAATGCAAATGTGTTAAACCTCCTGGTAGCCAAGCACCCCAAATTACTCCCCATCTCATTCCCCAACTGCCTTGAGTCCCTATCTGAATGAAGTAAGAAAGATGTCAGTGAATTAACTTGCCCAAAATCATACAGGAAGCTTGGCTAGTGCCTGAAACATAGGAGGTACTCCCCGGGAGTTGAAAAAACAACCATTATAGTAGAATAAGAACTAATGTTTATTGAGCACTTACTATGTGCCAGCCTCTCTTCTGGTCGCTCTACCTGTATTAGCTCACTGAATTCTCACACCAGACCTGTAATGTGTATCCTGTCTTCAACCCTGTTTTACAAATGAGGAAATCCGACACAAAGAAGTTAAGCCACTTGCCCAACTTCACACAGTTATTTAGAAGCAGAGCAAGGATTTAGACTCAAGCTTCCTGACTCCAGAGCCTGCCTTCTTAACCACACAAACAAAGCCTGACACGGGCAAAATGATTCCTGCTGGGGAAGATGAGTATGGAGAGGAGAGTCTCTCGTATGGAACAGGCACTGGGCTAAACATTTCCCTGTGACGTCCTAACAGTCCCGGCCACAGAGCCTGTGGACCTCGGTGGGAGAGAATGTCAGCATTCTTCCTGAATGAGGAGCCATCCTGCTTTCCCCAGTGCCAGGCCTTGGGTGAGATTCACGTTTTGAAAATATAAATACCTTATGTGTAAAAAATATTCATAGAAAAAGTCAGGGAAAATATCCACCAAGTATTAACAAATGCTGGTCCTCACCCACAGTGGGATAGGGTCAGGGGGATGATAGGGATTTTTCTTTTCCTTTTGTTCATCTCAATTTTCTGATTTTTCTACAATGAATATGAGTTATTTGTGTTGCAGAGAGAAAAGGAAGGGAAGAGGAAAACATAAAAGAAGGGAAAATGGTACTCTAAAGTGGCCTTCAGCATTTTGGGGCTGGGATGGGGATGAGGCAGCAGGTGGAGAGGTTGGGAGCTCCAGGCAATGTGAACATGGGCGGTGGGGGACACTAGGCACCATCTCGGGTTAGGGCCCGACTGGATTTAAAGGTAACGGTGCGTGGGGCTCCCACTCCGTCCTCACAGGACCTGGTGGCCCTCAAAGGCCATAGCAAGTCAGCTTGTTTAAAAATACGCACTACTGCCCAGCTCTGGTTTCTGGAGGGGCCTGGTGAGCCGGGAAGCAGCCGCAGCCTGACACCTCTGGGCCCACACTCATTTGGCAGATGCTCCAGGGATGGGCCTGTTTGTTCTCAAACGCTGCATCTTTGGGATTAAAAATAACCCTCCCCTTGACTTGGCTTGGCTTGGCTTGGCTTGGCTGTGCTATCCCTGCCCTGGTGGCAGAGATGGGCGAAATGATCCCAGACTTAGGTGTTTTCAGCCTGGACAGACCTTCTACCCACCATGGTCCCCTGCCCAGCAAGCTACCCTCCATCATTAGCCCTTGATTAAAAAGGGGGGGAAAGCAAGGAGTTTGCAGTGTCTACCAGGTAGGAAAGTGACAAAGCCTCACTGGTATAGCCATGCAGATGCCACTAAAATAGCAACAGAGTGCTCTTAAAGCGAAAGTGCCAGGCCCTTTATCAACTATTTATTTATCACCTGTTAAGCACCATACACATGTGAGTTCTGCTGCAGCATGAGGTAGGATCTGAGGGTGCCACAAGGTACAACTTGTCCCCAAATATCTATGCCAGTTAAAAATCCCACTATCAGATTACTCCTTTCAGACCAGAAACTTGTGCCCCCATAGCCACCTGTTAAAATGTGTGGGAGGGTTGGTGCTGGGGATTAAAAGTAAGATTTTCTTAGGTTGGTAAAGATCGTTTCAATTTAGAAATCTTACACATACAGGGGCTCACTTCCATTCTGATCTTCAGTCTTGGGGCCGAGGATCCACAGGTGGGTATAATTTGTCTCCTTTATAGAAGAGCCTCAGAGAGATGAAGGCAGTGGAGGGGGTGTGGCTATGATTGGAACCCATTGATCCTCCCATCATGGCCAATCAATGACCCCATTATCTGCTTAGCTCCTCAGGACCCTGAGGAGAATGGGTGGGGGCACAAGAGCCCTTTGGGAGAAAACCCACCTCTGGCGATGGGGCGGCAGAAGAGGGGCTGAGAGGCAAAGCCACACCTCACGCCTTCACTGCTTGACCTGTGGCCAACCCGCTTCACAGACATAGAAGGAAGGGTGTTGGAGCTACCCATCCTGCAAACAGGATAACAAAAAAGGATTCACCTGGAGTTCCAGCTGCACTTGTTTTGTGCTGCTGCCTGAAGCACCGTGTTGAGAACACGACGTGATAGATTATTGATGTCTGCCACTAGTGCTAGATTAGGGCATGATGAGACATGTGTTTCAAGTGTTTGCCATCCCCGCCCCCTGGAACCCCACAGTGTGGATAATGATGGGAGTGGTCCTGCAGGGTAAGGGGTGGAGGGAGGTACAGACCACAGCACCAGACACTTCTTGCCTTAATATCAAGACAACTGCTGACAGCCTGATGCCACTAGCAAATGATGCAGAACCTGATATAGTCCGCTCTCCCACCTGGAAAGTGAAGTCACAGTGTTTATCTGATGCCCGCTTAGAGGCCTGTGAGATAACTGGGGAATGCTTTAGAAGCAACGTGTCCCATCGATCCAAGAAAGCAGTCTGGAGGTTGCAGCCATGCCCCTCTTTGGCCGTTGATGTCTTCCTGAGAGTCAGTGTGGAGAAGGAACAGGATATCTGAGATGGGTAGACAGTATTCCAAATGTTTAAGCCCAAGGAGCCCTTTGGGGCCATTGGGAGGGCTCCACATGCTCTTGGGTGGTAGCTCTCATGGCTGGACAAGGAGAAAGAGTTACTCTTAGGTGGATAAGACAGCTCCTATAGCCCCCAGTCTTGGGGTTCTCATGGGAGAATGAGGGGCCTGAGTAGCAGGGAGATTGGGCTAGCAGTCACCTCCCCTACATGTTAATGACTGTCTTGCTGAGCATCCCTGATTTCCTGCCCTCCTTCCCCAGCTCAGCCTCCTGGGACTCAAGATTTCTTTGCCTCTCTTGCTCTCCTAGGACACCCCACTCAGGCTTATTACCAACTCTGCCTTTCTCAAGCCTCCAAACTCAGTCCCTCATGCCCTTGGCTTGATGATCTCAGCTTTTCTATTATAAAGACAAAGCTGAAACCCCCCTTTTTTTTAATCGTAGAAGCAAAACTTTCCTCTTCGCCTCTAGATGTGTCTCTCCCTTTATGTCCTCCATCCTGCTACTGCTGTGAAAGGCTTGTCTCCTCTTTTCCAAGGAACCGACCCCACCCCACCACTGGTGTCTTTCATCCCATCTACCCGCTATTCCCTCCTCCAGGATTTTCCAGCTCTTTCTCTGCAGGGACACTGTCCTGCTTTGGAGAGCTTCCTGCACAGGCTGAGACACTGTCTTGCACCCGGGGCCTTTGGAGCCACCTGCCAACCCCTCCCTTCCCTTCACTGCTAAATAGTGTCTCTGGCTTGGTGGGTTGGTTGACTGATTGATAGATTGCTACCAAGGCTGCCTTAGCCTCCCCATCACCACCACCCTTCCTCTGCCTTTGGGCCCCAGCACAAAGGGCTTCTTATCACCAAGCCCTGGACTCTGGCCAGTCCTGGAGTCTCTTCCCTCCAGCCCACAGACTGCTCACCTGCCTTTTCCTCATGGTTCCCGTGCCCCTCATGACCTCGGGCGTCCAGGTGTTCCCTGAATTCTGAGCATGACTCACCTCAGAATCAACAGCTCCACGCTGAGGAGTCTCAACTTGTCACAAAGCCTCTGTTTCCTGTGTTAAACGATGAGGTGACCGTAATACCTGCCTCACAGAGTTACCGTAAAAACAAAATAGGATAATAAGTGCAAAGTACTTAGCATAGTGCTGGATGACATTAAGTGCTCAATAGATAATAGTTATTATTGATTATCTTAAGGAGCTAATGCATCCTCCCATACCTCTGGTTATGGGCATCTCAGTACATCATTAGCCAGTTCACTGTTGGACATCACTCCATTTGTTTAGCAGGTTTCCCTTGTTTTTTTGTTTTGTTTTAAATACTAACAGAATGCAACGTATGTGCAAGGTACTCTCTTGAGTGCTTTACAAGTTTTAGTTATTTTATCCTCATGGCAATGCAGTGAGGTATCCCTGTCTTAACAGAAGAGGGATAAGTAATTTATCCGAGATCACGGAGTTGTTAAGTGGCACAGCCAGGAATTGAACCCAGGCAGTCTGACTCCTGAATTCTTGTGCTTAACACTATACTCAGCTGCCTGTTAGCTTGAGCTTAATTAAAAAGACATAAATTAACTTCTGCTCGTGCAAGCACTCTGAAGTAACACAGACCAGTCCCCACATTGATTTCATTAAGGTCCAGACACTGCGTCTTGTTTCTTCATTCATTCATTTAAAAAGCATGTAAGGAATATTTAGTATGTGCTGGCAATATGATGTGCTGAGGCCCAGTGGTAAACAAGACAGGCGTGGCCCGGGCTCTTGCATTGCTGCCAGTACCTAACAGCCTCTGATCGTGCCTGGCACACAGTAGGAGCTCCGAGGACTAGTGTGGGCTGGGTCTCTACGGAAAAGCCCCCTATCCTAGGCGGCCCCAGTCATCCCTGCCCCCAGAGGGGTTACGGCCGGAACACAAGATTCCACTAGAGGGCGCTGTTCAGTAGCGCTGTCGCGAGGACTCACTTCGGTGCAAGAGGGGGGATTTGAAGGGCAGTGTTGGGGGGTGTTTAGGGAATCCTGGAGGGTTTTAGAGCTGAAAGGATCGCTCGCACTTTACCGGAGAGGTCGTACAGCAGGACTATGACCAAGTCCCCCTGAGTCCAACACGCTGCTGGCCGCGGCCAACTTCTGGGCCCTGGGGGAACTTCCTGGGCTGCACTGGCCACTCCCCTTTGGGGTTCCTACCAGCCAGCCCAGTGCTGGCCCGTCCCTCCCCATGCCTTTCTCAAGGGCATCCCCTTCCCCGTCCCCAAAGTCTCACAACCAGGGCTGAGACAAAGGTCTGGTGGGAGAAACAGTGGGTTTCAGGCTTGGAGTAGTTTGAGGTAACCAGGCAAGATGAACCAGTATCACTTAGCCTCCCTGAACTAAACATCGGCGGAGAGAGGAGTCCAGTGAGGTAGAAAGCTTGACCCCTGGCCCTATATAGCCTGGGATACAGCCTCTCAGAAAGCTCTGAGGAACTGTCCCGAAGAGATAAGGGAGGAGACAGGATGTATAACAGTTTTTGCCGGGGGAAAAAAACATGTAGTTGAACATCGAAAGATGACTGCTAGTCACAAAACCAGACATTTCAAGTTAGTGATTTTAGTGCTTTCTCTATGGGAAGATGCAAGAGTCTGGGCTTATTGGAATTATTCCTTGATATGCACCTTAACTCTCTAGGGCCAGTAGCCTCTTTTTCTCCACCCTGAATTCCCCTCGGGGCTAGCCGCAGTGGCTGATGGTTTGCTGGGAGGCAACACTTATCTTTTACTGCAGTGGCAGGCAGCAGTTTTTTGTCCACACACCTTTTGGTCACCTTCATTCAGTTCCCCATCCCCCCACCCCCACCTCTGGTAACCACAGATCTGATCTCTTTTTCTATGAGTGTGTTTGTTTTTGAAGTATAATTGACCTACAACACTATGTGAGTTCCTGTTATACAACATAGTGATTCTGTATTTCTGTACATTTCAAAATGATCACTTTGATAAGTCTCGTTACCATCTGTCACCATAAAAGATATTCATAATTATTGACTATATTCCCCCCACTGTACATTTCATACCTGTGACTCATTTATTTTGCAACTGGAAGTTTGTACCTCTTAATCTCCCTCACCTATTTCTCTCCTCCCCCTACCCCCTTCCCCTCTGGCAACTACCTATTTGTTCTTTGTATCTATGACCCTCTGTTTTGTTATGTTTGTTCATTTGTTTTGTTTTTTAGATTCCACATGTAAGTGAAATCATACCGTGTTTGTCTTTTTCTGTCTGACTTATTTCACTTAGGATAATATTCTCTAGGTCCATCCACATTGTCACAAATGGCAAGATTTCATTCTTTCTTGTGGTTGAGTAATATTCCATTGTGTGTATTTATATATATATATATATATACCAATTTTCTTTATCCATTCATCTGTTGATGGACACTTAAGTTGCTTCCACATCTTGGATATTGTAAATAATGCTGCAGTGAACATAGGGGTGCATATATCTTTCCTAATTAGTGTTTTCGTTTTCTTCAGATGAATACCCAGGAATGGAATTTCTGGATCATATGGTAGTTCTATTTTTAATTTTTTGAGGAATCTCCATACTCTTTCCATAGTGGCTGCACCAATTTACATTCCCACCAACAGTGCACAAGGGTTCCCTTTTCTCCACATCCCTGCCAACACTTGTTATTTGTTGTTTTTTTGATAACAGCCATTCTGACAGGTGTGACTTGATATTTTATTGTGCTTTTGATTTGCATTTGCCTGATGATTAGTGATGTTGAGCATCTTTTCATGTGCCTGTTGGCCATCTGTATGTCTTCTTTGGAAAAATGTCCATTCCGATCCTCTGCCCAATTTTTAATTTGGTTGTTTGGGGTTTTTTTGATATTGAGTTGTAGGAGTTCTTTGTATGTTTTGTGTATTGGCCCCTTATCTAATATACTGTTTGCAAATTTCTTCTCTCATTCGGTAGGCAGCCTTTACATTTTGTTGATAGTTTACTTTGCTGTGCAAAAGATTTTGATGTAATACCATTTGTTTATTTTTGCTTTTGTTTCCCTTACCTGAGGAGACAGATCCAAAAATATATTGCTAAGACCAATGTTAAAGAGTATACTGCCTACGTTTTCTTCTAGAAGTTTTGTGGTTTCAGGTCTTACCTTTTAAGTCTTTAATCCATGTTAAATTTATTTTTGTATATAGAGTGAGAAAGTAGTCCAGTTTGATTCTTTTACATGTAGCTGTCCAGTTTTCCAGCACCACTTATTGAAAAAGCTGTCTTTTCCTGATTGTATTGTATATTCTTGCCTCCTTTGTCATAGATTAATTGCACATATAAATGTGGGTTCATTTCCAAGCTCTCTTATACTATGAGGTTTCTAGGTTAGATACAAACATGGTTACTGTCCTACAGGACAGTAAGACCATAATCTTTGGGATAATCTTTTCTACTGGCTGGAAATCTACAAGTTAACGTGTAACTCCCGGTGTCTGTGTTCTGATCAAATGGTAAATAGGTAAGTCAAACATAGGTGTGTCCTCTGGAGCATTAAATAATCTTGGGCAGTATTGTTAAACAAAGCCCATGTATGGCTTTGAAAGGATGTATTGTACTCTCTTTTGCCTATTTCCAAGTTCTGGAAAATTTTTTCCAACAATAGCATGCATCTTTGTCTGAGATTGTCTTGTGTATTTTTTTGCTCATTACCAACCTCAGTCTACTAGAGTAAAAGCTCCACGAGGGCATAGACTGTGTCAACCTGTGTTCCCAGATTCTACTTCAGTTCCAGGTGCAAAGTATGTGTTTAATAACTATTTGTTGAATAAAGAAAATAAGATATCTTATCAAAAGTTATGATTGGGGCTTCCCTGGTGGCGCAGTGGTGGAGAGTCCGCCTGCCGATGCAGGGGACACAGGTTCGTGCCCCGGTCCGGGAGGATCCCACATGCCGCAGAGCGGCTGGGCCCGTGAGCCATGGCCGCTGAGCCTGCGCGTCCGGAGCCTGTGCTCCGCAACGGGAGAGGCCACAACAGTGAGAGGCCCGCGTACCGCCAAAAAAAAAAAAAAAAGAAAAGAAAGTTATGATTGGAGACAGAAAGGAGAATAGAGGTTACCAGGAGCTGGGGAGAGGGTGGAGCAAAGAATTATTGTTTAATGAAACTGAGTTTCAGTTTGAGATGATGAAAAGATTCTGGAGGTGGACAGTGGCAATGGTTGCACAACAACGTGAACGTACTGAATGCCACTGAACTGAACACTTAAAAAAGGCTAAAATGGTAAATTTTTTTTTTTTTTTTTTTTTTGCGGTACGCGGGCCTCTCACTGTTGTGGCCCCTCCCGTTGCGGAGCAGAGGCTCCGGACGCGCAGGCTCAGCGGCCATGGCTCACGGGCCCAGCCGCTCCGCGGCATGTGGGATCTTCCCGGACCGGGGCACGAACCCATGTCCCTTGCATCGGCAGGCAGACTCTCAATCACTGTGCCACCAGGGAAGCCCTAAAATGGTAAATTTTATATTATGCATAATTTACCACAAAAAAAAGTTATATGATTATAATAGCAGCCTTTTGTCTAGGGTTTGTTCTGCACCAGGGTTTGTTCTAAGCACTTTGTGTATCTTAAATGGTGTACTTGCCACAATGACTTTACACAGTGGGCATCTTCACTTTTCTCAGACTGAAAGTAAAGGAAGAGAAGTAGAGAGAAGTAACTTGCCCAAAGTCACCCATCTAGTCAATCATAGAGCTGCTATTTGGGGCCAGGCAGACTGTGTTCCATTTATGGTCTGGGTTGTCCATACTGTGTGAGTTTCCAAGAAGGAGTAATCCATCTGCTCTGGAGAAGTCAAGGAAGACTTCCTGGAAGAGTTAGAATGTTAACCAGACACCCTGTTCCTCCACTGTGGTTGCTTCTTTTGACACATTGCTGACACCAGCTCTCTGATGCTAGTGCCCACTCCCCACCCCAGAGCCTACCAGAAGACATGTGTGCTGTGGGTGGAGTAAGGAGGGGCCAGGAGGCAGGCACGGCCTGCACCTCCTCTCCTGACCTCTCTTTTAGGGGTAATAAGCTGACCTTACCTGGAATGGCCAGCACCTGTAAGGAAAGGGGATTTTTCTGGCTGCACCTGTGCCCAAAATGTAGCCACCAATTCCCACTCCTCCAGGGTCAGCTTAATGAGAGTGCCCTGTGGGCTGCTGGGCCCCAGGGGGCAGGGTCTGCATGCAGCCCTTAAATACTTCATTAGCCAGACAATATCCCACACCTGGTCCAGCCCAGCAGCCCACCAGCTCCATACAGCTTCCAGGGTCTGAGCGAGAAATGCAGACATGTACTCCTGACTGGGTTTTTTCTTCTCCTACTTTCTGACCCAACACAGAGAGGCGATTTCACTGCAGATGGTTCCACATTGGAGCTCTCAAAATATTATTCTGCTCCTGCAGCAGTTGGAGGGCACAGACCTGCCCCAGGAACACTGGTCAGACAGGCCTGGCCAATGGAGATATTCTGGGCCCCAAGCACACATTTTATTTAATTTATTTTTTTTAACATCTTTATTGAAGTATAATTGCTGTACAATGGTGTGTTACTTTATGCTTTATAACAAAGTATACATATATCCCTATATCTCCTCCCTCTTGCGTTTCCCTCCCTGTCCCACCCCTCTAGGTGGTCACAAAGCACCAAGCTGATCTCCCTGTGCTATGCGGCTGCTTCCCACTAGCTATCTATTTTACATTTGGTAGTGTGTATATGTCAATGCTACTCTCAATTTATCCCAGCTTACCCTCCCTTCCTCCTCCCTGTGTCTTGAACTCCATTCTCTACATCTGAGTCTTTATTCCTGTCCTGCCCCTAGGTTCTTCAGAACCATTTTTTGTTTTAGATTCCGTATATATGTGTTAGCATATGGTATTTGTTTTTTTTCTTTCTGACTCAACTTCACTCTGTATGACAGACTCTAGGTCCATCCACCTCACTACAAATAACTCAATTTCGTTTCTTTTTATGGCTGAGTAATATTCCATTGTATATATGTGCCACACCTTCTTTATCCATTCATCTGTCAATGGACACTTGGGTTGTTTCCATGTCCTGGCTATTGTATTGTAAATAGTGCTGCAGTGAACATTGTGGTACATGACACTTTTTGAATTATGGTTTTCTCAG
>NC_041224.1:55862132-55862744 GCF_002837175.3 Physeter macrocephalus
CCACACCCTCTCCAGCAATTATTGTTTGTAGATTTTTTGATGATGGCCATTCTGACCGGTGTGAGGTGATACCTCATTGTAGTTTGATTTGCATTTCTCTAATGATAGTGATGTTGAGCATCCTTTCATGTGTTTGTTGGCAATCTGTATATCTTCTTTGGGGAAATGTCTATTTAGATCTTCTGCCCAGTTTTGGATTGGGTTGTTTGTTTTTTTGATATTGAGTTGCTTGAGCTGTTTGTATATTTTGGAGATTAATCCTTTTTCAGTTGCTTCGTTTGCAAATATTTTCTCCCGTTCTGAGGGTTGTCTTTTCATCTTGTTTATGGTCTCCTTTGCTATGCAAAAGGTTTTAAGTTTCATTAGGTCCCATTTGTTTATTTTTGTTTTTATTTCCATTTCTCTAGGAGGTGGGTCAAAAAGGATCTTGCTGTGATTGATGTCATAGAGTGTTCTGCCTATGTTTTCCTCTAAGAGTTTGATAGTGTCTGGCCTTACATTTAGGTCTTTAATCCATTTTGAGTTTATTTTTGTGTATGGTGTTAGGGAGTGTTCTAATTTCATTCTCTTACATGTAGCTGTCCAGTTCTCCCAGCACCACTTATTGAAGAG
>NC_041224.1:55863470-55937380 GCF_002837175.3 Physeter macrocephalus
AATCCAAATCTGAAAAGAAGAAGTAAAGCTGTCACTGTTTGCAGATGACATGATACTATACATAGAGAATCCTAAGGAGGCTACCAGGAAACTAGTAGAGCTAATCAATGAATTTGGTAAAGTAGCAGGATACAAAATTAATGCACAGAAATCTCTGGCATTCTTATACACTAATGATGAAAAATCTGAGAGTGAAATTAAGAAAACACTCCCATTTACCACTGCAACAAAAAGAATAAAATATCTAGGAATAAACCTACCTAAGGAGACAAAAGACCAGTATGCAGAAAACTATAAGACACTGATGAAAGCACACATTTTAGAACAAAGGAAAGGAGCATGGGAGCGTGGCTTTACTTGCCAGGTATGTGATATTTCTGTGTGGGCAGAGGGTGTTTACGAGGTGCTCCCAGTCCTAAAAAGCCGAGGCACCAGATGCCTCCTCAGCCCACCTGCAGGGCTGCAACTCACCCCTCTCACTGAGCCCCTTGACCAACAGTGATTTACTGCAGGCCTGGAAAGGGCCTATTCCTGCCAGGCAGACAAAGGCTCTCCAGGGATGGAGGGAGAAGCTCTCAGAGCTCCCACAAGCTTTTAAGGGAGGAAGTTGACCAAGAAGTTTCCCTGAGGCAGTTGGTAAAATGAAATATTTGTAGGTCAAACCTTATTTCCTGTTCTCTGATAAAAGGGCTCTTTCTTTCAAGTATAAATACTGAAACTGGTGGAGACAAAGGTTATTGTCTCTATCAGTTCTGTCTGCTTAAAATGAGGCAAATCTGCTTTTCTGGAGCTGCTGAAAACCCCCTAGGACAATAGCGACAAGGTAGTACCTCCACTATAGGGCCTACCTGGGCACGTCACAGCCCCATAGCACCATAATCCTCACAGAGGCTGCAGGCACGGCCCGCAGCTTACAGAGGCAGGCATGGGGGCTGGTGCAGGGCTAGCACAAATCGTAGAGATTGTGGGTGGCAGAGCCAGGGTTGTCGAGGGGAATTACAGCCGTTACAGCTCAGCCTCCACATTTTATTCCTCCCTTTCCGTCCTCTGAAAATTTCCTCAATCTTGCAGGTAAGAAACTGAGGCACAATGTCAATGTCCTTATTGGCTTCTTAGGAACAGGAAATAAATCCCAGTCCCCTTTGCTGTCTTTCCTTTAAGGTCAGAGGAGAAGCAGCTCTTTGCTCTCCTGCTGCAGCCTCCCATCCCCACCAAAGGGGCCTGCTGGTCACTCCAGTGGCTGGGTTGCCAGTAAAATCCCCAGGAAGCACCTGGGTGGGGTGGAGCTTTGTGGGGATGGGGAGATTCTCCACTCCCCACTGGAAATCCCAAAGAGGTGGGGTGTGGGAGAAGTTTCCAGAACTGGCCTACAGATCCCTGGGAGGCATCCCAGCTGAGCCCCTCTGAGCTGACAGAGCCAGCGTGGGCCTGATGCCCTAAGAGAGGCGGCAGCTCAGCCCACAGAATTGGAGTGGTGCTCCTGGGGACGAGGGGCCAGCGGGCAGGGCACCCACCTCTGCTCTGGGCCCAAGACCAATTCTGAGGGTTTCACATTCCCTGGAGAGCTCACCTGGGAGCCACCTGCAGCCCAGAGGCTCATGACACTGTTACCTGTGGAATTGCTATGCTTTCCACTCCTCAGCCTCTTGCTGGGTGAAGCTGGGCAGATATATCTGAGCTTTGCACTCAGAACGAGGGTTCCGGTTGCAGACCTGTGTCCATCCCTGACCGTACTCTGCTTGGTATGGACATTATAGCCCATGCGGGAGTTCACTAGTCCTGTTCCCAGTTCCTGTGGTCCCACGTTCTGTGCAGAGAGGTTCCCGGGCACACATTCCTCCCCCTGCTTGGTTTCCCCTGAGCCCAGGGTGCCCTCAGCTCTTGGAACCCTAGTGGCAAAACTCAGGGTTTCTCTCAGTTTTAGTTCCTTTAATGGTATTTTTTCCCCCTGCTTTTTGAACAGGGGTTCCCTCATTTTCATCTTGCACAAGGCTTTGCAGTTTGCGTAGCTGCCTCTGCGCGCTGGGGTCAGAATCTTGCTCGGCACTGCGGCAACCTCGGGTAACTCTCTTTACCAGTTGGAGTCGCAGTTTCCCATCTGGAAAACGGGGGCAATACTTCACAGTTGTTGAGGGTTAAGGTAAGTAATAGGGCAGCTAAACCTTGTTGGCCTCTTAGAACAAGCAAGGCACTGTGCTAAGCGCTTTACTGTTTGATCTCATTTGTTCCTCACAACAACCCTATTGGTGGGAGTCATTGGCCACTGTGTTGGATTTCTCTGATATTTTTGGCCTGGCAGCCATTCACGCTTTCTTCTGGTACTTCGCCCAGCTCTGTTCTGAGAACAATCTCTGTCCTACTCTATGCAGGTTGGCGGGGTTGTCTCGCATCCTCTCTTAGCCAAAGGGTGGCCATGTGACCCTGAAAGGCCAGTCAGGCTCTGTCCCACAGGATTGGGATTCTGGAGGGGGCCTGATTCATCCCCACGGCGGATGCAAACTGGGTTTGGGTCTGGCTTCCGGGATTCCCTGGAGTAACTCTGGGGCCTGATGTTTCTGAGCCCCCCTTTCTGCAGCAGTCCCCCTCCTCTGTGAGCTACCTACACCCAGCCCCTCGGTCCCCCTTTGTTTAAGTGAACAAGAGTGTGTTTCTGATGCCCACAACAGAAGTCCCCAACTGCTTCTCCTCCCGTTTCAGGTGAGGAAACCAGGCCCAGAGAGGTAAAGTAATTTGCTCAATGCCCCACAGCAAGTGAGTAGCAGAGTCAGCATTTGAACTCAGGTAGTCTCAGGAGGCAGAGTCCTTACCCTCTTCTGCCCCTAGTATAAGGTACCTGATACAGTATCACTCTATGTTAACCCCCTTCTTTTCGATTTCTACCCACCCATGGCACACTCCCTGCTTTTTGCGGCTGGTTGCCTCTCAGCAGGCTCTCTCTACCTCTGGCACCCTCAGACCACAGATCCTCACCCCGTGGGACCCTAACAGAAGAGGCAGAAAGCGAGTGAGGCAGGATGCTCCAGGCCTGCGCTCAGCATGGGAAGCTGACCCAGCCTCCGGCATGGAAGGCCTTGGCTGAACCGTCTCTGTTAAATGTTAGAGGCTCAGGTCTCCCTTTCGACACCAGGAGCCCTGGAGGGAGGTAGAGCCCCACCCCCCCACCACTAGCACACCCCAGGCTGGCCCTGTGGACCCTCGTGCTCCAATAGGAGGTCAGGCCCTGTGTGTCTCAGGAGAGCCAGTCCCGTGACTACCTTGGATGATGAAGGGTACTGTCGTCTGTCCTCCAGGCCTGCCTGGCTGGATGCAAATACCCCATCGCATCCCAGCAGGGCTAGACCGACTTCTGGCCTGACTGGCCTCGCCTCATTCCTGAACGAGGAAGTCTGATGGTTTGTCTATAACACGGAACGAACCTGCATGTCGGCCCTCTGCCCCTCCACACACGCTTCCTTTGTCTCCCTCCGCTCTCCTTGTTTTCATCGATGCAAATGCAGGGCTACATTCGGTCCAGAGACACTGCTGTGTAGGTCCCTTTTTCTCTACTAAGGAAAAACTAATGTTTTAAGGAAAAGTGAGCCTAAAGAGGGTAATGTGATATCAACATACAGGTGGTGAGATGGTCCTGAAATGGTATCATTTTTGTTACTGTTAAATGTCACATGTGTGTTTATTCAAGGAACCCTTTCATTACTTTATCTGGTCCTCCTAAAAATCCCACAGCCATTGGAGCCAGTGACAGTCTCATTGGGACATGAGGCCACTGAGATGCAGAGAGGGGGACTTTGGAACACAGCAAGATCTAAGGGAAACCCAGCTCCTTGCTCTACCGCCTGGGCCCCATCTCAGGGTCTACCACTTGGCTCCAGGTGAAGCGTCTGACCAGGCCCCTCCCCATGTGGCTCCCCAAGAACCCATAGGCCACGTGCTTCTTAATTTCCACGTGCTGGCGGCTGTGGATGAGACCCTTCTGTCTGTAGGACCCTCACGGACACTCTTTTTGGGGCAACTTGAAAGTAACCATTGCATTTGGAAAGCAAACCTTGGGCACAGGTGAAGATCTAAATCATGACTTTATTCTTTCCCAGATGTCAGAGAGCAATTAAGATAAGGCAGTGTTGGTAAAATAAAGCCCAAGCCACTATTCTAGGTCAGAAGAACAGGGCCAAGTCCATATGCTTGTTTGAGATTTTAAGGCCCCCGGTGTTCTTGGGAAGAACCGTGTGATGAAGAGGCTGGAGGATGAGCTCCAGGAGAGCAGGTCCCTTGCTGGTTTGTTGTTGCTATCTTCCATAGGGAAAGCAGTGCCTGGTACATAGGAGGTGCCCCGTGGATGTTTGTGGGGTGAATGAATGACCTCCTCTAGTTCTAAGTGAGGTTGGAGAAGGGATCTGAATTGGGGGCTCCTCTGGTCATTCTCTGAGAGCGCGCTGAAGGGGCTGTGCCTCACAGGCAGAGAATCCCAGTCTGTCTTGCTGAGGGGAACGCAATTAACTAAACTGATCACAGGTAGGGCTCGGACTGAAATCCAGGACTGACTGATCGCAGCTGAGTTCTCTTTCTCCCGCTGACCCACACCAATGACCCTGGGAGGCCCGGAGAGCTTCACATGGTGACAGCACTGAACCCTCTTTTACTGCAAGGCTGCGTGTCATGGCAACTGTGTGATCTGAGGTGGCCTCTGTACAAGCAGAGGAGCAGAAACCATAGGGTCACAGTTCTGGAAAGGAGTGAGGACGTGGGGGTGGGGGGGTGGGGGGGGTTATGAAGCGTCTGGTTTCCCAAGGCAGATGGAAGTGAAATGTCCATTAGTTCGTTAACTCATAAATATACAGCCCACAAGTGCATACAGAGGACTTAAAATTCAGTAAATATGAAAATAGAAATCATGTAATATTCATCTTTCTACTCTCAGTGGCTAATACAATTTCCAGCGCATGGTAGTTTCTTAATATACATTAGTTGGTTGAATTGATTGGGCTTTTCACATGTCTCATGTTGATTAGTATTAGGGCTCATAAGAAAGAATAGTCCATTATTGACTATGCAGCAAAATAATGATAATCTTATCACACTTTTAGTTTGCACAGTGCCGTTGGGTACTTTCTCTTATTTATCTTGACCTCGAGGGATAGGCAGATATCAATCCCATGTTAACAGACAAAAAAAATAAAGCTAAAGCAGACAAGTTAGATGATTTGGCCGAGCACCTCAGAGCTTCTAACAGTTAAGAGGTGGAACCAGAACGAGACGCTGGCCTCATCAGTCCTTCCAGCCCTCACACTTGGCCCCCACTCTCCTCTCTCCATTTGCACTTGGGCAGGCAGACCTCTGTACCCCCCAAACAGGAAAGCTTTGAACAGACCGAAAAGGGGCGTCCTTTTTGCATCTTCACGGCACGCACCACACCTGCACCCCCAGCTCACCTCTAGAGACACATGGGAGCTACTTTGAAAGACAGCACCAGAAAGACAGGCTTCACACAGAGAAGGATTAGACCCCAGGGGACGTGTCATTTCTTCTTTTTTTTTTTAATCAAGAAGCAGTTTGTGGTATAAGCACAGCGTATTCTGCAGTGCCGACAAACCCTGCCTCTCAAAGGCCTTCATAGCAGAAGGTGGCTCGCAGACCTCAGGGGACATGTAGGTGGGGAGGAAACCTGCAGCTGCTAATCCGCTGTGCTGTGAGAATGTGAACTGGTGGGATGAGCACGGCGCGCTCTCAGTTTATGCCCCGCCCCCCGCGCCCTCGCCCCTCCCTGGGCGGTTAAGGTTACGGGACACTTGGAGTGCTCTCCCTCCTGTGATGGACCGGCCGTCACCGCTCCCAGGTATGTGTGAGCCATGCGTTCGGCATTCGGCCATTCGGCGTTCGGCGTTAAATAGCTTTCTAAAATAAGCTCGCTCCGATTTTACATGCAAAGCAGCTGGGAAGAGCAGGCCGGCCCAGCCGTCCTCCCAGCTCGGAGACGCAAAGTCTTCCTCTCAATGGCGTGAAACCCGTTCCCAGGAGTAAAAGGCCTCCGTCTGTCACACCTCCCCGAGGGAGGGGAGGTTCCTGGCTTGGACACTTCCAACTGACGAGACTGTGTCCGGGTAACTGCCCCTCCCCACGGCCTCGCTGCCCACCATGGAAAGCACAGGTTCCAATCATTACAAGGTTTTTGTAAAATGACCTCATTTTCCTGTGAGTCGGCCAAGTCTTGTGCATGTCAAAGAATTATGGGGCCAAGAATCATTTTAGTCATTATGATGCACTGTCAAAAAGTGGGAATTTTTTTTTTTTTTCCGGTACGCGGGCCTCTCACTGCTGTGGCCTCTCCCGTTGCGGAGCACAGGCTCCGGACGCGCAGGCTCAGCGGCCATGGCTCACGTGCCCAGCCGCTCTGCGGCACGTGGGCTCTTCTCAGACCGGGGCACGAACCCGTGTCCCCTGCATCGGCAGGCAGACTCTCAACCGCTGCGCCACCAGGGAAACCCCAAAAGTGGGAATTTTTGCAAAGAAAAAAGAAGAGTGGGATCTTCCCAGACCGGGGCACGAACCCGTGTCCCCTGCATCGGCAGGCAGACTCTCAACCGCTGCGCCACCAGGGAAACCCCAAAAGTGGGAATTTTTGCAAAGAAAAAAGAAGAGTGAGATGCAGAAGGAAGGTCTAGAGGAGGTATTGATGGAGTCAATACTGATATTTCTCTCTGCATGTTACACACCCACACAGAGCCGGACACCATGGCCCTCTCACTCATGTTTCTCCATCCCTTTATGTGTATTTCAGTCACAGCAATTATCTGAGGGCTGCTGCATGGCCCAGCCTTGGCACGCACCATCCCCACGTCCGGCAGTCTAGGGACTGGAACCGGGGTTGTGCAGTAGACGACCTCCACAGCCGTTCCAGCGGCCTCAGTTTCATCTCGTTTGTCCTATCACCTGTTATCCTGCCCTGACCCTGCCCCCCATACCCCAGCCTTACCCAGGACTGGGCCACTGAGCGCACAGGCTGTACAGTATGTCTTAGTTTGGAGGTCCACAGCGTGCCAAACAGCACCTCTACACAGCAGATCCTTCCCAAGTCTGCCTCTGTATCTGCTGTAACCAAGGCTTTTGCCTGCACGTCCTCCGGGTTTTGCAGGGTCTGACTTAGCAGAGTTTGCAGCAGAAGTATGGGTGCTGCTTGAAAGAAGGCCAGGTCCTGCTGACTTGAGCCAGAAGTGTTTCTCCCCAACCTACAAATCCCGATTTGCTGTCTCCCCCACCGTCTACTTGTCTGGCTTTCTCCACAAATAATGCTTCGATGCTTAAGCTCAGTGGAGGAAAATGGATGGTGAGATCTAAGAACCCTCTGGGAGACCAAGAGCCTAATCTAGAGGCCGCAGGGAGCGCTAGATTCCAGCGCACTTGCTTTTTATCTCACTGCTCTGGGGAAGGCCCACAGTGTCAGTGAGTTGAGAGAGTGTGGAGAGAGGAAATCCACACACGTGATGTTACTTACTTTTTAAAGGTGATATTGACTTTAATATTAAGTACTGAACTAAATGCATGTATAATTCGGTGCTGAATTGCACGGTTCAAAGAAATCACAAAGGAACCTCTCAGGAGCGGAGGACTGGACTCGAGATGGAAGGTTTCCTTCCTTTACAGTTTGTGCTTGAGATAGGCAATAATATTTAAAGAATCCCTATTTTGGACTAGGCCCTAGACTAGACACTTTGAATATATTTTCTTATCCTGTCTTCATCACAACCCTAGAGGACAGGAAATTATCATCTCCATTTTATGGATAACAAAAACTGAGGTTCAGAACGATTCAGAATCTTGCGCAAGAGCCCATAGCCAGTAGGTAAGGAAGCAGGAAATCAACCCCAGATGCTCTGGCTTGAGAACCCAAGCTCCTTCCACCCTGTAGTTCACAAGTTATCCCCGTCCCCAGTGCACCTGAGGAGCAGCACCCAGGCCCATGGAGAACCACCACCAACCTCAGCACTGGGTCTGTGGGAGGGTGGGTTGATGATCCGTGGCTCAGAGTAGGGGGCAAGAGACCAAAGCTTCTCCCTAGGGAGACAGCCCCGCCCCTAGAGGATCTCAGCAAGCTGCCTCTTCAGGCTAACTGATAGGAAACAGCCATCTGGACTGAAGGAAGTGTGAGGCAGGATTCTCCATGGAGAGAGAGAGAAAACAGGGTGATGGAGGTCGGGAGGCAGGAACACTGCTCCCAGGACCCATACCTGGGAGTCCCCCGGTGAGCCCGTTGTGGTCCCACCCTACCTCAGCCCTGGCCACCTCCCTTCCCTCAGCCTGGGCTCTGGCTGCCCAGGGGCCCAAATGCACTCACCTCCTGTCCAGGGTCTGCCCCCTGCCCCCTCTCCTCCAAGAGACACGGAGCAGGCGGGACCATGACAGGCTACCAGGTCCCGGCCCCACTGGCCACCCCAGATGCTTCCCTGTGCCTTTGGTTTCCCATTGCTCGGAGGTGTTCAGTTTCCCACCCTCTTTCCCTACTGCTGCCCCAGCCCCTGCCCTTTCAAGACAGTGATGGCCAAAGCCAGGCCCTTCATTGTCCAAGGTGATTCGTTCATTTTATTGTCTTCACCATTGCAGTCTTTATAGTATTATTTTCTTTTATTGCTGAGACCCCCAGTACAGTTAGAAAACAGGTTTTATTACTCTTAAGACACCTAGTGTCTTCAAGTTGAATGACCCCTTAGAGGTCATCCAGGCCCTTCATTTCCCCGCGGAGGGAACTGAGCCCAGAGGAGGGGGTGGCTTTCCAAGGGCAGCATGTTCATAACAGTTCAGGACCTGCAATGGGAAACTGTCAGAAATTATAATTTCTGTAAAATAAGAAAATTTCCATAAATTACTTAGCAGCTCTGTTCCTGTCCCTGACTTCTCTGTGGTGTCAGGTTTCGTGGGGCTGTTAAAAGCATTCATCCTTGGCATTGGACAGAAAAGTGCTCGGTTCCCACCAGTTGTACCTCTTTATCCTCTATAGGCAGCCCACCAACACTTGCAGGAGCCAGGCAAGAGCAGAAATTAAGGCCGCCCTGCTGTATGGCTCAATATTGAAGAGTTAAAAAATATATATATTTAACAAACTCTTAAATGCAAGTTCTGTCCTACACCTTGACAAACATACCTTCATAACTACCTAGAAGGTTAGCTTTGATTTAGAATTCCCAGACTCCTTGGACTTCTGCTCTGATACTAAGAGAAGACCCAGTCTCCAGCCTCCTCCCCTGTCCATGCCTGCCCCTTCCTTCTCTTCCCACTCTCTCCCCAGCCCCAGCTCTGTCCTGCATCGCCAGAGGCCTCACATGCATGCGTGCAAACTAGCTCACACACGCCTGCCAAGAGCACCCCCTCTGTCACCCTTGAGGCCTGGGAGTACACACATCAACATCCCAGCACCCCTTCCGGAGTATGGATCCAGGGAAGAGACCTCTGTGGGCCTTGAAAGAAGGCTTAGGACCCTCTGGCAGGGAAGTCTTGGGTTCCAGGTACCTGGAGCATCATCTGGGGTCCGGGGGCACACAGGCTCTGGGGAAGCACATCCCCTGCCCCTGGGACTCTTGACCTCTTGGAGAGCAACGTGGTGAGAGGATGGCCAGAGCAAAGCCCTCTGTAGCCCATTGGCCCAAGGGGAAGGGGACTAGCTGTGTGATTTTAGGCAAGCCTAATTTCCTTGCCCGTAAAAATAGGAATAATATCCCTCAGGGTGAGGGATAGTTAGGGAATTTGGGATTTACATGTACACACTGCTATATTTAAAATGGATGAGCAACGAGGACCTACTGTATAGCACAGGGAACTCTGCTAAATATTATGTAACAACCTAATTGGGAAAAGAATTTGAAAAATAATAGGTACATGCATATGTATAACTGAATCACTTTGCTGTATACCTGAAACTAACATAACATTGCTAATCAACTATACTCCAATATAAACTAAAAAGTTAACAAGAATTAAGGAGTATTAGTAGATAAAAATAAGAAAGGCAATAAATAATAATAATAATAAATAGGAATAATAGTACCTACTTTGTAGAGTTGCTTTGGGGATCAAATGAGATAGTTTATGTAAAAGCCTGGCACAGAGTAGGTGCTCAGTAAATATTCATTTTCTTCTCTGCCTCTGACCTTCCTAGCTCTTCCCTAGTCTTCCTTTCTCTCCATCACCCCTCCCACTCCACATCCCCACCCTCACCCCCTTTCCTTTCTCTCTCTCAAGCCCAAGTGGGACTGGGCTGGGCACACCTGCCAACAGTGGCCCTGAGAAGGGGTCACTCCTCTCATGCTGGCTTCAGGACAGCTGTGATAGTCCTCTGTGAGTTCTTTCTCCATTTAGAAAATATTCCTGGGTTTTTCTGATTTTAAGGAAAGGGAGACGCTGTGGTTTACAGAGTGGGTGAGAACCCTCACATTACTCTCTGGCTTGCTAATGAGAAGTTTGAAAGAGTCCTTTGGGTCCCAACCAAAAACTCTTGGCTTTTCCTTGGCAGAAATGTGATTTCCTGTGAGATGTCAAAACATGCCATGAGCATACCTCACAGAGGTCTATTTTTCATTCTATCTGGTTTTGAGGTGAATGAAAGACACTTCCTTTGTGCTGCCCTCAGCAGAAATGCACGTCTGTGTAACTTGCTCTTCGCCTGCTGGGGCCTGAGGGTCTGTCGAGGGATTCAAGACACTGTCAAGTTCAGATCCCTTTTCAAAGCTCTCCTTTTCTCTGCAAACCCCTTTCAAGAAAAACCTCACCATCCCTTCTTAGTTTCTTATGACTTAAACCTGTCTTTACATTGTCGCTGCATAGACGGAGAAGCTGAACCTTAATTCCTAGTAACCAGAGCCTGTGCCAGCGGTCAGATCCTCCATCAGCCACCACCTCAGGGCTCACCTTGAGTCTTGGAGGTCAGGGTCTCTTAGAGAGAGACACTTGTCTTTGGTGTTATTGAAACTGTTCAAATCTCGGTTGTCCCACTGCATCCAGTCATTGAGGAATAAAGTTTAACCTCCAGCCCCTCAAACATGTATGCTCTTCAGCTTTACGTTGTTTAGGATCAGGGCAAGAGATCCAAGATTTCTCTGTCTCTGGAGGGAGTGGCCAGAAAATTAATAAAACACTTAAGTTTCTTTCCTTATATGAAATGTTTTCTTCGAGCTGGATTAATGCATGTTTTCCTCCAACTTTTACGCAGTTCTATATTCATCTCGTTTTCCCGTCTCAGAATGAACTTGCCTTTGAGCTGTAGGTGATAAACGCAATTCACCATCATTCCTATCTTGATTTCATTCATTTGGCAAATAGACAGCTTAGCACCTATTCTGTGTGAGACAGTATTAAGTACTGTGAGGGATGCAAAGATTTATGAGCGATGGTCTCTGCTCAAGTTTTTTAAACCAATCTTGGCTTGGTTATTCTTTCTATTAAGATGTTTTGGGGGCTTCCCTGGTGGCGCAGTGGTTGCGCGTCCGCCTGCCGATGCAGGGGAATCGGGTTCGCGCCCCGGTCTGGGAGGATCCCACATTCCGCGGAGCGGCTGGGCCCGTGAGCCATGGCCGCTGAGCCGGGAGAGGCCACAACAGAGGGAGGCCCGCATACCACAAAAAAAAAAAAAAAAAAAAAAAGATGTTTTGTGTCTCTCCCATGTGTGTCTGAGTCAGTGACTCTTGGAAGCAGAACCAAGCCTATGCATTTCTTTGTGCATTTGGATAAGAAAGTATATAACAGATACTGCGTACCTGCCCCAAGTACCCAGCACCAAGGAGATGCAGAAAAGTTCAAGTCGTGAGCTGCTCCCCAGTGATCCAGATGAACAGAGAAGACAATTATTTGGTGATATAAGACAGATGCCCAGATGTAAACAGATGCAAAATTTTATAGTTAGGTGATTTTCAAATTATGAGAGGCAAAATTTAAATTTGACAATTATAGAATTGACTAAAACTTAGCATGTACATACCTGAAGACTCAGCAATTCCAGTCTTAAACATGAATCCAACAGAACTGTGTACATATATTCATCAAGGGCACCTGAAAGAATTTTCATGACAGCAATTCTTTGTAATAGCTCTGTACTAAGAACTACCCAAATGCCCTTGGTATTTGGTAGAAAGAATAGATTGTGGCATAATCAAATAATGGGATATGGTACAGCAATGAGAATGAACAGTCTATCTGAATATGCAAAAATATGGATGAACCTCACTAAAAAATGCTGAGCTAAAGCAAACAGAAGCAAAAAAAAATTATTTTTCCATTTCTAGAAAGTACAAAAACAGACAAAAGTATTCTGTGTGCTTAAATGTCAGAATAGTACATTTTGGGGGGATAGTGACTGGAAAGGAGCAGGAGGGGACTTCTGGGGCTGGAAATACTCTTTTTTCTTGATATACGTGCTAGTTATGTTGATGTGATCAGTTTCTGATCCTTTATTTGTTCACTTTTCTGCCTACATATTATACTTCATTAAAAAGTTTCAAAGATTCACCAATTTGAAAATAGCTAGAACTCTGAATCACAAGGCAAGAAGCCTGAGTCTTAGACCTGATTCTGATTTTTGAGCATATCCTTGAGCAAATCATTCTCTGTGTGCCTTGGACTCTTCCTCAGTGGAATGGAGGTAAGGCTTTCTTCCTGTGCTCCCAGCTGGATGTTTTATTCTACGTGGAGAAAGCCTAGCATACCAAGAGAGGCTGTGAGCTTCTGTATGTTATTTCACTGTGTGTTTAGGAGCCTGCTCTTGGTTAAAATTCATTTCATGGAATCTGGCCTTTTCAATGCAGACCTTGAGTTGGTCTTTGAATCATACCTTCTTTTCACTGTGTTTATTCTCTCCACCTCCTCAGTCTCACTGAACAATTCCTCAGTCTGAATGCCTTACCCTGTGACATTATTTGGCCTCAAAAATGTCAAATGAACTATGGCATCCACTGGGAATATATAATCCTATTTGGTTATGTTCTGGAACAGTCCACACAAGTGCTCAGTGTAGAGCCAGGGAGAGGGAATACTGAGAAGGACCCCCTTGCCACTCTTAAGTTCAGTTCTGAGTCTTAGAAATTGTGGTTTATTTGCGTCTGGCTGTGGCCTCCTCCTACGTCCCCTGGCCTTGCAGCACTGCCTGACCAGGGGCAGGGTGTCCAGCTCCTGCCCTGGTCCCTCCCCAGCAGCCCTGATCTCAGATGCTCCTGACCTGTATCTTCTCTGCTAACAGTCCCAACAGAAAGCACATGGTAAACTCCTTAACTTACCACACCCCCCTTTGAGTGAAGTTATACCGCTTCATATACGTATGAGAACTTTACAACAGAATGCCTCCATTTCTCCACTCCTGGCCTTTCCGCTACTGTCACACATTTTACTTCTACATATTTCATAAATTCCACACTACATTGTTTTATTTTTTATTGAGGTACAATTAGTATATGGCCTTGTATAAGTTTCAGGTGTGCAACATTATAATTTGACGTCTGTATGCTCTACAAAGTGATTAGCGCCAAAGGCCTAGTTCCCATCCATCACCATACAGTTGACCCCCTTCACCCATTTCACACACCCCTCAACCCCCTTCCCCTCTGGTAACCACCAATCTGTTCTCTGTATCTATGAGTTAGTTTTTACGTTGTCTTGCTTGTTCATTTGTCTTGTAATTTTTTAGATTCCACATATGAGTGAAATCATACACTGTTAATATTTTTGCCCCAAACAGTCAAATGTCACTTAAGGAGAATTAAATAATTTTTAAAATTATACTGTTTAGCCATGAGGGTAACATCGCTGGCGTTGTTCATTCCTTTGCTGAGATCTATATTTCCATCTTGTGTCATTTTCCTTTTGCCCAGAGAACTTTCTTTAACATTGTTTATACTGCAGTTCTGCTGTTGATGGATTCTTTCATCTTTGTAGGTCTGTAAAGGTTTTTATTTCACCTTTGGTTTTGGAAAATATTTTTGCTAGGTATAGAATTCTAGGTTGACAGGTTTTTTGTGTTTTTTTTTTAACTTCAACCCTTAAAAGATGTTGCTCCACTCTTTTCTCACATTGTTTCCAAAGAAAAATAACTGCTGACCTTCTTATCTTTGTTCCTCCATACATAACTCGTCTTCTTTCTCTGGTTGCTTCTAGAGTTTCTCTTTGTCATTGGTTTTGAGCAGTTTAACTGGGCAATGCCTTGGTGCAGCTTTATGCATGTTTCCTGTGCTTGGAGTTTGTTACACTTCTTGGATGTGTGAGTTTATAGTTTTCATCAAATTTGGAACATTTTTTGCCATTATTTCTTCAAATAACTTTTTCTGTTTCCCAGCTTTCTCCCATTCTCCCTCAGAGACTCCTCTTTCACATATATTGGGCTGTTTGAGGTTGTCTTGTGGCTCACTGATGCTCTGTTCATTTATTTCCCACTATTTTTTCTGTCTTCTTTCTATTGGATAGTTTTGGATCGTTTCTATTGGGAAGTCTTCAAGTTCATTAGTCTTCCTTCTGTGATATCTACTCTTTCATTAATCCAATCTCAGACATAATTTTCATCTCTAGAAGTTTGATTTGAGTCTTTTTTATATCTTTCACATTACCTTTTAACATGTTCAGTCTTTTCTTTAGCTTCTTTAATATATAGAATAGAGTTATAATAACTGTTTCAATGTCCTTCTCGGCTAACTTTAGCATCTGGGTCAGTTCTGGGTCAGTTTTTTTTTAAGTGTTGTTTTTTTTTAAAATTTATTTAATTAATTAATTTATTTTTGGCTGTATTGGGTCTTCATTGCTGCATGCGGGCTTTCTCTAGCTACGGTGAGTGGGGGCCACTCTTGGTTGTGGTGCACGGGCCTCTCACTGTGGTGGCCTCTCCTGTTGCAGAGCACGGACTCTAGGCTTGTGGGCTTCAGTAGTTGTCGTATGTGGGCTCAGTGGTTGTGACGCATGGGCCCAGCCACTCCGCAGCATGTGGGATCTTCCTGGACCAGGGCTTGAACCCACGTCCCCTGCATTGGCAGGTGGATTCTTAACCACTGCGCCACCAGGGAAGCTCCTTAAGTGTTTTTGTCCTCACTTTATTTTTATTGAAGTATAGTTTCTGGGCAATATTATATAAGTTACAGGTGTACAATATAGTGATTCACAGTTTTTAAAGAATGGCTCAGTTTGGGTTGATTGATTGATTGCCTCAGTGTGGGTCTTATTTTCCCACTTCTTTGCATGCCTGACAATTTTTTTTTTTATGTCAGACATATTTGGGCACTGGATATTTTTGGATTCCTATAAACATTCTTGAGCTTTGTTCTGGGACATGGTTCAGTAATTATACTTGGAAACAGCTTTTGGGTTTTGCTTTTATGATTTGTTAGGTGGATCTAGAGGTCTCCACCTAGGGTTAATTATTCCCTACTACTGAGGCGAAACCTTCCTGTGTATTCTACCATTGCCCTGTGAGTTATGAGTTTTTCCATCTGGCTTGTGGAAACAAGCACTATTTTCAGTTCTCTGTGACCTCTGAGGTTTGTTCCTTCTAATCCTTTAGGGTGGTTCTTTTTCCGACCTTGGGTAGTTTTTTCATATGAATGTGCTTTTCAGTACTTTGTTGACTGCTCTATAGATCTCTGGAATTTTCTCTCTGTGCAGCTTTCACCTCTCTGGTACTCTGCCCTGTGAAACCTAGTCACCTTGGCCTCACCTAACTCCCAGCTCCATCTCCTCAACTCAGGGAGAGCACCAAGCCTCCACGTGGGTCCCCTCTCCCTGTGCTAGAGTCTAGAAACTCTCTCTGCCATAAGCTGGGATAATTGTAGGCTCCCCTCATTTGTTTCCCAGCTCTCAGAGATTCCCTGACTTTCCTTGCTTGTTGTCCAATGTCTTGAAAACCATTGTTTCATGTATTTTATCCAGTTTTTAGTTATTTTAAGTTGGTGAGTAAATTCAGTTCCTACTACTCCATCTTGACTAGGACAGAAAGCATATGTAAACCCAGTTTACTGAAAGATGTTTATGACATCAAACACTTTTCCCATCATCTTATAGTGTTTGCAAGGCTAGTATCTTTTAAACTTTTTGTTTTGAAATAGTTTAAAAGTTACAAAATTTTCAAATATGAAGAATTCTAGTACATAACTTTACCCAGCTTCCCCTAATGTTACTATTTGTATTGGTATTTTTTTAAGTGAATTGTTTTTAAAAAGTAATGAATGCTAATAAAAATTTATATATAAGGAACATATATTTAAAATGTTATATTTTATATATGAGAATATAAATAACAATAATCATATGTTATGAATATTCTTTCCATGTTGTATGTATTGGGGAAGGGGAACACTCTTCTTTTTGTATCTCTACCACAGCAAATAGAAGAGGGAACCTCCACTCTCCTCTCCCCGGAGGGTGTTGGAAGGAACACATCCTTCTGTTTTTTCTCTCTGCACTCACCCACTCTTCTCAAGTGGGCAGAAGTGACTATTCTGGTGAGGCTCAACATTGGGCCCTATTTTGCTAGTGGGCAGAGTTAAAGTATTAAAGGCCAGCTCCTGAGGGTGGGCTCACTTGACCTCTCCTTAACTTCCTGTCTCCATGTGGTAAACTCAGCCAGGGCAAAGCCCAGTGCCTCCCTCTTTTATGCTCTTTTTTTTCTGCAGTAACTATGCATGTGAGACAGGCCAGTAGTCCATGATGCCAGCTGGGGAGCTGGACTCGGAGATAATTGTGTGGGTCCAGCTGTTCCTACAGACAAGTCCTTAGGTCTCTAACCAGGGGAAGAAGGAGGCTCTACTTTGGAATCAACTCCAAGTCCTGTTCTTCCAGCTGCTGATACAAGAGAGCCTTGGGTTTTATTGGTGCTTCCCTGGTTAGAAATGAAGCTATTATTTTAGTACCCATTTGCCTACTGATTTTTCTCTTGGCCAGAATCCTAAGGAAAGAGGGGAAAATGGTAAGATTTGTGTATCCAACCTCACACCCAAACCCCCAGAAATTTACTTTACATCATAATTTTTAACAACAATGTAGAACTACTTTGTATAGTTACATTCATGATGAATTCATTCAGTTCCCTGCTGTTGTACATTTAGCTTGTTTTCAATTTCTCACTATTATAAAAATGTTGTGATTATAATAATTTTATACATTAATGTTTTCATAGTAGCCTGTTTTTTAAAAAATTCTTGTCATGTGGATAAGCTTCTGCCAGCTGAATAATGGTGCCTACATCTAATCTTGAAATCTCACAGATAGGTTTTCCTTAGGTCTGGATAAATAATCCAAAGATGCTACTAAATTGTGTTTTTGTAGTAAGATCATTTTAAATATCCAAATAGCAGAGAATAAACAATTAAAATTGATTTTTACTATATAAAAGTATGCCATTTTAAATAAGACTTAAATGTATAGAATTGATGGCAAATAAAAAAATACAAACTCTTTAGTTCAATGTGGTTAAGTTTCACGTTAACCTTTGATTCTTCTCCTTTACTACAGTATTTAATATAAGTTGTTCCTCAAATCTAAGCAGAGATGAAGCTTCTGATTTACCTTTAATTAGTATAAAAAATTCCTTGAGATGTTCCTTTTTTTAATAGTGTGAAAATTGAGGATTTTAAGGAAGGTTGACAACCTATTTCATTTCTCTGTAATGGATTTGCCTCCCTATCTGTCTCCCTAGGACTTGTCTAAGATAGGCTACACTTGTCTTTACAGATTCCGGGCCTCTGTCTTTCCTCTCCTTGGAGCAATCAGTGGTGAGGCCTTTTCCCATCCCCAGGGCCCAACACGGCACCTGACACAGAGCAGGCTCTTGTAAACGCTTGCCCAGGTTCTTACAGTGAACACTGCCCCCAGCCACGGGCTGACACCTGGAGAATGTGCTCTCCCAGCAAAGACTGTACTCCATTAACTAGATCCTGAGCATTACCTGGCTTTGTTCCCATAAGAAGCGTGGTCTTGAGTTCTAAGGCCACTCTGCAGGCACAGTGAGAAAATGTCTTTCTAATGTCATTTTTTTTGACCAAGAGAGAGCCCCAAGGCACTATTTCAGAGGAGGGCTCTTGGAAACACCCCCCCCAAGTTGACTATTTTGAGGCACTGGAAACTATAGATTCCCATGATGGGGGCTATTCCTTTAGAGCTGAATTGTTTAAAGAAGCTGGGTAGGGCACAAAGGGTCATTCAGAGGGTCATTCCATTCTGTCCACCTCTGAGCCAAGAGTCACTGCTAGTCTGGCCTGGTGTGCAACAAGGGAAGTAGCCCCAGAGCTAACCTCGCCACCAGGGCCAGGAGTCCACAATCACACCACAGCGATGTGGGAAAGGACACAGAAAGGTCAGTAATGCAGAGACAGGGTAAAAAGAAGTCATAGAGGCTAAGGACCTAGAATGCTGGAGGCCCTCAAGAAAGGGAGTTGTTTTCATTGCTAAGATTATAAGAAAGAGCAACCTTCCTGGGCTAACTGATCTCTCTCCACCTCCTCCACTGTCGTCTCTTCCTCTGCCCTCCCTTAAGTGTTCCTTCTTGCTTTAAGCTTTCTCTCTGGGTGATCCATTTGACATTTCTACAAAGACCCCAATGTGCCTAATACTGAATCCATCTCAGGTCTGCCCCTCAGCCTGTAACCTCTATGCCCTGGACTCATCCTCACCAGATTCATGGTCTGGTCTGATCTGGCTCTCCTTCTCCATCACGCAAGTGACTCTAGGCTGTGTCAGTCTATCACCAACATGCTTCTCAGACTGGCTCTTCTCTTCATCCCACTGTGTCCCTGCCTTGGTGCAGACTCATCCTGTCTCCCTGGACTGTTGTGATCCTCTCCAGCCTGGCCTGAATCCAGTCTCATTCTTCACTGAACTGGACATTACAGTGCTGCCATGATTACTTATAAAATCCCAGGTCTGACAATACCCTCCATGGCTTCCAAATCTGCTGTTGATTTGGGTTAAAGCCCAAATCTTTATATATGTATAAAGATTTTTCAGATTCTTTTCTATTATATGTTATTACAACATTTTGAATATAGTTCTCTGTGCTATACAGTAGGTCCTTGTTGGTTATCTATTTTATACATAGTAGTAGTATGTATCTTTTAATCCCAAATTCCCAATTTATCCCTCCCCCACCCTTTTCCCCTTTGGTAACCATAAATTTGTTTTCTATGTCAGTGAGTCTATTTATGTTTTGTAAATAAGCTCTTTTGTATCTTTTTTTTTTAGATTCCACATATGAGTGACATCATATGATGTTTGTGTTTCTCTGTCTGAATTACTTTACTTAGTGATAATTTCTACGTCCATCAATGTTACTGCAAATGCCATTATTTCACTCTTTTTTATGGCTGAGTAATATATATATCACATCTTCTTTATCCATTCATCTGCCAATGGACATTTATTTTGCTTGTCTCGGCTATTGTAAATAGTGCTTCTGTGAACATTGGGGTGCATGTATCTTTTTGAATTAGAGTTTGCAACTTTTCTGGTTATATGCCTGGGAGTGGGATTGCTGGATCATATGGTAACTCTAGTTTTAGGTTTTTAAGGAACCTCCATACTGTTCTGCACAGTGGCTGCACCAATTTACACTCCCACTAACAGTGTAGGAGGGTTCCCTTTTCTCCACACCCTCTCCGGCATTAATTATTTGTAGAATTTTTGATGATGGCCATTCTGACAGGTGTGAGATGAAACCTCATTGTAGTTTTGATTTGCATTTCTCTAATGATTAGTGATATTGAGCATCTTTTCTTGTGCCTGTTGGTCATCTGTATGTCTTCTTTAGAGAAATGTCTATTTAGGTCTTCTGCCTGTTTTTTGGTTGGATTGTTTGTTTTATTGATATTGAGCTGTATGAGTTGTTTGTATATTTTGGAAATCAATCTCTTGTCGGTCACATCATTTGCAAATATTTTCTCCCAGTCCATAGGCTGTCTTTTTGTTTATGGTTTCCTTTGCTGTGCAAAAGTGAAGCCCAGATCTTTAACAGGCATTCACAGCGTACTCCCCGCTGCACAGCTCACCATCTTAACATGAATATCCTGTATTAAAGTTTTCCACGTTGGTTACAGCTTGTTCAGTATCTGCCTCTGGTATTTCTTTTTTTTTTCTTAGGCCCGTAGCATTTCAATCTTCTCAAATCCAATTGTTATTCTCTTTCTTCCAAGTTCTCTGTCTTTCTTCTCTATTGTAGAGTTTCAAGTCAGTCTTGCGGTCTATCTGCTCTCCCCTTTGATGTTTAATTAATATTTCTTCCATGGTTTCTCAAAGCTTCTACCATAGTTTAACCATTTTTATACTTCTTAAAACTTTCAAATCCATAATTAAATAAGAATTCAGAATGCATAAAGTTTTTTGATTAAGTAAATATACAGTTGAGGATACCTGAATTTCACACACATTTACGTACTGTTCAAAAAACATTACATGGAGTGGGAATTCTAAGTTTAAATTCGAGAAGGTTAACTACATAAATAATCAGAAATGTATATGATTCTTATAAACAGCTCCATACGTGCCCGTCACCTCTCAGTATCAATATTTATATAAGTTAATAGACATACTTCTTATAGGATCACTGAATATTTTCTATTCTTTGGCAGGAGTGACTAAGTAAAAAAGAAAAGTGCCCAGATGAACTCTAAGAAAAAGGACACAGTGTTTTATGTAGCCCCATTACAGCATGAGCCCACTGTGTTATAGTGGTGGAGGGGCTCAGCCTGCATCCCGCCACCCAAGGACCGTTTGGGCATTAGGCTGCGCTCCATAAATGCTGCTGGGGCCATGGAGAGGGGCAGTGCTCATGTTTTGTTAGCCAAGCATGCTGTCTCTAAGAGTGATACCAAGGCACAGCTCTTTAAAAAGAACAATTGCTCTTCCTGACATAACTTCAAAAGTTGGGGGTCTTTCCCCAAACATCTGTGTCTCCCTTTATAGTTCAGTCATCCCAGAATTTGTGCTGTAAACGTTTACATTCCCCAACCTGTTCCAGGGCTTACCATGAGAAATCAGGCGATGTGATGCTTCCTCTCCTTCGTCCTAAAACTCCCTTTTTCCATCCTCAAGGAGACTCCTTTAGAACCAGTATCTTGAGACTGCTAGTCAATTCCACCATATCTGCTCCTTCCTGAACAGCACCTATAGCAGTCTAGTCTGGAAAGGTGATGTGACTTTCCCCTTTGGACACTATCCCTGGTGCCAGCACAGCACCTGCCCCGTGGTAGGCACTCAAGGCATGCTTGTTGAGTGAATGACTGAACACCAAATATGCACCCCTGCAGACCATTTCACGTACGAGCCCCAACTTCCCTAGACCTTCATGACTCAACCGTGGCTGGGTTAAATTGACTCAGGCTTTGTTAGCGACCACATTCCAAGCCTGTGGAGGCAGGAAGGCAGAGATACAGACTTTCTGCCTGAACCACTATACCACAATTTTCCTGTGCAACAAAAGACTGTCTGATTCCCTGACCTCTCTCCTCCTTATCGCTCTGTCCCCGGGACCCATGTCGGGGAGGCAAACTGCTATCATCTACCAGGCAGCTGGGTTCAGTAGCTTGATATTGGGTCGTAAGCAGAGAACCATAAATTTTAAACAAACCCAGGGCTGTTGTCATTGTTTAAAGTTTCTCCAGGGACCTCCCTAGACATGAGCTGGCTCCATGCAGACACATTTCCCTGACAGCTCTTTCCACAGACCATCCACTGAGGATCAGTATGCAGAAGGTCCTAAATCCTGAGCCATCCAGCTGAGATGTAATTTCCCTCCACAAGTTGTCAAACATTCTGTGACGTGTTGAGACCTAGCCGTCAGCTGGATGTGTCCCTCCTCTCTGCACAGTTCTCTCCTTCCCTGTGGTCAGAGTCCCCATGTGCAGGTGAGGGTTGCTGGTTGAGTTCTGGGCAGAGGAGTAAGTTAGGCTGTAAAATCAGTTACCATTTCACAAGCTCAGACGCTACTTCAGATAGTAGCAGGTTACTATTCACTCACTGAACAGTTGTTGAGTGCTTCCTAAGTGCTCAGTGAGGTTATAAGGACAATTAGACGTGGTTCTTGCTTTCATGGATCTTATATGGTAATGGGTCAACTGATAGTCGATGAGTAATTATAATCCAGTGATAAAGGCTGTAATGGAAGAAATGTAGAGTGGAATGTGCTCTACTTTTCCCCTCTCTTTCATTGGGAGATGTACATACAGAAAAGTCCATACACCACATATACAAACTAAGAAATAATTACAAATAGACACCAATAAGACCATGACCCAGGACTAGATGGAGAATATTTGCCAGTACCCCAGAAGCCCTCTGTCTGCTCCTCCCTGATCAAAAGCAAATCCCACCCACACTCACCCCCCAGATTAACCACTCTGCTGACTTTTGAAGTAATTTTTTTTGCCTTCCTTTTTGTTTTACCCTCTGTGAATACATCAGCAAAGAACACAGCTTAATTTGGCCTGTTCTGGGAACGGAGTTGTCCTCTATATATTCCTTAGTGTCTGGCTTCTTTCATTCAAACTTGTGTTTGTGAGATTCATTCATTTTGTCTTGTAGGGTTATGTTCTGTTCATTTTAATTGCTGCATAGTATATTCCATCTTGTAAATAGACTACAATGTATCTATTCAACTATTGATGGACATTTGTGTTGCTTCCAGCTTTTGCCTATCACACATACTGCTGGGTCATGTGATGTGTGTATGGTCAGTTTTAGTAGCTATTGCCAGTTGTCCACAGTGGATGCTTTCATCCTCAGCATGTGTGAGTTCCTGTTGCTCTGCAACCCTGTCTACACTTAATACTGTCTGATTTTTAAATTTTTGCTAATCTGTTGGGTATAAAATGGTATTTCATTGAGATTTTGTTTAACACATCCCTGATTACTAAGTAGATTGGGGAATTTTTTTTCGCACACATCTGGGCTATTTGTATTTCTTCTCTGAAAACGTCTGTTGTACATTTTGCCCATCTTTCTGTTGGATTGTTTTTCTTTTTCTTGATGATGCATAGTTATTTTTATGTTCTGGAGGCTAATTCTTTGGTGATTATATGTGTGGCACATGTTTTTTCTTATATTCTTACCCTGTTTATAAAGGATGTCATTTCATGAAGAAGTTTCTAACTTTAGTGTAATCATATTTATTCATCTTTCTCTTTATGGTTTCTGCATCTTCTGTCTTGGCTATGAAAGTCTTTTCCACCTTGAGGTCATTAACACATTCTATATTGTCTTCTAAACATTTTATACTTTTCCTTTTAATTTTGAAATAGTTATAAACTCCCAGGAAGTTGCAAGAATAGTGCATAGATGTGATATCTTATGTAAAACTGTAGTACAATGTAAAAACTCAGAGACTTCACATTGGTAAATACTGTTAGCTAGATGACAGACCTTATTCAGTCTTCACCAGTTTTTACATGTACTCTCTCTGTGTGTGTGTGTGTGGTTTTTATGTGATCTGGTCCCATATATAGATTTGCATTTCATTGTTTAGTGCTTAACCCACATGGAATTGCTTTTATACATGGTGTGAGGTAGGGATTCAGTGTCCCTCCAGTCCCCATGGATCATTTATCACAGATGTTCTAGCATCATTTATTGAATAGTCCATTCTTTTCCCCACTGATGTGCAATACTTGTTTTGTAATAACTCAGATTTCCATATATGTTTAGGTCTGTTTCTGATCTCTCTATTGCACTCCACTGATCTATTTATCCATTCCTGCTCTAGCACCACACTATCTTAAATACTTTATATTAATAAGTCTTGCTATATGGCAGGATAATTCCCAGGACTTTGCTCTTCTTCAAGCGTGTCTTAGCTAGTCTTGGACTTTTTCTCTTCAATATGAAGTTTAGAATAGGTTTTTCAAGTTTCACAAATGGTCTTGTTAGGATTTTTATTGGAACTATATTAAACTGCATTGTGGAGAATCGATGTCTTTACAATAAATAATAATAAATAATAAATCTTCCTATCCAAGAACATGATTTAGTTCTTAATTCAGCTAAGTTTTCTTTAACGTCTTTCAGAAAAGTGTTGCAATTTTCTCCATAAAGAGCTTGCACATGTTTGGTTAAATTTATACTTTGCATTTTTTGTTTCTCTTATAAATTTTATCATTTCAATTACATTTTCCATTACGTTGTTGGTGGTGTGTTGAAGTATAATAGAATTTTGTGTATTGACTTTTTATGCATTAGCTTTGCTAAAATATCATTAATTCTAACAATTTATTTATAAATTCTTTTTTTCTGAGAAAATAATCATGCAATCTGCAAATACTGCCATAGGCGTCTATAGTTGCCTTGGATCAAGTTAATACATTTCCTTCCCTTCCTAGTTTGTTTATTTGCTTATCATTTTTCCTTCCCCATTCTTCCTTCCCACATTATTTTTCTTCTTAAATTATGTCATTTAAAACTCCTTTTTAAAAAGTCTGTTGATGATACTCTCCCTTGATTTATGTTTATCTGAAAATTTTTTGCTGTTGTTCTTAAAAGAAAAATTTAATGGTCTAAAATTCTATGTCCCTTAACTTTATTGAGGCATAATTTATATATCATAAAATTCACCCATTTTAAGTGTGCAATTCAGTGTTTTTTAGTGACTTTACTGAGTTGTATAATGTAATGTAACCATTATCATAATCCAGTTTTAGAACTTTTATATCATCCCAGTAAGATCTCTTGTACCCACTCACAGTTAATTCCTTTTCTCACTCCCAGGCAACCACTAGTCTACTTTCTGTCTCTAAAAATTTGCCTTTTCTGGACATTTCATATACATGGAATTATGTAATATGTGCTTTTGTGTCTGGCTTCTTTCACTCAGCATTCCACTCAGTCTTTCATGGTATGAACATAGCTCATTTGGTTTATCCAGTCACTAATTGCTTGCTTCCACTTTTATGATTAATGATGCTATGAACGTTATGTAAGTCTTTATGTGGACATATGTTTTCATTTCTCCTGGGTATTATCCCTAAGAATGGAATTGCTGGGTCGTATGGCAAATTTATGTTTAAGTTTTAAGAAACTGCCATACAGTTTTCCGAAGCAGCTTCCCACCAGTAGTAATATATGAGGATTTTGATTTCTCCACATCCTTGCCAATATTTGTTGTTGTCTGTCTTTGACTCTAACCATTGCAATGGGTGTAAAATGGTATTTCATTGTGGTTTTAACTTGCATTTCCCTAATGACTAATGATACTGAGCATCTTTGCATGCACGCATTAACCATTTGTTTATCTTCTTTGGTGAAATGTCTATTCAAATCTTTTGCCCATTTTTAATTGGGTTGTTTATCTTCTTATTATTGAATTGTTAAGAGTTCCTTGTTTATTCTGCATACAATTCTGTTATGAAATGAACGTTTCTGTCCCCCCCAAATTCATATGTTGAAATCCTAATCCCCAGTGTGATGGTATTAGGAGATGGGGCCCTTGGGAGGTCATGAAGGTGGTGTCCTCATGAATGGAATTAGTGGCCTTATAAAAAGATCCCAGAGAGCTCCCTAGCCCTCTCTCTGCCATGTGAGGATACAAGAAAGTAGCTGTCACCAGAACCTAACCAAGCTATCATCCTGATCTTGGACTCCAGTCTCCAGAACTGTAAGAAATACATTTCACTTGTTTATCGGTCACCCAGTCTACGGCACTTTGTTATAGTAGCCTGAATGGACTAAGACAAAGTCCTTTCTCAGATATGTCATTTGCACATATTTTTTCTCAGTCTGTGTCTTGTCTTTTACTGTGAACATATGTGCCTTGATCCTTTATCTGTGTAATTCTTTGAGGCCTGGATAGAAGTTGCATTGCTCCAATTGAATTGGGTTTGCTTCTGCCAGTCACCTGGGAGACTTGCATGATCCAAATGGACTCCCCCACCCCATGTTTACTTTCCAGACAACAGGAAAAGGCAGGAGGGGGAAGGGCAGGACATGCTTCTTCACTTTCGGGGCAGACGAGTAAGTTACACATTCACTCCCACCCACGATCCCAGAACTTAGTCATATGATCATACATAGCCATAAGGTAGGCTGGGAAATGCAGCTTTTAGTTCAGTGACTACGTGCCCAGCTAAAAATCCTATGCAAAATGGTAGTGCACAGTCTAGTAAATAACAAAACCCACATCCAAACTCAGGTCTGTGTGATCCCAAAGCCACACCCTTTCTACTATGTTAGGGAAGAAGCCAACAGAATATTACGTTTTTATGGACTCCTAAGAACCCTCACGCACCAACCCCTGCCCCCGCCGACCCCCAGCAAATGAGTGTCAGAGCCAGGGCTTGAGCATGGGTCTGCTCAAATGATCATCTTCTTGCTCCACCACTCTGCCCTCTGGACTGTTCCTGAAAGGGGCATTCTCATGGTCATCTGGGTAGCATTGTACTCATTCTGTATTTTTCTGGGGAGGCAGAAGTTACCCTCCCAAATGCCATCCCTTCTTCTCTTTCCAGAGAACTAACTTCGTCCTGTGGCCCAGGATTTGGCGTTTTTTTAGCCTGCGTTGTGGCCTAGAGCCTGCCTGCCAGGGACTGTATTTGGAGGACAAAGCTCCTGATGGAATGCCCACTGCAGTGGCCAGTCAGGAAATGCCACTGGCCTCAAGGCTGCACACAGAGGTATCTATTTTAGCTGGGAGGGTGCCTGAATATGAAAAGTGTTTTCTTTTTCTTTCCTTTGAAGATTTTTGCAGGAGCTTGAGAACCAGCAAAGTGGGAGAAATGTGTGACAGTTTCAAAAGTAGGTTTCCCCTCTGGACTGAGCTCTAACCAGCTGTCTGTGAATGCCTGGTTCACGCCACTTCACTCTCTGTCTTAGCTTCCCTCTGTCAGGTCTGCTTTAGGGATGGTTACTGTCTCCCTAACCAGAGACGACAAGCCCCATTCAGTGCTGAGCAAAAAGGTTAGAGAGGTTCCCTTCCTTTGGGATAGATGCCCTGGAGAAAACAGAACACTTGGAGCTGCTTAAAACGGTGAGGAAGTCACTTTGCATCTGTACAAAAGTGACACTCGCACCTTTACTTCCCACCTTCATTAGGCTGCTTACATATTCCTAAAGTCAGAAGCCACAATGAATTTGCCTAATTTCAGAGAGCAACTCTAAAATTTGAAATTATTCATCACTCACCAGCCTACTAAAATGCATCCTCTGAGCCGGTAGACAGCACTGGGGTTGATGCTAATGGGATGGAGGGGGAGGAACGCAAAAGAATTAGAGGGCACTGTTCATTTGGACAAATATTAATTGGGCACCTACCATGTGACAGGTGCTATTCCAGGCACCGTGAATAAAACAGCTACTTCCCTCCAGGGAAATGTGGTGGCTTTCTGTCACATAGAGTCATGACAATAGGTAATTACAGCAAAATATGCCAATGCTCTTCTAGAAGACTGGACCTTGTATTGTGGAGCACAGAAGTAAGAACAGCCCCTCCCCTTGGAGGTGTCTGAGCAAGGTTTGAAGGCAAGAAGGCGGAGCATCCCAGACTCAGGCACCAGCTTGTAAAAGGCAAGAGAGCGTCAGAGTTGGTGACGTGGGGAAGGCTTCCAAGCACTGCAGTGGGATTAAATGCGCGGTGCTGGAGGACATGGAGATGGAAAGAGACACAGGTGGAAAAGTGTGCGCTGGGGTCTCTGTGGTCCTTCTATACCCATTCTGAGCCTTTCTCTGCCCTGCTCTTGCCCTGGAGGCTGACCTCTATGATCTCCCAAGCTGCTGCCTTCCCACTGGGTTTAGCCAGTGGGGAGGCAGCAGCAGCAGATCAAGAAGGAGGACAGGGCTTGAGATTGGGAAGTTGACTCCTGCTGCCCACGAGCTCCCTCCCTGCCAGGTCTCCCCGGCCCCTACGGCTCTCTGCAGGTTCCAGTACCACTGCTCTTCCCTCTGTCCCTTTAGGCTTCGAGGTAGGACTAGCTGCTGTCTGATATGAGGCCTTGGAGGCTGCACGGTCGGGTCCCTTAACTTTACCAGCCCCTCTGTAACAGTACCTTCATTAAACTCTCTTCAGTTGACCCTTAAAAGTGGGCATCTGCTTCCTGCCAGGACCCTGGCTAGTACTGGAAATTTGGGTAAAACGTAAAGAACAACCATGCCAAGGAACGACTGTTGCTTTCTGTTTTGTTTTTATTTTGCAATGACAGTGGCATACTATTCTTTTTTTTCTTTTTTTTTTTTTTCGGTACGCGGGCCTCTCACTGTTGTGGCCTCTCCAGTTGCGGAGCACAGGCTCTGGACGCACAGGCTCAGCGGCCATGGCTCATGGGCCCAGCCACTCCGTGGCATGTGGGATCTTCCCGGACCGGGGCACGAACCCGTGTCCCCTGCATCGGCAGGCGGACTCTCAACCACTGCGCCACCAGGGAAGCCCCATACTATTCTTTTGAACTCCCATAAATTATAAACTGAAATAAACCAGAAACAAAAGACCATATATTACCTAATTCCATCTGTATGAAATGTCCCGAAAAGGTAATTCTGTAGAGGCAGAAAAGCAGATTAGCTCTTGCCTGGGGCTGAGGTGTAAACAAGAAGGGTCTACGAAGTTGCACAAGGGATCTTTTTAGGTGATGGGTTGTGGTAATGTCATACAACTCTGTAATATATTAAAAATCACTGAATTGTATACTTAAAATGGGTAGATTTTATGATATATAAATTAAACCTCAATAAAGCTGTTATGATTATAAGCCAAATATATCAATAATATGGAAAGTTTGGAAAATAGAGAAAAAAATCACCTATAAGCCCCACCCTAACATAACTATTATCATGTTTTTCACATTCCATTCCAGTTCTATACTATCTACATTTGGCAATTATGGAAATAATGACATTAGCTAACATTTATTGCATGCTTACCAGAGCCCAGGTGTTGCGTTAAACACATAACACACATTATTTCACTCAGTTCTCACAACGTATTATGAGGAAGGTACTATTTTTTTTTACTGAAGTATAGTTGATTTACAATGTTGGGTTAGTTTCAGTGTGTACAGCAAAGTGATTCAGATATATATATATATCTTTTTCAGATTCTTTTCCCTTATAAGTTATTACAAAATGTTGATTGTAGTTCCCTGTGCTATATAGTAGATCCTTGTTGGTTATCTATTTTATATATAGTAGTGTGTATATGTTACCCCCAAACTCCTAATTTATCCCTCTCCCCACTTTCCCTTTTGGTAACCGTAAGTTTGTTTTGATGTCCGTGGGTCTATTTCTGTTTTGTAAATAAGTTCATTTGTATCATTTTTTTTTTAGATTCTGCATATAAGTGATATTTGTCTTTATCTGGCTTACTTCACTTAGTATGATAATCTCTAGATTCATCCATGTTGCTACAAATGGCATTATTTCATTCTTTTTTATGGCTGATTAATATTCTATTGTGTATATGTACCACATCTTCTTTATCCATTCATCTGTCGATGGACATTTAGGTTGCTTCCATGTCTTGGCTATTGTGAATAGTGCTGCTATGAACACTGGAGTGCATGTATCTTTTCAAATTATAGTTTTCTGAGGAAGGTATTATTACTACCCACATTTTATTAATAAGAAACCTGAAGCTCAGAGAGATTCACTGACTTGCTATGTAAATGTCACTTTCCACCTTGCTGTAGTATTGATTCTTTTAATGTCTGCAAAATCATTTATTGGGTTTTTATACTACATAATGCTTAACTCTTCCCTCTTCTGTAACATGTATAATGTTTTCATAAAAAGTGTTGTGATGAACATCTTCATTAGAAATAGCTGTATCTATATTTAACATCTTTTTTAAAAAAATTTATTTATTTTACTTATTTATTTGGCTGTGTTGGGTCTTTGTTGCTGTGTGCGGGCTTTCTCTAGTTGCGGCGAGCGGGGGCTACTCTTCATTGCTGCGCACGGGCTTCTCATTGCAGTGGCTTCTCTTGTTGCAGAGCACGGGCTCTAGGCGCGTGGGCTTCAGTAGTTGTGGCACGTGGGCTCCGTAGCTGTGGCTCACAGGCTCTAGAGTGCAGGCTCAGTAGTTGTGGCGCATGGGCTTAGTTGCTCCGTGGCATGTGGGATCTTCCCGGACCAGGGCTCGAACCCGTGTCCCCTGCATTGGCAGGTGGATTCTTAACCACTGCGCCACCAGGGAAGTCCCTAACATCATCTTCTTAGGGTGCTTTTCTAGAAGCTGGGTCAAAGGGAATAAGGCCATTTGAAAATGTCTTGAAGTGAAATCAATTTCCAAAGTGTTGGAATTAAAATTCCCACCTGGCAATTTTGTCCTAGCCTCACCAGCACTAAATATCGCTAAGTTTTTTATGTTCTGCTTAATTTAGTGGCTTATTTGTTCCTATTTTAATTTTCATTCATATAACTACTAGAAAGGTTGGAGTTTTTACCATACCAGTTGAATGTCCTCTTTTATAATATCCGAGTTTTCTGCCCACTTGTTGATGGGTGTCTTACTGGTTTTCTTAACCATGTGTATGAGTTCTGTGTAAATATGTTAACCCTTCATGTTTCATCTTAGCTGGAAGTGTTTCCCACTTGCCTATTTCTTTATTACACAAACTGCTTTTACCTATTTTTACATAATGAAGCCAATTATTCTTTCCCTTTGTGAGTTTATCCATGGCTTTCAAAGACACCTCTCTTCAGGGCTTTGGTAGCATTCAGTTATATTTTCTCCTGATTTTTCTGTGGTGAAGTTTGTTTTACATTTAAGAATAACACACCATTTATTTTAGTGTATAGGTTGAGATGGGAGTCTAAATGATTTTTTTCCCAAATCATTACCCAACTTTTCCAATACCAAATATCACTTCCTTTCCCCAGTTTTGTGTTACTTCCTTTATCATATATTATGTTCTTATAAGAGGCTCCTTTCTGCTCCAGAGCCAAACTATCGTAATAATTCTTGTTTGACAATATGCTCTTGTATTTAGTAGGTCTCAAATGTCTCACCTGTTCATCCAGGAGAGGTCAGGTCATCCCACTTGCAGGGCACCTGGGTGAACAACAGGAAACATAGGTCTGGTGCTCAACACAGGAGGCTGTTGCTACAGTTTTGGGGGAAGCATGCCATGACCCTGGGGGTGACTGAGGCCCCCAAGGAGAATAGTGAGCAGGAAACCTGATCCTGAGATGCTTAGAACTAACAGGGCCAGAAGAACCTTCCAAGACAATTTCACATAATTCCTTCAGTTTATAGAGAAGAAAACAGAGGTGAAGAGATAATGTCTTTTACCCAAACCCACAGAGGCAGTTAGAGGCAGAGCTGGAGCTAGACCTGGGCCTCTTGGCGGCTGGTCAGGAGTTCTTGAATGTTCCCCAGAAAAGAAAGGTCATAAGGGGCAGAGGTCCATGTGGGATGCAGCACCAGGGAAGACTCAATAATCATGAAGACGGCTTATCTATGAGTGCCACTTCACTAAATCCTCTCACTCCTACTATCTGCAGCTGGTCCTCACCTCAGCCCTTCTGTCAAGTCCTGTGCAAAGTCTCTTAACCAAACTCCTCTTAACTGACTGGCCAGGTCAGCTAGCCCCCATCCTCTGTCTTAAATACACCAACTGATGCTTCCAGCTATGAGCTCATCTCTTACCTGCCTCCATACTTCTGCTTCCATCAAATGTTTACCAAGAATCAATTATTTTTGTTCCCAAATCTATACATGACACTTTAACACTGTAGTTATTTAATTTAACCAAAAGGAACATAAACCAAAAGAGAGAAGTGGAACAAAAGACAACTATTGCTGTTTTATGACAAACACGTTGCTTTAGAAAAACTTAACAAAGGTGAACCACTAAAAAATATTTTCGAACAAAGTATGGATGGGATAACTGTAAAAAACAGGGAGAGCTTTGTGTGAATCTAGGATTCTGCACTTAAACTGTTTCATAAGTGACTTAGGTTCTCTCTTTATAAAAACAGAAAGTGAAAATTGTGAGTGTGGCTCATATGAGACAGAGAGGATTGTCATCAGGGGGCTTTTTTTTAAAAGAAAAGGCCGTGGGTCCACATCAAAATAAGATTATATGTGTCCTGTTTTATGATTTTCCAGCTCGGCCAAACTTTTCAATTAATCAACCAACTGCTAGTCCCAATCGCGTAGGATAAGACTTCCGTTTGCTATCAATATAAAATAATCCCCATTTTCAAATGAGTTGTCCAGGCTCTAAGCACCGTGGTCAGACTCTGAGAAGGAGGCCTGTGGATGTGACCTGGGTGTGATGCCACAGAAGACATTGGGTCCAAATTCCAGCTCCACGCGAACCAGTTGTGTGGTCCTGGGCAAATCACTGATGCTCTTTGAGCTCAGTTTTCTCACCTACTTAAAAATATCTGTGTCTTGGGATTATTGTCTAGTTGAAAGGATGTTGGTAAGCACCCAGCAGGGTGCTGGACCCACTTTTAAACATGAGCTTCCTCTGCTGACTCTAAATGGAAGAAGTGGGGATGAATGAGCCTTGGTATGTGGACTGGATGTGGATGAGCATGGAAGATGGATGGCATCCCTCCTCGTTGGCAAATTCCAACTCACAGAACGAGACAGCCTTAGGAAAGGGGCACCTGCGACGTGGTTCTGTTAGGTGCACATTCAGACCTTGTGCCCAAGAGTTGAGACAAGGGGATCCTGGGAACAGAATGTGCAGGACCATCCTGGAGCCAAGGGAAGGGGAGCTTTGGGAGCCTGCACGAGTTGGGAGCAGCCACGTGAACTGGTGTGGGAAGGAGTCCGTTTGCAGGGGGTCACACCACCTTGCAGGTGTGCCTGGCAGTGCCTCGGAGGGCATTCTGAGTCCTGGGACTTGTAAGCTATTTTCCCTGGTCATCACCACCCTGTAGCTTCCCCACCTGCTGGGCCAAGAGCTGAGGGGCACCCCAGCCTCAGTGCTAGAACAAGCCCCACTCTGTCTGTCTCTCTGTCTCTCTCTCTGTGTCTCTGTCTCTCTCCTCCCCCGCCCTATCTGTGGCTGAGTCAGATGGAGCAGTCCTCATGTTTCACTGGTTGGCAGTTTTGGCCTTCCCAGAATGCCTGTGCCCAGCCCACAAGACACAGAAAGAGCTGCTGCTAGCATGAGTTATTTTGGTCAGCTGAGTCACTATGCCAGAAAACAAGATATGACCCTGCCTCATGTCTGATCTGAGGGGCTGGGGCTGGCTGGGACCTCAGGAAAACTGAAAGCCTTAACTGAGACATCACCCATTTGAGTCCAGGGTCCAGCCTCTGCCCTTGTGACCCAGCCCCTAACTAAAGAGGGGAGCCACCCCTCTGACCTGGTGATGAGGACCCTGAAACCAGGGTGCCTATCCATCATCGCAGCCCCTCTGCAACCTCTGGGCTTGACATTGGCACTGCTGCTCCCTGATGCCCCCTGACTTGTATTGCAGTTAATGGTACCTGGGACTCGGCCGCCTGCCCCACCAGACCCTGTGCTCCCTCGGGTGAGGGACCACACCCGTTTATAACCCTCTGGTACATATCACAGTGAGTGGAACACAGAGGTGTTCAATAAACATTAGCTTCTTTCCCTTTATTGTTTCTTTATGGCAAGACGTCTGAATGTCAGCTCCTCGACCTTTAAGCATCTTTCCTGCTTAGGACTTCTCGTTTGCTCTCTGTAGCCAAGTCTAAGTCAGGGTCCAGACCTCAGCCACGCCTGACCCCTAGAATTGCTGCCCCCTCCCTCTGGCTGCCTCCAACACCTGCTGCCTTATATCTGCTGCCCTTCACTCTCCTGCATCTCCTGAAATCACGGGCTGAAGTGGTCTGCATGTGGGCATAGGCATCGTCTTCTGGGAAATCGCTAGCGTCTTTGATCCGCAGAAGGTTGTGGGGGTGGAATGAGGCTTAGATAGGTTTGGGATAAGCAGCCCTTTAGCAAGACTGGCCTGGGCGTGTGCTGGTGGGCTTGCCTCCACCTCTTTTGTAAGGTTCCCTTTTGGGGTAGGGAACCTTGGCTGAGGCTCCAGGGTGGTGGCACGTTAGTGTGTGCACACCCGAGTGCCTCCCCTGCGACACCGTTCAAGCACTAGGCCTAGTGGTGCCCATCAGAATAGCCACTTGTTAGGCTTGTCATCTTTACCATTTTTCATTGTTTTACATTCTGAACGTTTTTCAGGCAGAAGTCATTTTTGCTTGGAAACTCGAGATGGAGTGAATCACCCCAGTCTCATCTGAAATAGATAACAAGGCTGAGTTTGGTGAGAGGTATAGTCAGCCTTTTGCTTGGACACCACACACAGCTGCACGAAATGATACCCCCTTGTAAATAAATCACCGGCTGGCAGCCTCACCTTGGAATATTTATAAGGAAACAGACCTGGGAAGGAAGAACTAGGCTGCAGAGATGATTGATAGAGGGACTTTATAGTGTGTCCAGAAAGTGTGATTCTTGGTTGCCGATAGCAAGATGGGAAAAAAGGAAGGAAATTCTATGCGGAGGGAAACGGTGTCTAACATTTTATTTCATTTTCAGTGGTTCCCCTGTCCTCGTGTGTGTGTGTGTGTGTGTGTGTGTGTGTGTGTGTGGCTGTGGCTGTGGCTGTGTCTGTCTTTTAAAAATTTTTTTATTGAAGTGTAGTTGATTTACAATGTTGTGTTAGTTTCAGGTGTACAGCACAGTGATTCAGTTATATTTATATATATATATAAATATATGTTATACATAAATATATATATATTTAGTTAAATATATACAATATATATTCGGTTTTATATATATAAATATATATATATTTATTACACGATATTGAATATAGTTCCCTGTGCTATACAGTAGGTGCTTGTTGGTTATCTATTTTTTATATATAGTAGTGTGTATATGTTAATCCCAAACTCCTGATTTATCCCTCCCACCGTGACTGTGTGTGTCTTTCTCACCGCAGGAGAGGGGAGCTTACAGGGGAAGTCTGCTTCCTTCCTTACTAATCCCCGAGCTCTGGCAGGGCAGCCCGGAGCAGGAAACCCTCAGGTGTCTCAGGGGAGTCCCCGAGTTTGTTCCCAACTTATGCCAAAGCCCTGTCTGTGTCATGGGCCACAGGGATGCCGGCCTGGTGCCCCCTTCTCCGGTTCTAATGTTGATGAAGCACTTTGGGTGAAAGGAGATCTGCTGCTGAGAACAGATACAGCTGGGCCTGGCAAGTATCAGGTACGCTTATCGCGGTGCAGAGCCAGACGCTGCAAGGGGACGCCCCAAGTCCAGTGAGCACGGTGTAACCTTAGACAGGCTGCCGCCTCTCTAAGCGTCTTCCCCACCCCACCCCTTCCAGCACTCAGCTTGTCCCATCTATTAAATTCCTCCAGAGACATTGGGGAATCGCACCTCCACCCCCTCCAGGAACGCCTCAGAGAACCCCAGGAAAGGAACTTCAAGGTGTAGTGGAAGGGGCACCAGGCAAGGAGCGTGGCCTTGGGCCATTGATTTAGGCCTTGCTGAGTTCTCATCAGCAACAGCTGATTCAACAGCCACTCCTGTACTGCATCCTTGACCTACGGGCACCACTGCTCTAGGTAATGGGATGAAAAGATGCAAGACGCAAGATCCTGTGCCTCCTGGGAATCAGAGAAATGAAAGCAAGCTGAGTACTGTAACATGAGTCACAGTACAATCAAGTACACTGTGCTAGACATTCATGGAAGGTGTTGGGGGTTGAACAGGGGGTACAACACCCAGACAAAGGGCGGAGCTGTGACAGGAGGGGGCACCTGAGCTGAAAGCAGACGGATGAGGAGAGGTGAGCCAGGCCAAAGGGGAGGGGCCTTTTGGGCAGGGGGGACAGCAGAGGCAAAGTCCCAGGGCTGGGAAACATCATGGCATGTGGAGAAAATGAGAGCTTTTTGGCATTGCCGATGGATGTGGCCAGAAATAGTCTGGATCTATAGTCAGGACCAAAACATAAAGGACTTTGAACTTCAACCTAAGAACTTTGAATCCTGTGGATGGTCTTTTTAAAATGTAGCCTAGAGCATGTCACTCCTCTATTCAGAACTCTGCAATGGCTCCATTTCCCCCACAGTAAAAACCAAAGCCCTTACAATGGCCCATAGGCCCGGCAAGCCCTGGCTTCCAACTGCCTCTCTGACCTTATCTCCTTCCAGTACCCCTGCACACTCTCACAGCCTCCTCCCTGGCCCTCAAACAAGCCAGGCAGCTTCTGCCCCAGGATCTTTGCACTGCCTCTTCCTTCTATCCTAAATGCTGTTTTCCCAGGGATCTACATGGCTCGCTCCTTCGCCTTGTTTGAGTCTTGTTGAAATGTTACTTCTTGGTGAAGCCAGCCCTGACCATCCTTTTCCAAACTGCATTAGCTTCCTTCCCTCATTCCACAGTCTAAACCCCCTTACCCTGTTCAATTTTTTTCTTTCAGAACACTTATCACCTTTTAACATACTGTATAATTTTATTATTTATTATGTTTCCCCCATCTGGAATCTAAACTGGATCAGGGCAGGTGTTTTTGTCTGCCCTGTTTATTGCTGTATCCCAGCACCTAGAACAGTGACTAGCACATAGTAGACTCTTAAGAAACATTTCTTATTGACTGATTTAGCTAGGGAGCCAATGGCAAGCATTAGATAGGGGGGTGACATACTCAGATTTATAATTTACAATCACCCTAGGTAGGCAGTGTAGATTCATGGTGTTTTACCCATTCCACCCCCCTTCATTTTAAAATCATGACTCACAGTTAGAAATTCATTTCAATTTCTTGTACACACATTGGAACATACAAAAACATCGAACTGAAACAAAAGTTTCATGAAACAGTAGTCACCTTTTCACCTTTCCAGTGCTCTGTGATCTATTCTCTTCTATGGTGACTTCATTTTTTAAAATTACTAAATTGACTTCACATCTCCCCAGTAATAGACTAAGGCTTGGAGTTCAAAAACCACTGGTGTAATATTCTGGAATTTGATAGTGATGATGATTGTACAACATTGTAAATGTACTAGAAAAACCACTATGGAATCTAAAAAAAAAAAAATTGTACTGATGAATGTAGTGACCTAGTGGCAGGGCATAGACATAGAGAATGGACTTGAGGACACAGGGAGGGGGAAGGGTAAGCTGGGACGAAGTGAGATAGTGGCATGGACATATATACACTACCAAACGTAGGGTGAATAGCTAGTGGGAAGCAGCCACACAGCACAGGGAGATCAGCTCGGTGCTTTGTGACCACCTAGAGGGGTGGGATAGGGAGGGTGGGAGGGAGACGCAAGAGGGAGGGGGTATGGGGATATAGGTATGCATATGGCTGATTCACTCTGTTGTACAAAAGAAACTAACACAGTATTGTGAAGCAATTATACTCCAATAAAGATCTATTAAAAAAAAACCCACTGAATTGCACACTTTAAAATAGTTTAAATCGTGGGTTTTACATTATATGACTTTTATCTCAAAAACAAAATCTTTTTTTTTCATGGTATAAAGGATTAATCTAAAAGAGACCAACCTAGAGATAGGAAGACCAATTAGAAAATGATTATAATCGTCCAGGTAAGAGGTGATGAGTGGACAGAGATAGTCCAAATAGACAAGAAGGGCAATTCCAGAATGATTTAGAAGGTTAAATTGGAAAGCATGGAAATAGGAAGAGTCAAAGATGATTCTAGACTTCTGCCTCTGCTACAAGGGGATGATGGTGCTATCAGGTGAAATCAAGAACACAGCCAGTACACATAGTAGGAAACCATTTTGATTTTTAAAAAGTAACTTATGTGTGTGCATGCAAACATTTGTCAAAGCAGAGAAGAGCTATGAGGCTCCCCACTGCACTGTTGGCTAGCCAGGGAGGCCTGCTGTGTGAGGCGAGAGGTCCACCAGCAATCCAGCGTGGGCAGCAGGAGGGGAAAGCACAAAGGAGGCCTGGGAGGGAAGGGATCCAGAGAGACCAGGGGTGCCACGTTGCAGAAGCCAGAAGACGAGAGACTTTTAGAAGGAAGGTGACCAGCCAAGACATGCAGAGATGTGGGGCCTGGAAAGTGAAGGGGCAGCAAAGATAAAGGCAGAAGGGCAGGAGTCTGGAAGGTCAAGGCCACCCTAACCCGTCTCAGCTCTTTTCAGGAATAACTCCCCTAAGTGATCCTTGGCCTCAGAAGCAGCCGGGCCTCGGGCCATGACAGGCCAACCTGCCTTATTGTCTTCAGCTGCCTTCCTCATTCTCTCCTGCCCCCAGGCACAGCCAGGCTGGCTCTTGCTCCCTCGGCTTTCCTATGTGGAGGTCCAAGTGGCCTCTGGACATCCCTGAAAGGAAGTTCCTGTTAACAATCTCCCCTCCTGCGGGCTGGGCAAAGAGTGGATGGGATGTGATGACGCCAAGGACTGGATTGGGTGGAAATAGGAAAATGGACAGTTTTCACTCTGGGGGAAAGAAATGCATAGTTATTTTTTCAGCTAGCCCCAGTCCTCACATGATTCTGGTAGTAGAATCTTCCACCAGCCACCCAGGTATGTGGTGGGGCTCTGAGACCCACCTGAGGATGGGGAGAGGCAGACTGCTATTCAGGAGGGAGGGGCTGAGACCTTTCCAGAAAGGGGTCATGATGTGGGACAGATTTCTTAAATCCTTTCAGAGAAGTATGCAGTGTCTTCAGATTAACAAAGTGAATCACTCAAGGGGCCCGCAGAGGCAGAGCTAGAAAAGAGGGCATGATCAGCCCTGCTCATCGATAGCCTTGAATTTCTATTTAGCACTTATGGTAAAGAACTGGACTGTGCTACCTGCAAAGCAAAATGCTGAGAGGGTCACGGACTAGGCCCCTTCTCTCCTATACAGCAAGCATCTTTGCGTGAAATAGAAAAAGTCATCTCTTCCTTTGGGCCAACGCAGGCCGTTGCCAGGGAGCACAGCTCGGTGAGCAAAGCTCCGGCTAAATCAGGTCCCACAACCCCCTCCCTATACCCCATCCCCTGCTCCCCACCCAAGCTGGATGCTCTTGGGCGGTGTCCAACCTGTGCAACCATATGCAGCAGCCCCAGAGACAGAGATGAATATGGCAGCGTCTTCAACCCCCAGAAGTTCAAAAACTGGTGGGCAAACACACACATGTAATCAGCCAACTAACAAAAGCAGCCTCTGAGAAATGCTAAAACAGAAGGGCTAATGGTGGTGGGGAGATTCACCCTAATGGGGAAATCTGAGAAGACTTCCTGAGGACATAGAATTTGAGGCAGGCCTTGAAATGTTGGCAGAGAGGGGAGTGGAGAAATGAGGCACAAGATTCCAAGGTGTCTTCTTGGGAGGGGGAGTAGATTGTTGTGGCTGGAGGAAAGGGGAGCCAGGGGGATGGAAAAGGGTACTGGGGAAGACATAGTGGGAGGTAAGCATAAGGGCTAAAGTTGTGGAGAGCACTGACTGACTTACTGAGGAATGTGCACTTGGAGAGAGCCAGAAAAGTTCGGGGAATGGGGGTTCCCTGTCCAACCTGGCTATCCTGGGTCTTTCTCAGAAGTGGGGTTGTCCTGTAAGAGGAGTGCCCCAGCTTCCAAAGGGTGCCCCCAGCTGCTCTTTACAAGGGCTGAGGAAGCCCCTGAGGCGTCGGCGTGACTGCGTTATGCAGAGGTGCAGTGTGAAACACCTGTGCAGATTCATCAACGGGTCAGGGAAGGGCTGGAGAATGGCCGTCCAGCTGCATCTATTAGAGGTCATCTCAGACAGCCGTGGCCCTGCTCCAGCGGTGGAGGGGACACTCCTGCTCTCCTTGAGGGCCCTGTGGATGTGCACACCTCACCGGAAGGCCACCTGAATGAAAGCATGCCTTTCAAAATCCATAGGATGGAGCCCAGAACCCATAACATCACCTGGTCCAGGTAGACCTAGTTACTGTGAGAAGGGACTTCCTGTTCCAGAATTCTTCCATCCAGGATGGTTCAGTCCTCCTCACTCTCTGCTCCTACATGAGACAAACAATCATTGCAGAGAAAAATCCCATGGCCAACAGCTTTGTCCTTCTGAAAAGTCTCTTCCTTGAGTTCGCCTACACCCTTGCTTCTCAAAATACCGTCTGCAGACCAGTAGCATTAGCCCTGCCTGGGAGCCTTATGGAGATGCAGAGCCTTATGCTCCATCCCAGACTTAACTCAGCCAGGTCCGCCTTTCCGCAAAATCCTCAGGTGATTTGTGTGTCCGTTGAGGTCTGAGAAGCCTGTCCTAAACTGCTCTTTCCTGCTCTTTGTGTAGCTTCTTTTGGCCACTCTTTCTCAGTCTGCCTGACCTCAGTCTTACCACCCCCTTTTAATGCTAGGAGAGCCTCTGCCCATTACCTCCCCCCTCTCCCTGGGAGATCTCGGACACTCCCCACTGCCTCACGTACCATCTGCTTCTCAAGGATTCCCTCAGCTGTACAACCAGACCACTCTTCTGGGTGCCCGACCCCTAGATCCAAATACCTATGCTCTGGTGCCATAAACAACCCCTCACATTCCACATGCCCCATATTGAATTCATCTTCTCTCCCTCGGCCCTGTGTCCCCTAGGGCACCCAGGCCCCCATTCAGGGACTCATCCCAGGCTCCTCTCTCACCCTTAACTCCTAAATTCATTCTACACGCTGGGGGTCCACTTCCTAAACTTTCTGATCCTGCCCCCTAACCCCTCCTTCCTCACTGACAGCACCTCACATCCTGATCATCTCTGTCCCAAGATCCACTGCAGGTCTGGCCAACTTACCAGCACAAATGTCCTCCAAGTGGCCACTCTGCCATCTTGTAGCCACTGGAACACATAGGCTCCTTGGTGGCTGCTGCAGGGGTGGTGAGCGCTGGAAGACCTCACCCCAACAAATGCTTTAGCCCCAGACTGACACCCACGTCACTAAGGCTCACAACCCATTGGTCAGAACTAGTCATGTAGCCTCATCTAACTTTTTTTTTTCTTTTTTTTAAAATTGAAGTATAGTTAATTTACAACGTTATGTTAATTTCTTCTGTACAGCAAGGTGATTCAGTTATACATGTATATACATTCTTTTTTTATATTCTTTTCCATTATGGGTTGTCATAGGATACTGAATATAGTTCTCTGTGCTATACAGTAGGACCTTGTTGTTTATCCATTCCATATATAATAGCTTACATCCGCTAACCCCAACCTCCCAGTCCATCCCTCCCCAAACCCCTCCCCCTTGGCAACCACAAGTCTGTTAGCCCCATCTAACTTCAGGGGGTGGTGAGGGAGGGTGAACCTTCTGGGCCGTAGCCTGGAAGGAGAGGGCAACTGGGCATAGGTGAGCACTAGAAACCTCTACCAACCATCTTCCTCCTCTGTTCTGTCTTCTCCTTAGCCCTTATCATCATCTGACATAGTGTGTATTTGCCCATTTAGAGATTTTTGTCCTGCTTCCCCCCTCCTGCTAAAGCATGTAAGCACTATGAGGGCAGATCATGTGTTTGGTTCATTGCTGTATTCCCAGTACCTAGAACGGGGTTGGCACGTAGTAAGCACTCGGTACATATTTGATGAATGAGTTACTAATAAAATGAAATAAAGGGCTAGATGGTGTGTGTGTATGGGGGCCAGCAGTGGGGGAGGGGAGTGATGTGAGAGGAATGTGAAAAATAAGAAGGGGTAATATCACAAAAGGCATTATAAGCCAGGTAAAGGAGCTTTTGTTTTATCCTGTAGAGTGTAGAGAACCACGGCGGGGGGTGGTTTAAAAGGGGAGAGATGTTCTGGAAGATCAGTTGGGATGCAGTTTGGAGGATGGATTGGAAGGGGGTCACGCAGGAGGCAGGGAGACCAGGTGGGAAACAACGGATGGTGGTTTAGATTAGATGGTGGGATTCCTGAAGGAGGAGAAACAAGGCTCTCTGAGGGAGTGAATTGTGGGGCTTGAGAGGAGGAGAGGATGGCTTTAAAGGGTTTGGCTGGAGTTACTAAAAGGTTAAAAGGAGGGAGTTCCCTTTGTTCATCCTCAAGCCAGGAGGACTGAGGGGTGGAGGGACCTGCAGGGAGGGCGGTACCGAGGAATTTGTTTGAGACACAAGAACTTTGACCTGGTCCACGTGCCCAGGCCTCGCTAAATGGCACACGACTCCACACTTAGACGATTCATTTCCTCGCCACTGAAATTTTGCCCACCGTATTTCCCGCCCTTGAAGAATGTTCCCTCCCTCTCTGTCAACCACTCCTAGCTCTGACCTCAGAGAATAAATCAGAAAGAACCCTGAGAATATGGGCTCTCTGGCTGAGAGCTGCCACCTGCCCTGAGAGCACAGACCTGCTCCCCTGTGTCGAGGTCTCAGGGCGGAGGGGAGTTGTCAGCTGGGCCCCTTGCGGATCAGGATGGGTGGATGGACAGCCTCCAGGCAAGGGCCAAGGCAGCCATCCTGTTCAAAGGCAGGCACGGCCGCCAGCTCTTGTCAGCGTAGTTACTTCTCGGTGAAATGCAGTTCTCCCCACTGTGGCTGCTGCCTCTCCCCGCTCCCTGGGTTCTGGTCCCCAGTCTTGGCCAAAAACAGTGCCCCTGTCAGTCCTGTTCTTGGCCTGGCCCTGCTCCTTGTGCTGACTTCCCTCCCACATGCCAGCCTTTTCCAGAGTTGTCCAGGATTGAAAGTGATGCCCCCGCGCCATCACTCAGGGCAAAAGACAGAAGCCCTTGTGCCGTCTCTCTCTTTCTCCTTGAGGGAAAGAGGTGGGCTTACTTAATCCAGTCCATCGGAAATCCTCCCCGGCCACCTCTGGAAACAACATACTAGGGACCAGTGTGGGACCACTGTTCAGCTACAGCCTGACTCCAGTGGTCTCTAGGCTGGTAATTTTCTGCATAGTTAGCTGCTCTCCTGCTCCCACCTGCTGCACTGGAGGTGATTGAATATCACCTCATGCATTAACCATGCACAGAAGAGGGCTGCCAGAGCTCCGTTACCCACCTGCCCACCCGTGGCCCCCATCCCTCCGTCACAGGCCATCTGGATTGACACCTTGATTGATTACAAGGGTTGCATCATGTGTGGAGCAGCCGCAGCATTACCTGGTGGGACAGGGAGGGCTGCGTTGTAGCCAGCCCGTCCGTCTATGCTGAGTGTCCCCTCCTGTGGGACCTGGGCACCTCTCTCTGACATATTCCTCAGAGCCCTTCTTTTGTAGGCGCCTGTCTCCTGCTAGGACAGCATCCGCCAACCCACGATCTGCTCCACATCCTATAGAAGGGGCTTTGGCAAAAAGAGCCCGAATTCAGCAGTTTTGATAAACCCCCAGAGAAGATCACCCCTGTGCTATTTCCAAGAAATACCCACACCAACTTGTGAATTACAAAACCCAGCCACAAAATAAAGGGTTGGTAGTTTGCAGAGAAATTGACACAGCCAGGAAAGAGAAGAAAGCCGCTGCTGCAGAATGCCTCCTCTTTCCAAATACTGGTGGGTAGAGAAGAAATGGCCAGACACTGAATTCAAAGCCTGTGGAGGAAGAAGAAAATAATCCAAGAGTTTGATCTGGGGTTGCAGTACAGAGCACTGTTGCTGTAAAAGCTCAGCAGGAGGGGAATGAGAGGAGGGAGGCTAATATTTGTTGAGGTCCCGGCACGTGTCAGACGTTGTGCGGGCAATTTCATGGACGTTACCTCGCTGAGTCTTTACCACAGCAACGTGAGACAGGTATTTCTGCACTCATCCCTCAGGTGAGGCAGCAAGTTCAGAGAGCTGACACAGCCTGCCCACCGTCTCACAGCTCACATGGCAAAGCGGTGATTCAGGTCAAGCTGTCTCATGCTGAAGTTCATCCTCTCTCTGCTGTACCACGTGTTCTCCCCAGCACATTCCAGGAAAGTGGGAAACCAGAAAGGATCTTAACTCATATTAAAGCAAAATCAGAACAAGAAACTTGAGAGCAAGTGTCATTGAATAAAATTAGTTTGAATAATCTATATTTAAGAGTCCCACGAGGCATCCATCAAGAGGGACAGTAATTGTGCTTTCAGATACCGTCTGCTGTTCTCTGAACATTTTGGCTCTGAGAATCTCTGTACCCCTCCCCTCCTGGCCCCCTGACCCCCTCATCAACTGAGTTGCCTACCTTCCACCAGTATGCTGAATGCAATGCCCAGCATGGCCTCAGGATTGCTTTCAGAGCAGTTGTATGGCTGTCTTAGTCTGCTTGGGCTGCTGTCACAAAGCATCACAGATGGGGTAGCTTATGAACAACGGAAGTTTATTTCTCACAGTTCTGGGGGCTGGAGCATAAGATCAGAGTACAGGCGTGGTTGGATTCTGGCGAGGACCCTCTTCTCATTGTATCCTCATATGGCAGAAAGAGGGCGAGAGAACTCTCTGGGATCTCTTTTATAAGGGCACTAATCCTATTCATGAGGGCTCCACCCTCATCACCTAATCACCTCCCGAAGGCCCCACCTCCTAATTACAATGAGGGTTAGCGTTTCAACACAGAAATTTTGGGGGAACACAAACATTCAGTCCATTGTCATGGTCATTGCTAATCTTAACCATAATAGTTGTAATTTTTCAACACAGTGGAATTGAAAGTAAGGGTTTAAAACAGCTCTGGGCACAAGGTCCCCCAAACCACTTCCTTCTCACCCCCCTACATCCAAATTTTTGTAAGGAGGCCTGGGAATCTTAAAGTTGAGTGCTAAGGTCATGAGGCAAGGGGCCAGCGGCACTGTCAGGTAGAACTTGCGGTGACACTGGAAATGTCCTTTATCTGCATTGTCCAATATGGTGGCCACTAGCCACACATGGCTATTGAGTGCTGGAAATGTGGCTAGTGTGACTGAGGAACCATACTTTTATTTAATTTTAATTAATTGAAATTTGAAACTTAAATAGCCACATGTGACTAGTGGCTCCCAGATTGGATGGTACAAGAGAGGAAACTAACCTAAAAGTTGGGAAAGTTCTAGAACATAGGCCTTGTCTATAGGGGGCCAGCCTTGATCAGGTACCACTTTGGGTGGTTGCTAAGCAGCTCTGGGCATCTGAGACACAGAAGGAAAATTCTAAAGGAAGGAGGGTGGCTGAGGAGGGTATGAAGATAGCCTCGCCAGTTCAAGTTTGTCCAGAAACAGCCCTATTCATTCACCATTTGGAATTTGACCATGTAGATGTGGCTCCAGGGTGTGCAACTGAGCTCCAAGCTTTACACAAGCTCTGGGAGGCACACTGCTGTGCAGGAGGCCATGTGACTTGACACTGACTCTTCTTTGATTTCAGGCCCATTCTGTCCATGCCATTTGATTCCACAAGCTGGAAGAATTGCTGCTCGCTCCATTGTTTCCCTCGATCCCTGTAAGTACCTCCTGGAGAGTACCCACTCTGTGATTTCAGCCTTATTTCTTGTTTCCTTCCTCCCTCCCTCCATCCCTTCCTTCCTTCCCTTCTTCGGTGAAAAAATTTTTGATACAATGGAACAGAACTGATTGACAGGTCCTAAATTTTGCCCCGTGGGTCCCCTTATCCTAGCAACTGCCTCTCTCAATTAATGTGTCTGTCACCTTTGCCTGAGGCTTGTGATTGCAATTCTAGAGGCCACTTTTTGTTTTTTTCTTAGACCCATACAGGGTGTGATCAGCAGAGCATCTCAGACATCATGTGTCCAGATCCCTTGTTATATATGAAAGGACAGGTGCTCAGAGAGCGGGGAGACTCACCCCAGGCCTTTCCATGAATTTTTTGGTGGAAGAGGAGGGATTAGAAACTGTGCATGACACGCCGTGGCCTCCTTATCCAGGAACCGCTCAACCTCCCTGCCTAGGATAAATCTTCGGTTTTGCCAGCTCCTTGTGTGCTTCCACTGTCTCTAGTTTCCTCAAAAAGGTATTCCTCTCCCTGTCTGCAGGGATGCAGCTCAAATCCTTAGAACTTCTAACACAGTATTCTCCCTTTATCCCACCTCCCAGGCTCCAGTGGAAGTTAGGCCACAGAAGAATCACTTTCCCCCACTGGGCTCTATTCAGAGCTCTCTTTCTCTCCAACACTGATAATCTAGAATAATCTGGGACAGCCTTCTCAAACTGTAATGTGCATACAAATCCCCCTGGGGTCTGGTTCAATCACAAATGTAGACTTAGTAGGTCTGGCATGAGGCTTGAGACTCTGCATTGCTAACAAGATCCCAGGTGATGCTGAAGCTGCCGGTCCATGGACCGCACTTTGAGTAGCGAGGCCCTAGACTCATGTTTTGGTCCTGGAGGGCTAGAGCTGAAAGAGACTTATTGTAGAAGTGCTCTCCAGAGAAACTTGTAAGGTGGTGTAGGATGAGGCAGGGGAAGAAGCTAAGCACAGAGGTTGAACTCTGACCTCAGCCTGATCCCAAGGGCAGCTCTGGAACGTAAGTGACCCCACAAAGTTTTTCTGCCCTGAGGCAAGGGAGCCAGGTTTTTACACCGAGTATCAGTCAGTCATTGACTGTGGGCTGCCCTTGGGAGAAGGACATAACCTCCCTGGATAACCTCCCAGGCATTTTCAGGGTTGGCAGCTCCCATCTGGTCAAGGGCAAGTCTCCACGGAAGTACACAGCTGTGAGCCATCAGTATCAGACTCACAGCAGTGGGAGGTTGGGTCCTCCCACAGTATGGGGGAGCTGGGCTAACAGTCTACCACAGAGGCCTAAAACTCTTCCAGGCCAAAGGCCCATCCCACTTGCTTTCATATTAGAGATTTTATCTTTGAAAGCTGTGTATATGTACATAGAAAAAGAGAACTAGAAATACATACACAAGCTGTTCACAGCAGTGATCTCCAGTCAACTTCCTTGTCTTTTTCTGTATCTTTCAAACTTCCTACAGTGAACATGCACTAATATAAAGCAGCAAAGTAAACCCCTGGTACCCCAGCTCAGGATCTTAGAAAACATTTTTATTTAATAACTATTTATTGAGTGCCGGTTATTCCCATTTACACTGCTGTGTGATCCTGATCAATGTTTATAATGGGATAGTAATGACAGGACGCAAGTCTGAAATGCAGTTTGTGGCAAAGAGAAATTATAGACTATTCAGTACAGTTTTAAGTTTGAATTTATTTATTTTTCCAGTTCTCTGAAATTTGCTCATCTGCATAGCAAATGCCCTGTAACTGGAACAGCCTGTCCATGAGGGTTAGCATTGCAAACTCTTGCTCCCCTCACAGGTCTTGGCAAAAGGGCAAACAGGACTCGGACCTCCGGACTCCTCTGCTGCTTCTCAGAGACCACACAGCCTGTCTGTGTGCCATGAGCTATTTTCATTTCAGACAGTCTTTCTCCCTTTTTTTGCGCTGCCTAATTAAGCAATCAAGTTAATTGAGATTAATGGCTGGCTATTTAATAGGGATTAATAACTTGCAAAAAACTCCCTTGGGTTTGGAACCCAGCTCAGAGCAGCAGGAATGCTCCTTGGGAAAGCTGGAGACGCGGTGGCCAAGCTGAACCTCAGCCCTCGGGCCTCTCCTCTCACTTCTCCCTGCTCAGGCCTTCTGGAGGCCATGGGATGCTGAGGGCAAGGAAGTGGGGAAGGAAAAGCTGCCATATTAACCTGGACTTCGGTGCTGCTCTCTGAGCTGCAAGACCCTACAGCTCCTGCCCACACCCCAGCCAGCACCCTCTGCTGAGCAAGACGCAATCCCCCCATGTCCAGGGGCTGGGTCCCCAGCTCGTGAGTGTGCCCCAGTGGCCTGGGCTCCTGAGGAGTGCTAAGGAACCTCCAAGTCCTGACTGCTTCTGGGTCTCAAGGTCTCCACCCTGGTTCGTTTGTTCGCTTGCTTGTTTTTATTGCAGTATAGCTGATTTACAATGTTGTGTTCGTTTCTGGTGTAGAGCAAAGTGATTCAGTTATATATGTATATAAAACTATATATAGTTTTATATATATATTCTTTTCCAGATTCTTTTCCATTACAGTTTATTACAAGATATTGAATATAGTTCCTTGTACTATACAGTAGGACCTTGTTGTTTATCTATTTTATTGATATATACAGTAGTGTATATCTGCTAATCCCAAACTCCCAATTTATCCCTCCCCTGTCCTTTTCCCCTTTGGTAGCCATAAGTTTGTTTTCTATGTCTGTAAGTCTATTTCTGTTTTGTAAATGAGTTCATTTGGTATCATGAAGTTCGTTTGGTATCATGAGTTTGTTGGTATCATTTTTTTAGATTCCACATATAAGTGATATCATATGACATTTGTCTTTCTCTGTCCGACTTACTTCACTTAGTTTGATAATCTCTAGGTCCGTCCATGTTGCTGCAAATGGCATTATTTCATTCTTTTTTATGGCTGAGTAATATTCCAGTGTATGCATATACCACATTTTCTTTATTCATTCATCTGTTGATGGACACTTAGGTGCTTCCATATCTTGGCTATTGTAAATAGTGCTGTTATAAACATTGGGGTACATATATCTTTTTGAATTACAGTTTTCTCCAGATATATGCCCAGGAGTGGGATTGCTAGATCATATGGCAACTCTAATTTTAGTCTTTTAAGAAACCTCCATACTGTTCTCCATAGTGGATGCACCAATTTACATTCCCACCAACCGTGTAGGAGGGTTCCCTTTTCTCCACACCCTCTCCAGCATGTGTTATTTGTAGACTTGTTGATGATGGCCATCTGACCGGTGTGAGGTGATACCTCATTGTAGTTTTGATTTGCATTTCTCTCATAATTAGCAATGTTGAGCATCTTTTTGTGTGCCTGTTGGTCATCTGTATGTCTTCTTTGGAGAAATGTCTGTTTAGGTCTTCTGCCCATTTTTTGATTGGGTTGTTTGGTTTTTTTGTTATTGAGTTGTATGAGCTATTTGTATATTTTGGAAATTAAGCCCTTGTCGGTCACATTGTTTGCAAATATTTTCTCCTATTCCATAGTTAGTCTTTTCGTTTTAGCTATGGTTTCCTTTGCTGTGAAAAAGCTTATAAGTTTGATTAGGTCCCATTTGTTTATTTTTGCTTTTATTTCTACTTTTGCCCTGGGAGATAAACCTAAGAAAACATTGCTACAATTTATGTCAGAGAAAATTTTGCCTATGTTTTCTTTTAGAAGTTTTATGGTGTCATGTCTTATATTTAAGTCTTTAAGTCATTTTGAGTTTATTTTTGTGAATGGTGTGAGTGTTCTAACTTCACTGATTTACATGCGGCTGACCAGCTTTGTGGGGGAGCTTTTTAAAAATGCTGATGCTCTAGTCATACCCCAGGCATTTGGATTTAATGGGTCCGGCAACTGGGGGGCCATTTTGGTAAAAGTTTCCCAGGTGCGTCTAATGTGCAGACATTGATAGTGAGATCAAGGAGTATTTGTAAGCAGGTTGGCGTGGAAGAAAGAAAGAAATTGAACCACAGCCAGGGATAAACCACTGACCCCAGGGCGCTATCATATTGAGGGGAAACATGGCAATCAGAGCAGGACGGGAGACACACCAAAGGCAGCTGCCCCTCTCTCTCGTCTGGCAGCTGTGGAAGGATTCTGGTTGTTTCTTCTCATCCTCAGTGGAAAAAGAATCAGTGACATGGATTTTTCTGTCCTTTTTTATCTGGACTGATCCCCTTGGCTCACTCAGCAGAGGCCTCAAAAAGGTGGGACCGCTTGTCTCCCATAAACTGCAGCCAGCCTGCATGCTTTGATGTAGGGAAGGTCGCTCCAGCTGCCACCTGCCGCCCCTCCCCAGATGGACAGACTCTGTCCCCTCCCATCCCACAGTCACTTAGCCTGCAGGTCTGACATGCGCATAGGAGCCAGACTCCAGGGGGTACCCAGGCCTGCCGGCCAGATGATGATTCCAGTGTCACAAGACCCGCCTTCTCCCTCCTTCTAAACATCAAAGGCTTCACCAAACATAATTGTGTGGCTCTGGGGCAGAGACCTTTGGAAAGAGGTGAGAGGCTGTGCCTATTGAATTGAGAGGACCTTGAGTGGACTCAGAATGCTAAATTGATTGTTGGTGGGAGGAGCAAAGAACCATCCATCTTGAGGGGTAAAGGGGAGTAGAGAGAGAGACATTCCCTGAGAGCTTGGGGGTGTTTGGAGACGGGACAATGAGAGACCTTGGAGCATCCACTCTACTCTCACAAGGTGGGTGGGAGCATATGTGTGCGAGCCCACGATTCTAAACGTTTGGTTATGCTTCTTGGATATATTGATACAATCCCCTTAGATGTTTTTCAAGAGAAAACAGAAACAATTTAAATTCCTTTTCATTTATATTTGGATGTAGGGCCAGTGTTACTTCTGAATGCAACACCTCATGAATGAAAGCTAAAGCTTAAACCGAGAGTCCCGAGTTTATTCTCGGACACAAATATCTGCCAGGTGCAGGTGAGGATTGAATTGATGACATAGCAAACTCCCAGCAGCACAGTGCCTTGCACAAAACGGACAGGTCCCTACTAAGTGCTGGATCCCACTACACCGTCCCACATCCATCCTTCCCTAAGCTGATCCCAGAGAACCGTCTGTTAGCCTAACTGCGTGACACAGGCTGTGTCTCTTTAAGGGGTGACCGGAGGTTTTGTGGGCTCCTAGGAAATGGCTTAAGGACAGTCGTGACCCGGTGGCAGGGCTACACTCACACACAGGCAACATTGCAGGGTGAGGCTTACGGGCTGTTTACTCTGGGTACCAATATTCCCTGGCAAGGTGAGACCCCGGATGGCTTCCTCTGAGGTGTGGTCACCCAGGTGACCTCTGTAGCCACCATCCGTCCGCCCACACCCTGTCCCTGTCCCTGGCTCGCTCTGGCTCTCCTTTCAGGCCGGGCTCCGGCCGAACCTGCAGGGGCTGCGGTGGAAGCGGCGAGTTGCCGTTGGACACTCCAAGATCAGTGTCTGTAATTTGGCCTGGAGAGAGTGGCCATCCAGATGCAGGCAATTTTGACTTTGATGTGAGCAGAATTATAAAGAATTGTAAAGAGAGCCTGTGATTTGGGCTGAAGCCCTGCCAAGGCAGTCGGGTCCCAGCCTTGGGTCTTTCTGAAAAGAAATACTTGAGAAGTAAAAATCCTTAACCCCAGCTGGCAGCAGCCTGTGGGACTGACCCCTGCTGAGCATTCCAGCCCCACCCCCACCCACGCTCCCACCCATATGCCCCGGCACCCACGTTAGCCTTCCTCAGCTCCTCATACTGGCTGCACTCCTCCCCCGCGACCGCAGCCCTTGCCGCACGGCGCCCGTTCTGCCTGGAGGTCACCCCCTCCGGCAGTCACCATGTACCCGGCCTGGCACTTCTCCAGGGAAGGCCCCCTGACCTCCACCCTCCGGAAGAGTTTGGGAGCCCCACCGCCCTTGCTCACAGCACCCCACACCCCTTCACTGCACACACACCACCTGATCAGTGACATCACCACGGGTGATTGCTAACCCTCTTCTCCGCTGTCAGACTGAATGTTCCGTAAAAACAGCAACCACAGCTGTCATGCTCAGCTGCTCCAGGGCACCTTTGCTAAGTAGACGGATGAATAACAATGAGCTGGCTTGTCAATGGGACATTTTATGTTACATAAAGAGTGCATCACACAGTCCAAAGACAGGGATCGAGGTGGAAAACCTCCTTATACCAGAGGAGAATCCAGATTTTGTGAATCCTGAAGCTTATATGATTTGGGAGCCCCCTCTGAAGAAAAATAAAGTTGACAAAAACATGATGTGGGAGTGTGAATGGAGACCACGCCCAGGACTTGTCAGGGAGGAACTCTACAGCTTCAGCCTCACTAGCTTCCTAGTAAATCCACCCGCTCTGTCTCTAAGTGAGGATGGCCAGAGTGAGCTCCAGAATACCTCTGCTGATGCACAGCTTTGGGGTGTAAGGTGCAGGCCTCCCTCTTCAATGAACCCTCTGCTCTCGCCCCTCCCTTTCCTGAGCCTCAGTCCTGTTGGTTAATTTGGGTGCTGAGAGGTTAGAGGTGCTGGGGCGAAGAACAAAAACACATAAAGAGTCATTTCAGGGGCCTCTCCGTGCCCCTCGCAACCTCATCTACATAAAGTCGCTGCTGCCTTGAATCCTTTTAGCAGGAGCAGAGGTCCTCTGCCCAGGCCTTCAGGGCCATCGCAGTGCTTACCAGAGACTCAAGAACAACCCTCCACAGCACTCTCTCCTCTCCTGTGCTCTGTGCTCCACATCCTAGCCACCTGGGCCCCTCTGAGTCTGCAGCTCTGTTTTCTCAACTGGGGGAGACCGCTGCTCTGTGCGTGCCCTCGCCGCACCGTGGCCTGGAAGCTCTCCAGACCGTGAGCTGGGACTCCCTTCTCTCAGGGATCACTGTCCTGAGCCGTTGTTACCGAACCAAACTTGGGTCCGCTTGCCCACGTGCAGTAAAGCCAATCTGCTGACATCAGGCTGTGGTGAAGGAAAGTGCAGCATTTATTGCAGGCGCCAAGCAAGGAGTCCCGGGCAGCTAGTGCTTAAAAGTCCCGAACTCCCTGAAGGCTTTCAGGGAAATGTTCATAAGGACAGGGTGAGGGAAGGGGGTTGTGGGGTGTGTGATCAGCTCGTGGACCTTCTTCTGATTGGTCGGTGGTGAGGTAATTGGGAGTCAGCATCATCAACCTTCTGGTTCCAGGTGGTCTGGGGTCTACGTGCTTGTGGGCAGCAGACAGTTAACTTCTTCCACCTGGTGGAGGTTTCAGTCTTCGCAAAACAGCTCAAAGGACGTGGCTCAGGATATTATCTACAGTCCTTGAGGAGGAACTAAATGTCCTTGACTTTGTTTAATGGCTAAAGTATTATTATTTTGGCTTGCTTGACTGTTTTCCTTTCTTTCCACATTTTCTCACTTCTATGATTAAACTTATTCTTTGGCTAAAGTTTTTCTACAGACAAGAGGCAGGTGGAGGACATGGTGGGGGTCTATTCTGGGAAGGCCTCATAGGGTCCTGCTTAGTTACACTGTCTGTTGTCCAGTATCTGAAGACCATTATTTCCCATATTTTGTCTGGCTTTTTTTTTTTTTTAAGTTGTTTAAAGTGAGAGAATAAATTCAGTTCCTGTTGCTCTAGTTTGGCCAATAGTGAAAATCCACTTCAGCCAGCTTCAGGAATCTGTGTGCCAGATACAAGTGTCAAGAACTGGAGTTTGTACATCAGTCATTCTGAGCAGTGTCCCACAAAAAAGTGGCTAGATCAGCTTGCAACTCAAATAGTGGCACAAATGTTTGTCCTGTAGACGTTCACTTGGGTACACAGCAGCGTACATCCCATTTCATCACCCAGAATATTAAAAAGACACCTCCTCAAGGGCTGAGATTTAATATAATTAATAGTTGGACTGCTTCATCAAGGACATGTCTAACTGTAACTGGCATTTTCCTTCTTCTTATCTTTTTGTTAATCCCAAATTCCTAATTTAGCCCTCCACCCCCATTTCCCCTTTGGTAACCTTAAGATTGTTTTCTACATCTGTGTGGCATTTTCTTTCTTTTTTTCTTTTTCTTTCTGATGAAGATGATGACTGGTTCACGCCCAGGTGCCCACCTTCACACTCGCCTCTGCTTTTGCACCAGCAGTGCAAGTGTTGTGCAGCCGTGGTATCACCACGAAAACTGTTTGGGCCTCTCAGACCCTCTGAAAGAGTCTCAGGGATCCCTGAAGGTCTGCAGGACATTCTTTGAGAACTGCTGAGTTGGGGGACCCCAAGTAACCCCCAAACCGTGGGCTTGTTGGGCCTCGGACTCCCCAGAGAAGCAGCCTTGCTGTGGATGCGTTACAGCTTTCCTAGTCTGTTTCTCATTTTCAAAAATGAGTTTCCCCCCAGTGTGAGCTTGGTGGTGTTTCTGTCCTCCCTGCTCTCTTTTCTGTCTCTGGAGCCAGGACTCCGGAGTCAGCTGCTGTCACCCTCCCAGAGCAGGAAGATTCCAGCAACTGTTCACGAATTCGGCTCATTCAGACTGAGTGGGCTGATGGAGATACTAATGACAGCCGACACTTCTTGATTCCTTATTCTATGCTGAGAAGTTGCAAACATTACTTCACATGATCTGGCGTTTTCTTGACCTGCTGCAGGCTGAGTCCATCAAGTCTCTGCTGAGGCAGGTCCTGTCCCTGGGCAAACAATCCAGAAATCACCCCTTTCTTTCATGCTGTGCCTGACAGATGTGTGGGTGTGTGTTTATCTTTGTTACATTTTTTTAAAATTACAAAGTAATTCTTTCTAGAAGGTAACAAATGAATTTATTTTCTTCTCTGCATTTTAATTTCCTCTCTGAATTTATTCAATGGCAAGGAAAATAATAAAAATTTTGTCAAGTGAGTTCTCAGAGCTGGTAGCTATTTGCCCCACTCTTTTTGAGGAAAGAATGATCATATGTGACCTTTTACATGCATCAGATCTTCGTTGGAATGGAGCCACGTGTGTAATGAATGAATGAATCCAGACTCTCGTTTAATTAATGCCCCAGAAGCTATTAAAAGTGCCTGAAAAGAGCCCTCTTCAAAGCTGAGGAGAGAGGGCAGGGGGGGCAGGAAAAGAAGGTTTCCAGATGTGAAAGGACCTGGGAGTACAGGAAAAACATTGGAAAGCCAGATTGGGTTCCTTATCAACCTTTTCTTCTCCTCAATTCTGGACTACTTTCCTGTACTTTTTCATTCCTTAGTCACATGGATATTCCTGGGAGCCATGGGAAGGAAAAGCACTACCCCAGCCTCTGTGCTGAGGCTTATGTGACACCACAGCTAAGAGAGTGGGTGCTTGAGTCAAGGAGACCTAGATTCAAATCCAGCGTCTGCCCCTTTTCACTGAGTGCCCTTGAGGAAGTTACTTAACCTCTCTGAGCCTCAATTCCTCACCTATAAAAGGCAAAATAATAGTACCTAGCTCACTGGGTTGTTGTGAGAGTTACATATAATTCAGGGAAGTGCAGACCGTAGTGTCTACACACTAAACCAGGTATTGCTCTTGTTGCTCATAACGATATCAAGCTCCTGATAATTCTCCAGAACAGTGGTTGGCAAGTTACTGCTGCAAGCCAAATCTGGCCTTTGGCCTGTTTTTGTATGGCCTGTGCGCTAAGAATGGTTTTTACATGTTAAAAGGGTTATTATAAAAAGTAGGAGGAAGAGGAGGAAGAGGAAAGACCGTATTGAACATTTAGCCCATTATGGAGGAAATTTGCCACCCCCTGCTCTAGAAGCCCAAAAGGAGGAGCTCATTTTCAGATTAGTGATAGCCCCACCACCAGTATCCTCTCAAATGATCCCAAATGTAATGTTTCCATCTAAGAATGGAGAATTAAGTCAGACCTGGGCACCTGCCCTGGGGAGCTCTCCCCAGATTCCTCAGGTCTGGGTTGTCTTTTCCTTCTTCGAACTTCACCTTGTGCTATTCTGGGCACCTTCTCCTGTCCCCCCAAACAGGCATTCAGCTCCCTGAGGCCAGGGACCATCTCTTAGACCTCTGTGTCCGTGCAACCCCTTGTAGCATATTATCCTGGTTATAGTAAGTGCTCAATAAATATTTATAGGCTGGTTGGATTGGTGATTTAGCAGACACTGATAGTCTGCCCACTTTCCTGATTCTCCTAAACAGGAGACCCTCTCCTGTGTGTGGCAAGCAGGCAGACAGCAATTAGCTACAAATGCTGATTCCTGGGGTCCCAAGGCAGCATGTCAAGTTTCAGGTGTTTCGTTGGCCTCTATTGAATGCTGTGTCCAATCCCTACAAGACAGCCGATTCCCTGAACTGGCTTTTCCTTGGGGCAGGTCCATAGCCCAGCCTGCCTCTACACACTCTCCTCGGTCACCAAAGCCAGATCTGGTGGGGGGGGGCAGCCCTTGCTAGAAGTGAGGTGCAGGCTGAGGTGGCCTTGAGGAGAAACAACCAAGGGAAATCTGGGCTCCAGGAGGTAGCAAGCATCGGGCACCCACCTGCTTACCACTGTGAGTGGACGACCACGGATGGAGGGCTTTCCACAGGATGTGCATCATCTGAAAACATGGGCAAAAACATGATAAATGAGTGAAGTAAGTCAGAACGAGAAAAACAAATACCATATGCGAACACATATATATGGAATCAAAAAAAAATATGGTTCTGAAGAACCTAGGGGCAGGACAGGAATAAAGACACAGACGTAGAGAATGGACTTGAGGACACAGGGAAGAGGAAGGGTAAGATGGGACAAAGCGAGAGAGTGGCGTGGACTTATATGTACTACCAAATGTAAATAGATAGCTAGTGGGAAGCAGCCGCATAGCACAGGGAGATCAGCTCGGTGCTTTGTGACCACCTAGAGGGGTGGGACAGGGAGGGTGGGAGGGAGACGCAAGAGGGAGGAGATATGGGACTAGATGTATACATATAGCTGATTCACTTTGTTATAAAGCAGAAACTAACACAACATTGTAAAGCAATTATACTCCAATAAAGATGTTAAAAAAAACCATGACAAATGATTTATTAATACTGTATTACCATACATGACAAACTAATAGAACCTGTTTGAGACGTGGTGGCCAGCCTGCACATGTCTGGCCCTGAGCTAGAAGCACTTCACAGGTATTATTTAATTTAATCCTCACACTGTCCTAAAAAATATTTATCACCAGTTTACAGATAAGGAAACTGAGGCTAACAGAATGCCTCTGGCCCATGTCACACAGCTGATTAGAGGCCGAGGCCGGATTTGCACCCAAGTCTATCTGACCTCAAAACTGGTTCCCTAAGGACCCCCCCGTGTAGGAGACAACTTGCCAAGTGCTGTGGAGACGAGGAAAGGGATGGATGTCAGGCCCTGCCCAGAAACAGCTCACCCTGGGTCACAAAGACAAGATGTACAGAGATCACAGACGTAGAGAATGGACTTGAGGACACAGGGAAGAGGAAGGGTAAGATGGGACAAAGCGAGAGAGTGGCGTGGACTTATATGTACTACCAAATGTAAATAGATAGCTAGTGGGAAGCAGCCGCATAGCACAGGGAGATCAGCTCGGTGCTTTGTGACCACCTAGAGGGGTGGGACAGGGAGGGTGGGAGGGAGACGCAAGAGGGAGGAGATATGGGACTAGATGTATACATATAGCTGATTCACTTTGTTATAAAGCAGAAACTAACACAACATTGTAAAGCAATTATACTCCAATAAAGATGTTAAAAAAAACCATGACAAATGATTTATTAATACTGTATTACCATACATGACAAACTAATAGAACCTGTTTGAGACGTGGTGGCCAGCCTGCACATGTCTGGCCCTGAGCTAGAAGCACTTCACAGGTATTATTTAATTTAATCCTCACACTGTCCTAAAAAATATTTATCACCAGTTTACAGATAAGGAAACTGAGGCTAACAGAATGCCTCTGGCCCATGTCACACAGCTGATTAGAGGCCGAGGCCGGATTTGCACCCAAGTCTATCTGACCTCAAAACTGGTTCCCTAAGGACCCCCCCGTGTAGGAGACAACTTGCCAAGTGCTGTGGAGACGAGGAAAGGGATGGATGTCAGGCCCTGCCCAGAAACAGCTCACCCTGGGTCACAAAGACAAGATGTACAGAGATCCGAAGGCTGGGGAAACCTTGTCTCTAGGGAGCCTAGAAGGCTTCTTGGAGGAGGTGAGCCTGATCCTCTGCAGGCCTGTAGGCCAGTCGGCCCTGCTGGGGGCAGCTGGGGGGTGGGGTGCCAGCAGTAATGCCCAGAGCAGGAAACCAGGCAGTATCCTGAACCTACCCTGATCCTAGGCCGATCAGACCTGGATGGGAGCCAGCAAGTGAACTCATTTCCCCAGGCTGGCTCTGAGCCGCGGTGAAAGGACTTGGCCCGGGGCTTGGGACTCAGGCTCAGCCGACTTGTCTGGTTTTGCAATAGCTGACTCCTCTGCTGCCCCAGCCCTCCCTAGAGGCTTCCTCCTGCTCTACCCAGCACACTAATCTCCTGCTGAAAGACACGGCCCTCCCAGCATGACAGCCCAGAACCTGGGCTGAGGACATGTGGCACTGGCCCAGTGATCCCTTCCCGGGCCTTGGGGACGGAAAAGTAAAGTAAAAACTGACCCCACAAACATCCCCTGCAGAGTTAGAGGGAAGTGATTTAGCTCCCAAGGGCTTGGGAAGCACCTCACCAGTGGCTATTGTATTATTGTTGCCATCATCACTGGCTGGCTTCAGAGTCTCCCACACTTTCTTGAATGACTTTCTTCCCCTTTCCTTGACTCCATTCCCTTGCACCCTTCTCTGTAGCATCTACCTTTCCCACTCGGCTTCCCCTCTGTCCCAGGCTTCAAAATATATCTTCCCTTGTCTTATTCCATCAGTACCTGAGGAGTCCCTGAGACTCAAAGGCATCCTTTTCTAACAGATGGTTGATCTGTGAGTTAATCTGCTAAACGAGCCCATGCTGACATGTGAGAGAGTCAGGTGGCTCCACATGTGGCCTCTCACACACAGTATGGGGAAGACACAGACCTTACTCTAATACGTGTTTATTGAACAACTATTTAGCACAAGGCACTGTGGGGGACTTTGTCCTCCAAAGCTGAGAAGGTTACTTGAGAAAGATACTGGAAGAGGCATTTCCTGAGCTTAGTTCTCATGTCTGTCTGTCTGTCTGTCTGTCTTTGCGATTTGTTCATGTTTTCATATTTCAGCCGTCAGATCTAACTCTTACCCGGGATCAGGGACACAGTCAGGAGGATACAAGAAAAAGAATGTCAGAGGGAAAAACAGAGAGCCCACAAAAAACCCAAGCTGTGTATGAAAAAAGAGAGGCAATGCTGAGCTGTGGCCATGGGACTCTTTCCCGTCCAACATCAACCTCGGTGGGGAGAAAGAGGGTGAAGGATGTCCTCCACCCCTAGTTAGAGCTGCCAGGGATTGTAGAAAGTTCCACCAGAGGCCTGGCCCACAGGGATTGAGATGAGAGCCTGGGTTGTGTTTTAGATATTAGGCAACTGAAAATAGAGTCGTGAGCCCACTCTCTTCTCAGTCCCATGGGCCTCCCTGGAAAGCCATGCTCCAGAGCAGTCTGGGACCCGCAGAGAGAAAAGCCTGAGTAATCACGCCAGTGTAACGAGAGATCCTTCTTATCCATCAATGTGACTCAGCCCTGTGCCACAGTAAACTTTGCTTTTTGTTTCTGTGAGCACTGCAGCGGGGCTGGGTTTCCTGCCCTGGAGAGGGACCCGCCAGCTCACTCTGTTCCCTGCAGTCTCCTCTCTCTCCTCCGAAATTCCTGGGAAGAGGCCCAGAGCAGAAGCCAAATAGATGCAGAAGATGCACCACGATGTGGTTGGAGCCCAGAAACTCACTGTGGCCACACGGCTCCTTGGGGGCTTAGCAGCCAGCAGTCCTGCTTGTGTTCCAGAAGCTCTAGGATGGATGTGCCTTCCTAACTTAAGCCAGAAGGACCCTGAGGAGAGCTCTCTACTAACTTGCAGAATCAAGAGATTTCTTTTTCTCCCCCACTTTTCCTTTTTTTCAAAAATCATTCTTCGGAAGCTGCTGCATAGCACAGGGAGATCAGCTCGGTGCTTTGTGACCACCTAGAGGGGTGGGATAGGGAGGGTGGGAGGGAGACGCAAGAGGGAGGGGATATGGGGATATATGTATGCATATAGCTGATTCACTTTGTTATACAGCAGAAACTAACACCATTGTAAAGCAATTATACTCCAATAAAAATGTATAAAAAAATCATTTTTCGACAGTGGAGAAGCTTTCTAATTTTTTCTTAATTAGGTAAATAATATATACTTTATATTATATTTTTTAATTGAACACCACAAAGAAGTGCAAGGAAAATAAAAATCACCTGAATTCCCACCACACTGAGCTATCACGACTAATAATTTAGTAGCCATCATTTCATTCATCATTATATGCAGATACACACACACATATCTTAACATGAAAAGGATGTCACGCATGATGCTTAATCAGACACTTTGACAGTGTGTTTTTGTTTAGGTTTGGTTTAGTTTGGTCTGGTCTGAGCTGGTTTAGTTTGGTCTGCTCTGGACTTGACTGACTTGGTTGGGTTTAGTCGGGTTTAGTCTCTTTTAGTCTGGTCTGGTTTAGTTTGGTTTGGCTTGTTCTGGTCTGATCTGGTTTGATTGGTTTTAGTTGGATTTAGTTTGGTTTGGTCTGGTCTGGTCTGTCTTGATTTGGCCTGGTTTGGTCTGGTCTGGTTTGTTCTGATCTAGTTTGGTTTGGTTTCGTTTACTCTTATCTGATCTGGTCTGATTGGGTCTCATCTGGTTTGGTTTGGTTGCACTTACCTCCCCCGTTCCCTCCTTGGCATGTATCCTCAAGTACCTTTCTTCATGAGGGGACTGGGAGCATAGTTTATTTCACAAAAACTAAGACTTTGCTGTATACATCTCTCCACACCTTGCCTTTCTTTTTCCTGATACCTCCTGGAAACCCCTCTGAGTCAGTTGGTATAGATCCAACTCATTCCCTTTAATTGTTGCCTAATATTCCATGGTATGTGTGGACCCTATACACTCAGCCATTTGTCCACCAAGAGGCTGTGGCCTGATTTCCCGTGTTTGGCCACTGCATATGTGTTTCTGTCAATGCCAGTATGCTATACACACCTCCAAGGACAGCATTCACATAACTGTGCCACCATGCAATTAATATTATCCAGTGACTAGTCTTCCATTCTGATACTTTTATTCCTATGAGATGCACACCCAACAGTGAGATTGCTGGGTCAGAAGATATGTGTGTTTTTACTTGTAATAGGTGTTGCCATATTGCTTCCCTGTCCTCAAAAAAAAAAAAAAAATTGATAACTTATATTTCCATTGGCAGTATATGAGCAAAAATTCCCATCATCTCCCAATTCCAACAATATCTCATTGTTACTTTATTTTGCATTTTCTAGATTGGTAATGAGGCTGAGCATCTTTTCATGTTTATCAATCAATTTGGATTTGCTCTTTAATTTTTCTATTGAGCTACTTATCTTTTTTATTTAATTAATAAGAATTTTCTATTATAGATTTTCATCCTTATTCAATGCACATCTATTCCCTGACCCCAACTTTATTTGCTTTTTTATCTTATTTATAGTATCATACATTTATTTCAAATTTAATGTAGCAATTTAATGTAGTAATTCATCTGTTTTTCATTTATAGCTTTTAGGTTTATTGTCTTAGTTTGAAAGGTATTGCTATTCCCTAGATTATACATGTTTTCCTAGATTTCAATTTTTTTTGTTTTATTTTTTACATTTAGGCCTTTAATTGATCTAGAATTCATTTGTAAATACAGTATAAGAGAAGGATTCAACTTTATCTTCTTTCACATGGATGGCCAGTGATGCCATCATCATTTATTACAGAAATATTCATTTGCAACTGAAATAAAATGTCACCCTTGTCACATATTACAGTCACAAACATTGTGACTATTCTGGTGCTTTCTGTTTGTGTTCTATCCATCTATTCCTGTTCCAGTACTCTTCTGGCTCTGATTGCAGAGGCTTTGTGGTATGTTTTAATACCCTGTAAAGCCCTCTAGCCTTGTTTTCCAGAAGACATATGAGCCATTGAGATCCCAATTAGAATTGTGTTACATTCTTATTATATTAAGTTTTCTATCCAAGAATGTGGGATGTCTTTGTATTTTTCAGCCCTTAAGACTTTAAATAAGACTTTAAGTTTTCTTCATAAAATTCCTGTACCTGTCTTTTCAAATTTATTCCTAAGTTTATTATAACTTTGATGCTGTTATGAATGAGTTATTTTCCATTTCTTCCTATGGCTAGCCTACTATTAGTTTAGAAAAAAACCTACACTTTAAAATAAAATATTTATCTCAGTACCAAGTGGCAAATTTCCTTATTAGTGCTGGGTGTGTTTTGGTTTGGGTTTTTTTTTTTTTTAACTAACTCTAAAATACAAGATGTAATTATAGCATCAGCAAAATGGGCAATTTTATCTCTTTTTACAAAATTTTATAGAAATTATTTCACTTTCTTGTTTTATTGCACCCTTTAGAACCTCCAAAACAATGTTTAACAATAGTGGGGACAGTGTTCCTGGTTTAAATGGAAATGTTTTAACATGTCACCATTTGTAACATTTGCTGTTGTCTTTTGATAGTTATATTAACTATTTCCTTCTATTCTACTTAGGATTTTTATTAGGAAAGGATGCTGAATTTTACTGAATGTCTTGTCAACCTCCATTGATCTGATCACATTTTTTTCCTTTAACCTGTTGATGAATATAGAAGTAGAAGTCTAAATAAAACATTAGCATTGTAACAAAAGAATAATATACCTTGATCCAAGGGTTTATCCCAAATATCAATATGTAAGGATATGTTGGTATCTCTATTCACAAGTTAGATTATTTAGTTTTTGTTTTTGTACTTTTTCAGGTTTTATATATAAGTTTACAGTATTGATCTACTCAAGTTTTTCATCTCATTGCATCTATTTTTGCTCCACCATTTCTTCTAGTTTTCAAATTTATTGCTATAGTTACACCTGCATTTGCCTACAATTGCTCTGATACCTTCTACACCTATGATCACACCTCCCTTCCTCAGGGCTGGTCTTCTGTACTTCTGCTCTCATTTTCTTTTCCCTTTGGTCACATTTTTTTTTCTATTTTCATTGGGCTTTTCAAAACTAGGAATGATGGTTAACACTGAAATCTGGCTATTTAAAATCTTACGTACATGTTTTTACTAAGTGAAGTAATGTGGTCACTGTCCCATCTTGACCCGCCTTGATAGACACAATTCCTTGGGGGTCCTGACTCTTTCACCTGAAAAGGTGACACCCCCCCACTGTGACAGAAGAGGCCCCATGAGACTGTGAGCTTTTTCCAGTTGAGAACTCTCGGTTCCTGATTCCTGGCAGAGGCCTGGGCCCTGCTGGCCCTTCAGGAATGTTGAGGGGAAGGATGCAGGAAAAGTTGAATTTGTCCCCTAGGATGGTTCTAAAGGAATGGGAGAAGGGAAGAGATGTTTCAATCATGCTCTTGCTCTCTCCTTATTACAAAGGCAATATTTACTCATTGAAAAAAATTAGAAAATATGGATAATCAAGAAGAACATTTAAAACCACCCAACTCCCCCCCCCACCCCACCCCCACACCCAGAGAGTAAATGTCACTAATACACACCACTGTTGAGGTGGTGGTTCATGGCAGCCGGGACTCAGCGTCAATAGACAAGCTCCACTAGCCACTCCGGTGGGATCTCAGGCAAGCGAGTCCACGTCCTGACCCTCATTTTCCTCATCTGTAAAACAGAATACTTCACCACACAGGTTTGTTATAGGAGCAACTTAAATAATATTTACAAAGCACTTGATACATAGTAAGAACTCAAGGGACAGGTATTATTAATAACATACTTTATATGTCCATTCAGTCTTTTCCTCTATGCAGATCTACATGATATAGACACATACACCTATGTAGTAAAAATGGAAGCTGGGTCCCAGTACATTTCTAGAATAAGCAGTGAATGCTCTTATTTCACCCCAGCACATGAGTTGGCTTGCTTTCTACACCCTCAGTCCACACACAGCATGCACGCTTCTTCTCCTTGGCGGTCAGACTGGAGCCTGCCTCTCACTTCAACGTGTGAGCTCCTCCTAAACTCACCTGGGGGTTAATTAGTATTAGTGGACAGGATCAAAGGAAACCTAGTTGATGTTTTTTCTTTCAGTGTGACCCATGTGTTCTACATCTTACTCTTTAGTGCAATGATACTTGTCAGAATGAAGGAAGAGTTCACTATTTCCAGCATCATAGGGTATAAATAATTTAAACGCACTCCAAAGATACTGTTTTAAACTAGACTGCCCAGACAGGCTGGACAAAGGGAGGTTGAGAGAGTCATTCTATACTGTCTAATCTTGCAACAGTCTGGGAGGGATCTCAGAGATTCCCTCATATTTATAAAATATCTAATATTTATAAAATTCTCTTTTCTAAAATTTATACAATTATTTCAACATTTGGTATATTTCTGTCTGTACCATAACACTCGAGCTCTTTATTCAGCTTTCGTTGCCTAGAGTTAGACATGGAGTGGATACTTGTACTGTTCATTGAACAAATGAATGAATGAGTGGGTAATAATCTCCTGCCCAAGCTAGAAAGTAAAAGAGAACTAAATCCAGAACTAAAATCCAGATCTCATGACCCCTGACCCCAATTCTGTTATCTTTCTATCTTTTCACTAGGATAAATTATATCCTATACCAAACCCAAACAGCGGCTTTCAGTCCTGTTCACCCTCCATTCATTCATTTAGCAAATAGTCACTGGGCACCTACTGTGTGCCAGGTGCTTCCTCTAATAGTTACACAGACAGAAGTGTGAGTGATGTCCTTGGCCATTGCTATTATCAGAGAGTCCAAGTCGTCCAACCCATGCTGCCTGGGGAGAGCCCACTTCCCTTTTCACCCTGCTCTAGCCCAGCCTGATAGGAGAGTCAGGATATGGAGGTGGAGGTAGGAGGGAGACATATCATTCCAAGGGCTTCCTGTGCCCTGATCCCTTCTTTGGGTGCAGCATCCCAGGTTCTCAAGTCCTTCCCGCCAACCCCTCAGGTCCCTTGGTTCCCAGCTATTGCACTTCACCCAGATTGTGCTGCCTCAGGCTTCAAAACTCTTCCTCCCCCTTCCAGGAAGGCTCTAAGTCCACCTGTACCCTGTTCATTGGTCACCTACAGCATGGCCTCTCTCCCCACATGCTTCAACTTCTTAGCACATTCTACCTTATGTCCTGGTTAGCCAGTGTGTATCTTATCACCTCTACTAGGTTATCAGCTCCTTGGGCTCAGGACCCATGTCGTATTCATCTTTGCATCTTCAGCTGTGCCTGGCATGGTGCCTCATAGTGAATATTGCTTAATCCTTGTTGAATAAATGAATGGCTGAATGTGCAATGGAAGGAGGAAACGTTATCTGATGAGACAGAGGTTAGAGAGAACAGGATTATTTGCTTAGCGTAAGAAATGAACGAGAATTGAGGGGAACAGAGGAGAGAAAAGAGGAAGGGAGAGAGTCTGTGTACATGGAAGGAACCCAAGTCAATAGAAATGGCCAAGGGACTTCTTTAAGAGCAGAAGAATTTGATATTTGAATCTGGAGTTTATAGCGTGTGATGGAACCATGTTTCACCATATCCTCAATCTTCAGTGACACATGCTGCACTTATGGAAACCTTGTATGAATCATTTTTTTCTGTGGGAAATCAAAGAAATGGAGCAGTGTTGCACATCTAGAGTGAAGCCAGAGAGGACAGGTATGGGGAATCCACAGAATTAATTCAGCAGATCCTGGCACTCGGGGCCCACGGTGATGAGGAAAAGCTCAAGCTCCCTTCCCCACCAGAATCCATGGAAAAATTAGGAGGGAGAGGGAGGTTCCCACCACACATGGAATGAGGTTGAGGTTACTGTATTTCATTTGAACCTTAAAGGCCAGGATACTTGATACCTGGCATATGAATGAATGCTAAATTAATTATTGCTAAAGTGTTAACGAGCTATAGTAGCTTAGTGGCTTACTGTCCTCCCCCTCCCCCCAATAAAAACATTTCCAATGGCCATCAGTGTCTCATGGAGTGGCTTCAGGGTCCATGAGAGAGATGCTTTTGAGCTGCGACAGTTATCTGAGGGTTCTTTAAGTTTATGAGCTGTGATTCCAAGGACCTTTTTAACCCTACCTTGCTAGATAAGTCACTGTCCCAGTGAAGCCAAAGATGAGTGGCTAGAAGCATCTGACCATTGTTACACACTGCCAACCAACCCAGTGGGCACGGCAGGAAGCTAGGCATTAAAATGACCTGATTTCAAACCCCAGTTCATGAGTTCATGTGAGTCTAAGCAAGCCAGTTCATATCCTTGAGTTTCTGTTTGCAGACCTGTCAAAGTGTGGAAATGTCACTGTCTGTGCCAATGACACAGTGTTATTGAGGTATAAGCCAGGAAGCTCTCTGGGAAGGCCAATGAAAGGGCTGGTTCTTGCATGGGCACAGATTGTATTTTACTTCATTTTAAACACAATCCTTCATGGAAACAAGCTAAATGTCCATCAACAGATGAATGGATAAAGAAGATGTGGCACATGTATTCAATGGAATATTACTCAGCCATAAAAAGGAACAAATTGAGTTATTTGTAATGAGGTGGATGGACCTAGAGTCTATCATACAGAGTGAAGTAAGAGAAAAACAAATACCGTATGCTAACACATACATATGGAATCTAAAAAAAATGGTACTGATGAACTAGTGGCAGGACAGGAATAAAGATGCGGACATAGAGAACGAACTTGAAGACACGGGGTGGCGGGGAGGGGAAGCTGGGATGAAGTGAGAGAGTAGCACTGACATACATACACTACCAGATGTAAATAGCTAGCTAGTGGGAAGCAGCCGCATAGCACAGGGAGATCAGCTCGGTGCTTTGTGACCACCTAGAGGGGTGGGATAGGGAGGGTGGGAGGGAGACGCAAGAGGGAGGGGATATGGGGATATAAGTATACGTATAGCTGATTCACTGTGTTGTATAGCAGAAACTAACACAACATCGTGAAGCAATTATACTCCAATAAAGATATAAAAAATTAAAAAAAAAAAAAAACAACAGTCCTTGGTTTCCATGGGCAATCTTGATTCTGCTCCACACTCAATTCCAAACAGAAAGCGGGGAAGTGCGTGGAAGTCGTGGAAATAGATGTGTAGGCAACTGGCTTCAAGAAGTGATGGCAGAGAACAAAAAAGGTCACAAGGTGGGAATCTGAAAAAACAACAACTCTGAGAACAAGACAGACTGAGCTATTTATAGGGCTATAAAGCTCCATCACCCCATAAAACTTAATAATCCCTAGCAGTATCTCTGGGGAGGTAGTGGGCAACCGAGCAGTTCTGGCCAAGTAAGTGATGGCTCAAGCCAATTACTAGGTCCTTCCTTAGTGCTCGAGCACATACAGCAGACAGTGGCTTGGGCTCACAGGGATGGCCTTGCAGCACCAAGAAGAAGCGGGATTGTGTTGCTCCATGTTTACCAAGGAAAGTTCGTACCGGTGAAGCATGTTTTAGAAAGATTTTTGTTAAAATGGTAGCAAGGGGAAGTGGGAAACTCACGCAGATGTGGATTCAAACCCAACTCCATCCTAACCAGGCCACTGAAGTGTGCAAGTTAACACCTCTGAGGCTCAGTTTCCGTATAGGCACGATGGGAATAGCAAGAGCCACCTCACAGAATTGTTGAGGGGCTTCAATAACATAACACAGACTGCAGCCAACACACAGGTTGCCCTTAAAAGATTAGGTTTCAGTGGTCAAGGAAATTTGTGCAGATCTAAAGCGCTGGATCCCTGCCACAGGGCTGGGTAAATTAAGCATTGCATCGTTATGGCCACTTGCATTGCTGCTGCTGCGTCTACTACTACTGCTAATACTAACCTCGTTGTTACTCCATTCCCACGGAGACAATAAGGAGCAGCCATCGACCATATGGGCAGGAAAGAATTTATCAGCTGAGATAGGCTCTCAGTTCACAGACTCCTTCCTCAGTGAAAAGTGCTCTCACCACTGGCCTCTCCCAGGCAGATGGTCCCTCCCTGCTCTGCTCTCCCCAGGCATTTGTCCACACTTCCGTTAGTCAGGCTTTCCAATCTTCTTGGAGATGCTTTTTAACGATGGGTAAGAGCAATCCATTGCATTCAGGAGGACTGGGTTCAAACCTATGTATATCCCTGGCCAAGATATTTTACTTCTCTGTGCCTCATTTTCCAAATCTGTAAATGTGGCATCATAAATTACCTATCTCATAGGGATAGTATGAGGATGAGATGAGTTCTTACACGTAAATTTCTTGGAGCAGTGCTTGGGGGCGTAGTAAGTGTCACCAAGCATTAGCTAGTTATGATGATGATGAGTTGTATATAATATGTATATATTTATGTGTGTGAATATATAAATGGCACCTCATACAAATGGACATTGGGTAAGTGTTTTATAAGTGAAAGTAGATGGGCTGGGAGAAGCTCTGACTATTTCAATGAATTGCTGGGTAGCTTTGCTAGAGGGGCTGTGGCCTTTCCTTTCTAATCAATAGGCTTCTGGTGGTGGGGAGAGGGTTGTGAAGCAGAAGACACTGAATCCGTTTCTTGATTTTATGAGACTCCCTGTCTTGTGATAGCACAGAAGAGGAATTCAGAGGATGGAGACCCTTGCTGGAGGCATTCAGGAGAGGAATTCCATCTGCCGTCTTATACAAACAAACAACACGGCAGGGGCTAGTCCCTTCTCTCCATAGGAAACCACTTGTTCCCATATTTTGTTTTTGCCCTCCTCTGCCTTTATAGGATGATAAATCAGTAAAATGTGATGTGGCTTCAAAAAGCTAACGGTGCATTTTTTTTTTTTTAACATCCAGCTCAGCAGATCTTCACATCCATGGGAACTTGCTGTTCCACAGAGACTTGAAAAGGTCCCCAGGAGCCCTTCCCCCCATCAGAGCTGGAGCAACAGCCTCTTGTGCAGTTCCCATCCCCCTCTGCTCAGGGACTAAGAGGGACATGGGGAGTCTCTAAATGACCTGCTAAGAGCAGGAGGCACAGTTAGGAGTTAGAGAGACTTGGATTGAAATCTCAGTGCTGCCACGTTCTGGCTGTAAGAAATTGGATGAATTGCTTAAATCCTCTGAGCCCCCATGCCTACATCTGTGAAAGGGGGACCAAATCCCCCCCTCCAAGGGCTGTTGTGTGGATTAAGTGATAGTTAGTCATAAAGCATTTAGCACATGGAAGAGACAGCCTATATGTGGAGGTGTCTTTGGGCTACATAGGAATGTATAGTCCCTGGAGAGATGTTCATCCTGAGTTGAGTCCTTTCATGCCAATGCCAGCCCCTGGACGCATCCTGGAGTTCGTGCACATCATTTAAGCTCTCTACCTCAGTTTCTTCTGTGCAACATGAAGATAAAAATAATTATCCAGCTTACTTCCCAAATTTACAAGAGGGTGGAAAAGTTTATCCATGTACTTTGAAAGTTCTTCGAAAAAGTAAAAACTGTTTATAACTTCTTTTTTCTAAAGTATCAACACCAGAATTTCTTTGAATTAATCAAGATTTGCACTGTGGCCTTTGATAGACCAAAGTAGACCACCACTCACAGATGAGAATTTTACTCATTAGAGGCACATTCAGAGAAAAGCCTTGCATGACTTTAATTCTCACGGCAGTGTCCATGACTGATGGCAGAGCCTTTATAGAGAGAAGATTTTGATAGAGCAGAGGAGGGAGTGAGCACAGAAGCATCTGTGGGCTCAAAATATGCTCCACAGAGGGGCACCTGAGAACATCAGAAACACGCTTTGCCCAACTCATCCATAGCCTTTAGGCTGGTCTGGACACACAGTTGTTCTAATTCCTGTGTTATGCTGTCCTCTCTCAGGACCAGCTGCCTCCATCATTTATAAACGGGGAGGCAAGAAGAGCTGGTTATTAAAAGGTATCTCGTTTCATAAACAAGTGTTCTTGCTACAAATATTCCAGCAACAGGCTGCCTAGTGTCCCCAGTCTACCGAAATCCAGGACACGTGTTCTGCCAACCTCCAGCCATCCATCTCTCCGGCAGATCCACAAATCATCATGGAAGTTAAAGAGCTGCTGGTGGTCGCAGCAGGGTGACCTGGATCCTCCCTCTCACCCATCAAAGCTCCCTGGCCCTCAAGTCCCACAACAACAGTTCCTCTTCTTGTCATCAGGCCCAGGTGATGAGCTCAAAGAATGCCCCAGAGGGAGCCAGGAATGTCTTTGTCTGGCTTGGCAAGTGGCTTCCCTGCCCTACACCGGTCAGGATGTGGGAGTGGAGAACTATTTTTGTTTCCTTCTGGAAATGACCACAGTGACCAGGGCCAGGCACAAATCCGTTAACTGCCCTGAGGGGGATTTGCCTCCCTTCAAAGGACAATAGGAGAAAGCTTGTTTGGGAAACCAAAGTGTCTCCAGGTGCCACATTCTACCCCTGGGCCACAAAATGAAACCAGAGGGGCCTATCTGGATGAGAATGAGACTCTTCGCTAGATTTTCAGACACCCCCCCCAAGCCTCTGCTGTTACCAAACCAAACTTGGGTCCACTTGCCTATGCAGTAAAGCCAATCTCCTGACCGGGTTGTGGTGAAGGACAGTGCAGTGTTTATTGCAGGCGCCAAGCAAGGAGTCCAGGGCAGCTAATGCTTAAAAGACCCCAACTCCCCAAACACTTTCAGGGAAAGGTTTTTAAAGACAGGGTGAGGGAGAGGGGTTTTGGGGTACGTGGTCAGTTCATGAACAGTCTTCTGATTGGTTGATGGTGAGGTAATCAGGGGTCAGCGTCTGGGGTCTACCTGCTTGTGGTCAGCCTACAGTTAACTTCTTCCACCTGGTGGGGGTTTCAGTCTCTGCAAAACAGCTCAAAGGACGTGGCTCGGGATATTATCCCTAGCCCTTGCGGAGGAGCTAAAGGTCCTTGACTTTGTTTAATGGCTAAACTATTTTTATTTTTGCCTTCCTTGCCTGTTCTCCTTTCTTTCTGCATTTTCTCAACTTCTCTGATTAAATGTACTCTTTGGAACTCAGGGAAGCCTAGGAGGCTACAGTTTTTCTACAGACAAGAGGCAGGCAGAGGACATGGGTGAGGAAGGCTGTTCTGGGAAGGTTCCATAGGGTCCTGCTTGGTTACACTGCCACCATGGCTATTGATGACTGACTTTCCCACTGGTGCTCCATTTATTCAATCAGTCAGTGATGTGTGCCTGGCCCATTGTGTGCCAGGCACTGTGCTCACAGAGAGGAGAGGGGTCTATGGAAGGATTCCAGTTCCACCCCCTCCAGTTTCACTTCCCGGGTCATGAGGAGGTGGGAGGGGGAAGGGAGATTGCTACCGTCTTTGGCCCCGGAAAAATGCTTCCACTCCCATGTGAAATGCTTTCCGTCAATGAGCTTCTGCAGAGGTGGAACAGGTTGAAACCTTCTAAAGAGTTTCTATTAAATTCTAGGAGTACAGAGAGGGAGGGGGGAGGAGGAATGGAACTATGATTTATTCAACTGCTGTTTGTTCAACAAATATTTAATGAGCCAGTATTATGTGCCAAGTAGTGTGCCAGCGATGGGAAAACAGGTGGGAAAGAGCTATCCCCTGACCTTAGGGGATTTGATAAGCTCCGATGCTGAATTTGTGGTCCACTGGTTCCCAGGGAGCAGCACCCCACCGCCTGCCCGACCCCTTCCTTCCTTCCACTGCCAGTCATTTTATTAAAAAATGAAAGCCTAAGGTAATTTGCTGTCCTGTGTCAGCTAGAAGGACTTAAACTCCCACAGGCTAAAAGTTCACACTAACAGGCAGGATTAACTAGTAGTTGTCATGGAAATGGAATATCATCAATTATACAATTTGAAACTGTTCAAGTCCACTTGCACCAAAATTACATCCTGAAACTACAGCATCACAAAGCCTTCACACACTCTTGACTCATATTTGAGTCATGTACAACACTTAAGGATTAAATATTATTTGCAAAACAACCAGTATTGTCCATTTGTTTATGTGCGATGGGGTAGGAGAGGTGCTGCTCCACACACAGAAGGATGTCTGAGCATGTGGCCCATTATTCACACCTAACACACATCAGTACATCTGTTTTGGAATGCCGTTGCATCCAGACTGTTGTCTAGTGGATAAAGCCTCCTATGGGCCCCATAAAGTGTGCAAGGTGCCTGCATTAGTCATTTACTGTTGCATGACAAATCACCCCAAAATGTAACAGCTTAAAACAGCAATAATCATTTCACATTTCTCACAGTTTCCGTGGGTCAGGAATTTGGGAACAGCTCGGCTGGAGGCTCCGGCTCAGGATCTCCCCTGAAGTTGCCATCCAAGTGTCAGCTGGAGCTGTACCTGAAGGCTTGACTGGGACTGGAGGATCCGCATCCAAAGTGGCTCACTCTTATGACGGTGAGTTGATGCCAGCTCTTGGCCAGGGGCCTTCTCCCTCCATGTGGGCCTTTCTATGGGGCATCCTGAGTGTCCTTAAGATATAGCAGCTGGCTTCATCCAGACCGAGCAATGTAAGAGACCAGGGCTGAAGTGGTAGTGCCTTTTAGGACCTATCCTTGGTCCTAATTGTCATTTGTACAATATATATTCGTCACACAGGCCGCCCTGACTCAGTGTGGGAAGGGCTCATACAAAGGCTTGAATACCAGGAGATGTAGATCATCGGGGGCCATGTTGGATGCTGGCTACCACCAGTGTTGATCATTGCAAATGCTTCCTCTGCTCTCCAGCATAGTCAGGCAGCAGGATATTCCCATCCATCAAATCTCTGCGTATTTGAGTGAAGCTATGTGTAAATTGATGCATTTCAGAGAATTCTGTAGTAATAAAATAGATAATACCAAAATAGCATTGAATACTATTTGGACTGTTTTAGGACCTTCAGAGGTCTCTTGAATTCTTCCAGAATCTACAGATAATCACTATTAACATTTCAGCATATGTCCTTCCAGGTCTTTTCCATGTCCTTCCCACTGGTTCTTCTCCTAACAGCATTTAAAGGTGTTTATGTCTGTCCCATCCTAACACAACCTTTCCTCATCCTCTGTTTCCCTTCAGCTGTTACCTTATATCTCTTATACACCTCCACAGTCTAGCTTCTTAAACAGCTTGGCTAAACTTCTCACCTCCCGATTGCTCCTCACACCACTTAAACTGGCTTCAATCCCCACTGTTCCATGGGAATTGTCCTTACCACAGTCACCCATGACCTTCTCATTGCTAAATCCAGTGGACACTAAGTCCCTTTCTTTTCTGACCTCTTAGCGCCATCTGATGCTATTGGCCACAAATCTCCCTTCTCCGGTTTTTCTCTTACTTCCCTGACTGCTCCTTATCAGTCTCCACTCTGGGCTCCTATTCTTCTATCCACCCCGTAAACGTTGGGGTTCCTCAAGCCTCTGTCCTAGACCACTTCTCACTCTACACGTGTTGCCAGGGCAACCCCGTCCATCTCCGCACCTTCATTTACCAGCTATAAGCCAGTGCTTTTTAAATCTGTGTCTCTAGCTCGGACGTCTCTCCTGAGCTTCAGACCTATATAACCAGCTGTGTGATGAGTATCTTTGGTCACGTCTCAAGCTCAACGTGTTGAAAACTGAATTTATCATTTCCACCGGCTCCTCCAGTGTCCTCCCATCTCAGTAAATAGCACCTTTATCCACTCAGTTGCCCAGGCCAGAAACACGGGCATTAATTACGCCTGACACCGCTCTCTCCATCTCTCACATTCATCAGTCACCACATCCTGGGGATTCTACCTCCAATATATCTCTAGAATCCATTCACTTTTCTCCATCCCTTACTGTCAGCTCTCAGCAGCTCTTAACTGATCGTCCTGTCTCCAGTCTTGCCTCGTCATTTACGTAACCACTCTTCTATCATGGGATGTTTAGGTTTCTTGTACATGATTATACTTAAAAAAAATTTTTTTTTGGTTACCTGAGCTCTTTGTTAGATCAAACTACATTTGATTTCTGATTCTGGACCTTTGCTCACCACCACCCGGCTACCTGGAATGTCCTCTTTCATCCCCTTCCCAATAGCCTTGTCTTTCCCATCCTTTGATGTAAGTCTACCTTCACTGACCATCCCAGACCACAGTGATCCCTATACTTTCTTATCTCTTCTCTCATTTCAAAACGCAATCAAAGTATCTTGCATTGCTCTTTTATTATTTCTCATATCAATAGTTCTAACTGTAGCTGTATCAATACTGTCTCCCCATCTGGATTTAAACCCCTGGAGAATTAGAATCATACTTTTTTTTTCCTTTCTAGGGAATTACTTAACTAGGAAATTACTTATTAATAGCTGATTAATTAGTTAATTATTTTACTTCTCTGAGCCCCGAGGTCTTCATATCTAGGACTGGATAATAATTCCAACAATTTAGGGTGGTTGTGAGAATTAAAGATGGCAACAGGGCTTCCCTGGTGGCGCAGTGGTTGAGAGTCCGCCTGCCGATGCAGGGGACACGGGTTCGTGCCC
>NC_041224.1:55937413-55939123 GCF_002837175.3 Physeter macrocephalus
GCCTGCGTGTCTGGAGCCTGTGCTCCGCAACGGGAGAGGCCACAACAGTGAAAGGCCCGCGAACCGAAAAAAAAAAAAAAAAAAGATGGCAACAGATGAGAAAGCGTATCCTATTGTGCCTGGCACACAGAAGGTGCCCAGTGTTAGTTCTCATCCCTGTAATGTCTAATCCTGGGCTGAAAACACAGTAACTAAAAGTACTTACTTGCAAAATGAATGAATGAATCGGTAAATGAATGACAAAAGGCTGAAGGAATGAAATAATGCATTCCCTGTCAGAGAAAGAGAGGGACTTTCCTTGGCTGGTATGGGAGCGTATTCTGCCAGAGGAGAGACTGTAGATGGATTTCCTGCTCGGCTCCAAGATCATGAAATGTTGATTAATGGGAAATCAAGTTTGATTTGGGCATTTCTGCTGCAGCCAGCTAACTTTTGTAAGTTTGACTGAATTTGTGATCTGTCAGAATTCCCAGAAGAAAGTAGCGGCACATGTTTCTTATAAACTGAAAAGAAATTCTTGTGTAAATTAATTTTCACTGGCATAGATCTGGCTCCGGGCACGGTAAGAAATGAGAATATGTTGGTTTCAGAGCCCAGGCTATAAATAGTTATCCCCTCACTGTCACTGGTGTTTGTAGAAACTCCTTTTTCACTAATGGTCATTCCATTTGTTTTGAAAAAGACATAAAACTGTCCAAAAAGTACTGAGGGTCATGACATAGAAGGCCTTTGGGGAGGAGGACACTAAGAAGAGGGGGTGTCATCTCCAGATGCTAACCATTTGGTTTTCTGGCTTCACACACTGAGTTCATGGTATTAATTTTGTGTTCTTCATGGAGGGAATGACTTTGTGGTCAGCTGCAGTCAGCAGTGACAATTAACCCCTGTCCTCCTGTCTTCACCACAGGAAGTGACAGAGGTGACAGAGATTTCTCCATTATTCCCCTGATCCCCTTCTTCATTCCCCTCTCCCCTCTCTTCCCCATTCCTAACAGACCTCCCCATCACCCCACACCATATCTTCCCAACTACATGGAATGTTCTCAAAGAAGGGGGATCATGATTAAGGACTGCAGTCTTGGCACACTGACCCTCCATAAATGCATGAACAAATTGGAGAAATTTATTTTATGTGCACAAAATGGCAAATCTGGATGGGACATCACAGATCACCTAGTTCAGGGACTCCTCAGCAGGGTCCATGGAATTCTAAGGGATCTGTGGATAGAATTCAATGAGTCCACACATTTGGATGAAAAAGGTTTAAATCTTTATTTTCATTACTAACTGAAATTTAGCATTTTCTTGAATTACAAATAAAGGTAACACACCACAATAGTGTTGGCACTATCTATGACTTTTTCACCAAAGAAATCGTACTCATTTTTTATATCTCATTATAGATATTGCAAAAATCTCAAAATAATCTTTTGTTTTCAACATTACTTCAAAATTACAGCAAAATGATAACATTATAAGTAAAAAGTTACTTGCCACCCGATCTCATTTGATGCATTAGTAAAGAAGTATATCTATTATTATGTCAAGTATTTATTCTTGGGGCTTCCCTGGCGGCACAGTGGTTGAGAGTCCGCCTGCCGATGCAGGGGACGCGGGTTCGTGCCCCGGTCCGGGAAGATCCCACGTGCCGCGGAGCGGCTGGGCCCGTGAGCCATGGCCGCTGAGCCTGCGCGTCCGGAGCCTGTGCTC
>NC_041224.1:55939330-55980229 GCF_002837175.3 Physeter macrocephalus
ACCGGAGAGGCCCCAACAGTGATCTCATTTGATGCCACAAAAAAAAAAAAAAAAAAAAAAAAAAAAAAGTATTTATTCTTTTTTAAAATTATATTGAAATCTATATCAACATAATTGGTTTCTTCTATAATCCTTGGTATTTTGTCTCATGCATTTAACAACATTCTACTGAGAGGGGAATTCATAGATTTCATTTGACTGCCAAAGGGGCCACAGGACAAAAAAGGTTAAGAACTCAGATCTAGTCCCTGGAAGCACAAAATTTGTCTCACACCATATTCCAGGATCTCTGAGAAAGATAATGAAGACACATCAGGATGCAGAGGGAAAGGATACTGTGATCAATTAGCAATGTCTGTCGGGCACAATATAAAGAAAGTGGTAGAATGGAATTGCATACTTTCCAATCTAGGCCAGTGCTGCAAATACAACTTTGTGCAACGATGGAAATATTTTATCTGCACTGTCCAATATGCTGGCCACTAGCCTCACATGGCTTTTGAACACTTGAAATGTGGCTGGTGCAACTGAAATTTTGAATTGTTAGTTCTATTTAATTTTAGTTAATTTACATTTAAATAGCCACCTGTGACTAGTGGCCACTGCACTGGACAATGCAGCTCTAAACTAATCCCACCTACACCTACCTTAGTCACCTCCCACTCCACCCCACCCCCTCTCATGGAGGAGGAACCTCCACCCAGAGAGAGATGGCCTTTGCCAAAGGTCATTGGACCCATAGGTGACAAACCCACATCTCTCTACTTCCCAGTTTGGAGTTTTCTCACTTATACAGCATTTCTAAACTATCATTTAGCAGGATGTTCATTCCCTGAACAATGCCCGGTGTGCCATGAGAGAAGAAATTATTCAAAGTTCTGTAAGTCCTCTTGGTAAAACAAAATAAGGCACTATCTCTTCATTGCCGTGAGGTCTGATTTAATGATTTCCTTTTTGTTTATGTCAGTTTGAAGGGCAAGGGGTGGAAATAGGAATTATTTTGCTTTTTTGGTCTGCTAATTTGCTTTAAGAAAATGTTCACAGATATTCTGCATAAAAATATATTGTTTGCTGTTTTGCAATCTCCAAACATTTAAGAAACCTGCTCTAAGCCAGACTGTTTCTGAGGATGATTCACGCCCCAGAGCAGGTCCCCATCTTGATTCAGGATTAAAGAACACAGACTGTACCGTGCCCACTCTGTTTGCAGGAGGGGCCTGTGTTGATGAAGAATTGATGGTGAGGAGGCCTGAGGGGGGATGCATTCTGATGAGGTCATGGGGAGGGAATGCCTTCCTCTGCAGAGGTGGGAGCCTGGGACAGCTGCCAGGAGTGTGGTCTGGGAAGCACAGCCCTGGGACAGAGGAACAAGAATCATGCATTTGCCCTGCTCATTAGAAATCTTTGGGGGCCTCAACAAGCTGCTGCATAGTTTCACCCTCCTGCAAGCTCAAGCCTCAAGAAACAAAACAAAACAAAGACAAAAACGAAACAAAACAAAACAATGGCCTTTTCTCCTGTCCTGGCTAAGAGAGGGCTTAACCTTGAGTTAACTTTGCCGATCTGACCGCAGCTAAGGCCTGCCACAACTCAAAGCATTCATAGACAGCAAAACTGGCCAACACACTGATTATAATCTTTTCTAAAGTTTCAGTGGTATATAAACAATTTTCAGAGATTTCTTACTGTGAACCAGCAGGCCCTCCTCCAGACATGCTGAATCAGAATTTTTGATGATGTGTCCTAGGTATCTAGGTCTCAAACAAAGCTCCCAGCTGATTCTGATGTACAGTCAGATTTTAGGACTGCTGGCCTAAACGATGACATCCATACCCTTAATCGTGGCATCCAAGGCCTCTGGGAGCTGGCCCTGCTCTATACAGGTGGAGCATCATAGTGGGAAACATACAAATTGTGTAGTAATTGTCAACTGAAAAAAACCACACAACCTAAAAGCTGAGAGTTCTGTTTTATTTGGAGACCTTACCGAGGACTATAGCCTGGGAATCAGCCTCTCAGACAGCTCTGAGAAACTGTTCCAAAGAGGTAAGGGAGGAACCAGGATACGTAGGAGTTTTTGATGTAGTTGAACAGCCAAAGATTACTTCTAATGACAAAAACAAATATCTCAAGTTAATGATTTTAATGCTTTTCTATGTGTGGGAAGATGCAAGAGTCTGGGCTCACTGAAATTATTCCTTTGATAAGCGTCCTAACTATCTAGGGCCAGTATCCTGTTTTTCTCCATCCTGAATTCCCCTCAGGGTGCACCATCGGGGCTGGTTGCAGTGGCAGATGGTGGGCAATTTTCCTTGTTTACCGGAATGGCAGGCAACATTTTTGTCCACATAATGATATAAATAACAGCAGCTACCATTCATTGGGTACCTGCCAGGTGCCAGGTATAGGACTGAGAGCTGTAAGTGAATCACCATTTAATCTGCACATTGGCTCTATTATTGCCATTTTACAGATAATACTTTGAGGTTTAGAGTGGTTAAATAATTTGCCCAGGGACACACAGTCAGGAAGTGTAGAAATGGAACTCATGGGCTTCCCTGGTGGCGCAGTGGTTGAGAATCTGCCTGCTAATGCAAGGGACACGGGTTCGAGCCCTGGTCTGGGAGGATCCCACATGCCGCGGAGCAACTAGGCCCGTGCGCCACAACTACTGAGCCTGCGCTTCTGGAGCCTGTGCTCTGCAACAAGAGATGCCGCAATAGTGAGAGGCCCGCGCACCGCGATGAAGAGTGGCCCCCGCTTGCCACAACTAGAGAAAGCCCACGCACAGAAACAAAGACCCAACACGGCCATAAATAAATTAATTAATAATAAACTCCTACCTCCAACATCTTCTTAAAAAAAAAAAGAAAAGAAAAGAAATGGAACTCATCCTGAGGTCTATCAAAAAATTCCAAAGTCCCTGCAGTTAACCTAGGGTGAGCAACTATCCCAGTTTGCCTAGGACTGAAGGGCTCCATTACACATGGCACCTTCTGTACTAAAACCAGGACGGTCCTGGGCACACCAAGACAAGCTGGTCACCCTATCTCAACTTGGAGATTTCTGCCTGAGATCAGCTCCACCACCTGTGACCAAATTACATCAGGCAAGCCTGCCCACCCTTGGGTCTCCCAGGTTCCTCGTCTGAAAACAGGAATTGTCACATATGTCCCAGAAGGTGGCTGTGAGCATTAGATGAGATAGTGCCTGTAACAACATCCACTGAAGGAATAGGTGAGCTTCCCCGCAGGCCCACCTGGTGGAGCCCTGCATTGTCTTGCTCAATATGTGATTATTTGAAATCTGGAAAACTCTCAGCCATGATCTCCTCAAATAATTCTTCTCCATTCCCTCCGTTCTCATCTTCTGGAACTCCTATCCAATTGTATATATATTAGCATCTCTCAGTTAAGCCTACACATCTCAGACATTCTCTTTCCCATTTTAAAAATGTTTTGTGGGGACTTCCCTGGTGGCGCAGTGGTTAAGAATCCACCTGCCAATGCAGGGGACTCGGGTACAATCCCTGGTCTGGGAAGATCCCACATGCCACAGAGCAACTAAGCCCATGCACCACAACCACTGAGCCTGCGCTCTAGAGCCCACGAGCCACAACTACCGAAGCCTGCGTGCCACCACTACTGAGCCCATGTGCCACAACTACTGAAGCCCGCACACCTAGAGCCTGTGCTCCGCAACAAGAGAAGCCACTGCAGTGAGAAGCCTGGGCACCGCAACAAAGAGTAGCTCCCGCTCGCCGCAAGTAGAGAAAGCCCGCACACAGCAACAAAGACCCAATGCAGCCAAAAATAAATAAACAGAATAAATAAATTTATTAAAAAAATAAAATCTTAATTAAAAAAAATATTTCGTGGCACTCTGGGAGAGGTCCTCGGTGCTGTCTTCTATCTTATTCTTTCTTCAACTGTACCCAACTAAACTTGACAGTAATTATTGAGTTTATCAATAACTACATTTTCATTAGCAGAATTTGTAGCTGGTTTTTCTTCATACCCAGCTGGTCTTGCCTCCTATCTGCCTGCTTTTTGTTTTACAAATGTCTTGGGTTTTCAACTTTCTTTCTCCTTATATCCCTTTGAAACACTTCTCCTGTTTGCTGATTTTGGTGACCATCTTTCCTGGTATCCCCTTGCCTCCTGGTTTGGAATTGAGGTTTGCAGGTGGCTCTGGAGTTGGAGCTTGCTGTGTTTCACTGTGCATTCTTCCTCCCTCTCTGTTCCCCCCTCTCTCTCACCGTGGTGTTGCCTCCGCTCTGACCCAGCGGCCCCAGTTAACGACCAAGTCTACTACTGATGGTTCTGGCTTCTCTCGGGGGCAGAGACTCTGGCAAGGTGCTGGCATTGCCCTTGACCTGCCCGCCTGGCCAGGTCTGCTTCCTTCTCCCTCCCTTGGATTGCAGCTTCTGGCCGGTGGCCGCCCAGGCCATGGCCACTGCTTCCCTTCAGTCTCATTTCACAGGTGGGGGGTGCTCTCTGGTCCCACATAGGGGGCCTGGCTTCGTCCCTACCTGACTTGGGGTGCTTTTGCTCCCCGTTATGTCAAAAGGAGGCAAAATGGCCAGTTTTCCCCTTCTGCTCTCAGACCCAGAGCCCCGTGCCCCAGCCTCACCTACCCCCACTCACAGGTTTGTGTCCTGTGCTGGTTTTTTTTTTTTTTTCCTTATTGAAGTATAGTTGATTTACAATGTCGTGGTGTTACTTTCAAGTGTACGGCAAATTGATTCAGATATATAGATATATATATAGATAGATAGATAGATAGATTCCTTTTCAGATTCTTTTCCATTATAGGTTATTACAAGATACTGAATGTAGTTCCCTGTGCTGTAACAGTAGGTCCCTGTTGGTTACCTATTTTATATATAGTAGTGTGTATATATGTGTCCTGTGCTGTTCATTGAACACTGGGATGTTGTACATCTACGTGTTCCTGTGCCTTTTTGGTTTTCTCTTATTTCTAGTCTGTCTTTACTCAGCATTTGAGAACAGAAGATCCTGAAAGGATCGTCCTACAAAGCCATCTTGACTTAGGTATTTCCCTGAAATTGTGTTTCAAAAGAAAATTAAAATCAAGGAAGATTCAAAGTTCTCATGAATGTTTCCTTTGGCACTTAAAATAATAGTCCCAAGCAACCAAGAGAAAGGAACAGGAAGCCACACTGTGATGACAGCATCTTTATGTGATTTTTCCCAGACCAAAGGCACACAGGGTGGACAAGGAAAGAGCCCGATGCTGGGGCCTCATCTGAGCATCTACGTTAACTCAGTGCATGACCTTGGCTGCCAGTTATTCTCCTCCTCTCTCGCTGTTAGACTGAGACCTCCCCCACCAATTCTGATAGGCTGTGGTTCTCTAACCAAAGGGCAGCATAGCCCAGTGTCCTGTGATCCCGAAGCAGTGTCCCAAGTGTTCCCTTCTTACCTACTCCCACCCTCAAATGACTGCCTGGCCATCACCTCCAGGGCTGCCATTCCAGAAATTACAGTACTTAACAAAGTCTGTTTGGGATCACAGAGAGAAATTTTGCTCAAATGCTACTTAGGCTTTTCATTTTTCTTCTTCCTTTCCCTCTGATCCAAATTTGAATTCCTAACTAGTGTTTCAGAAAGTCCCAGTTGGGAGGTAAAGGGAAATAGGGGTGACTGTCTCTATTCCACAGAGGGAGACACTGCAGCCAGCAAAGTTTCAGGAACTTAAACGAGGTCACCCGGCAAGTGGATAAGGCAGGACTTTTGAAGGCAGGTCCATCTGCTTCCACAGCTCCCCCGCCTCAGCATAGCATGCCATTCCCGAGCAGATGGAGGGTGGTCCTGTGAGCAGCTGCCATAGTAACAAGGGTCTCTATAGTATCTCTCCGTCCCCATTGATGGCTCTCAGAGCAATTCCTCAGTCAGAAAGCTGCAGGTGACCACGGGTACTTCCCAGCAACTCTAGCACCCACCCAGGTTTAGGGCCAACTTTTCTACAAATATCCCACTAAATCTTGCCAATTGGGGCCTTTATTGAAATCCCGGGGCACAATTTTTGCAGATCAAGTCAAGATCTCTTTCTCCACTCACCATCACTTAACTCTCAGGGCACTGTTAAAACCTCAGAGCAAAGCTCCTCTGCCAAGAGAAATAGGTCTCTACTTCCCGTTGTTTTCTTGACTTCATAATTCTTGGCTTAGGGCAAAACTGCGAAGCTGGCAGCTTTCATCCCCACCACCCCTGCTGGCTCTCTGCTCTGCACCCTTTCCTCCCTTCAGAGGCCCTGTCACCCTCACCCCTGCCCCTCATTCCCACCCCCTCCTCACTCAAAGCTGCTCACACCAGAAAGACAGAGATTTGGGCATGGCAGCAAAAAGGGGACTCTGTCCCAGGGGATTTCCATATTGAAGAGAGTGCATTCTTTAAGCATGCACCTGTCCACCTGTCCACCTGTGCGCGCATACGCACACACACACACACACACACACACAAGGTTTATTGTTTTATGATTAGATAATTGACACATGTACATCACAGAAAATTTGAAAAGTACAAAAAATATAAAGAAGAAAGTCAAAACCTGTAATCCAACCACCCAGACAAACCTCCATTAACTCTTTATTTCCTTCCAGTTCTTTGTCTTAATGTATATGCGTATATGCATGCATGGATATATCATACATATATACATTCTAGGGTCTGTTTCAAGGCTATCTTGTTTCATTGCTGTGACTGCCAGTTCTCCCTCAATACCACAGTGCTGACATTATTATTGTTTTATAATCAACTTTAATCCCTGATGGCTCGAATTCTCCGTCATCACTTTTTTTCAACATTTTAAAAACTACTCTCTTTCCTGGTGAATTTTTAATTTATTTATTTATTTATTTATTTATTTTTGGCTGCATTAGGTCTTCGCTGCTGCACGCGGGCTTCTACTCTTTGTTGCTGCGCACAGGCTTTTCTCTAGTTGCGGCGAGCGGGGGCTGCTCTTCGTTGCGGTGCGCGGGCTTCTCATTGGGGGGCTTCTCTTGTTGGGGAGCACGGGCTCTAAGCACGCGGGCTTCAGTAGTTGTGGCACAGAGGCTTGGTTGTTGTGGCTTGTGGGCTCTAGAGCACAGCCTCAGTAGTTGTGGTGCACGGACCTAGTTGTTCCGTGGCATGTGGGATCTTCCCGGACCAGGGCTCGAACCCGTGTCCCCTGCATTGACAGGCGGATTCTTAACCACAGTACCACCAGGGAAGTCCCCTGGTGAATTTTAGATTCATTGTGATAAATAAGACATTGCTTGTTGGGTTGCAAGTTCATTGCACTTATAAATTAATTGGGTAAAATTGGCATTTTTACAATATTCGAATTTTTCGCCCAGAAATATTGTATGTCAGACCTAGATCTTCTTTAATATGTTTCAATAAAGTGAAAAGATTTCCTTCAGATGGGTCCTACATGTTCTTTTTGAGGTTTCTTAATATTTTTAATTTTTTGTTGGAAATTGGGATCTTTTTTCTTTACATGCTTCTGATTTGAATTATTGACTTGGAAAACTTATCCTGCATCTAACCCTTACTCTCTAAATAATTCTAATACTTTATCAATTGATTCCCTCCTTTTCCCAGGAAGATAATTATACCATCTGCAAATAATAATTTTATCTTCTCCTTCATATGTATAATTTTGTGAGTCACTGTACAGCTTTAAGAACCATGTTAAATAATATCAGTAAAATCAGTGATTTTTCTTAATTTACTATGGATTATTTCAATCCATTAAGGAACTATTTTTCTAATCTTAGTTTTTTAGTCTTTTAAATCGAGATTGGATATTGAAACTTCTCAGATATATTTTCATAATCTGTTGAGATGATCATATTTTTCTTATTTTTCTTGTTATATTAGAAATTACCATTATAATTTCCTAGTACTAAAATATCTTTATATTTCTAGGATCACACCTACTTTTTCCTGGAGAAATTTTTAAATGTACTTTTGAATTTGATTCATTGATATTCTCTTTAGGATACAGCTGCCTATGCACAAGTGAGATTAGTTTACAGCAGCATGTCCCAAAGTCTGTTCTATGGAACACTACTGCTATGAATTGTGCTACAGAAAAAGGAAGAGAAGGGAAGTCCTGTGTTAAAACTAATTTAGAAAATACTACATATCCCTCTTGGAGATTCACAAGGTATATTCCCATTTTAAGATTCTGAGACAAGCTGGGGTTAAAAAGAGAAAAAAGAGAGAAACTTGGGTTTAAATTTGCATAACCCAGCATTTCTCAAACTGATTGACCATACGAGTCCCTATCTGACATAATCCTATTAACATCTTGCAGAGCTCATATCTGAGGCATGCACTTTGGAAACTGTCTTTGTCAGTGTTGACACAGGTTTCGCTGGAAACCTCTTCCATCAGAAGTTCTAATCAAAGGCTTATAATCAATTAAACTCTGTTTCTGCTACCCTACACGATAAGATACTTCTTGTTTCTTCCAATTAAAGTGGATGCCTTTCAGTTTCATGATTCTGAGACATTGTCTCACTCCACTGGGTCCCTTTGGGATCTCAAGGATGCAGAAAAACTCAGCCTTCAGATGGATCCAGTTCGGGGTTGTCTTTATTTAACCTTCCCTCCAAGCTTGACGGGCTCTTCCTTGATCTTCTCCTCAGTTCACGGGACTACATGGCCTTGGCCCTCCGCCAGTGATGTCTTCACTCCAAAGCAGCCGGACTCTTCAACTCAAGTGACTTTATGTGGCCCAGGTAACTTTTCCTCCATCCGCTTGCGTTGCATCCTGAAACTGTCTGTTCCCACTCACCATCCCCTTTGCTCTCTCTTCTCCTCCCAACTCCAAAATCCCACTTTTTCTATAAATACCCAAGAGATACTCAAGACTGAGAAATACATAATCTTAGTCGCTAAAAAGTTCCCAAAAGCAAAACGCTTCTAGACGTTGCGGGGGATAGATAGATTTACCGTATGGCCTCTGCCCTTCGGCAGCTCTGATTCTTGTGCTGGGGATGAACAAGTATCACATCATTGCAGCGAACCTTTTGCCCAGTGCCTGGCATAGGAAGAGCTCAGTAGCCATTGACTAACATCACACTGAAGAGAAAATGATAAGTGCCTTATAGAGTTATGTATATAGTGTGTGGTTAATCTTCTGAAGAATTCACAGAGCAGTGACATTTGAAAGGGGTTTAAAAGGATGAATAGGAGCTCATGTGGTAGAGCAAGGAGGCAATGAAACAATTTGCAGCTGAATCAGACTTTCCAAAGCTCTTTCGCATACCAACCCCCCTTGATCTTCACGACACCGTGAGGTAAACTTCATTGTTGCTAAACCCATTTTTCTGTTGAGGAGGTTAAGGATCACTTGCAGCAATGAGCTTTCCCAAATCAAAAGATTTCAGGAATACATGAGTAGCTGTCCTAGCACTCTGATAACAAACAGCCATTCTTAAGAGGTGTTGAGGTCCCAGGAAGACAAGGCAGGTGTGGTCCCTGCCGTCATGGAGCTCATAGGCTAGATTCACAGAACTTTAGGGCTGCAAATTCTCCCCATGTGGAGGTCTTTAGCTCAGCAATTAGAGAGAGAGCTGAAGAAATTGCTTTTTTCCACAGACTGAAGCTGGGCCCACATTTAGCCTAGGAGTAAATGGTGCAGCAGCCAGAGTGTGAGGCCAGCAGACACCCTCAAGGTGGGGGTAGGCAGGGGGCGGGGGGCACCCCTGGCATACATCTGAACCTCCTGGGGAGCCATAAAAAATACTGGTGCCAGGTGTGCCCTGGACCACTGAAGTCAGAAGCTGGGTTTTGGTGGGAGGGGGTAGTCATGGGTACGTTTAAGTGTCCCACTTGATTCTAATGTGCAACCAGCGTTATAAACCAGAGTTCTGATAGAAAGATTGGGGCAGTATAGGGACACAGTTGTGAAGTTCTAATTCTGCTTCTTTACTTCTCTTTCCCCTGCCTTCCTCCTGTATCCCTGCAGCTCCTTTCTGCTGGTCCCATTCTGTGCACCCACATCTGCTCCATCCCAGCTACCTAACATGGGGGCTGAGATGTGCTCCTGGGTTCGTCACCACGAAAGGCTTCACTCTCGGATCCTAAAGATGCATTTAAAAGGGGCCTTCTCAGGGAGGACTTAATGTTCATAACGGTGACAAATAGGGCACAGAGAGAGCCAAGGTGCAGTGGGCCTTCAGGTTTCTGTTCGGTCGCACCACAGAGGCAGCCATCTGCTGGGTTGAATTATAGGGCTGGGCCTGGTGTACAAAGGTAGGTCAGCTCTCACTGGTGAGACTACCTTCTCTCTCCCCACCCCTGCCTCAGATATCTCAGGGGAGTTAGAAGAGACTCATATCCTGCTGCTTGCCCATGGCCAGAATGGCTCCAGGTACACAGCCCAACAGAGGCCGGGGCCTGGAGCAGAGCAGGTGCCAACCCAGCTGGGGAGCTCATTCCCCCCACCACCCTCCCCACCTCTCACCTCCCCTCGGACATTTTCTCAGTGACCCAGAGAAGGAACAGAAGTCCTGCAGTCTCTGCCCAGACACGTGGTATTATGGGCCTTTGTGAAGCTGAGCCTGCCCTGCCCCAAGACCTTGATGCTTTCCTAGGGCGGGGGTGATTCCCCCTGCCTGCAGCAACTGGAACATGTTCTGGAATTCATCTGGATTACCAGGGACCATGAGAGGAGGTGGACAGAGACACTGACCAAAGGCCCCAAAGCGATACAGTCCAGCTTACCTGATGCCAGAGAGTGAGATGTTATGGTGACAGAAGCCAGCTTTAGGACTGTCATCCTACTGGTTGGTTATCACTACTGTTATCTGATTTACATATTTCCATAAGTATTTATTGCACTAGATCCCTCTGGCCTTAAGTTGATGGTGTGATGGGAAAAAGGACCCACAGATGAAACCCTGCCTGTGGATGCAGAGTGTTAGATGGTAGACTCCCCAAGCCATCAGCTGGATGGAGGTGGGTGTCCCCGTGGAAGTCTGCCTATTGGTCCTCCTTGGCCTGATTTCTTCAACTGCAGAATCAAAAGAGCACTGCTGACTCCAGGGCTGCTCCCCTGGGATGTTGTAAAAGTGAACAAGTTATTGATGGCAGGGAACTGGCAGTCTCTGAGTGGAAAGGGTAATAAATCAAACATTCCATTATGTCTGTTTCCAATTTCTCCTTTCAGTGAATGTTTGCTCATCGTCTACAGCATGTAGCAGCATGCCCCTGCTCTAGTAATGCTAATCTTCTGTGTGTCATAGGTTAAGAGCATAAACTCGGGATCCAGTCTGCTTAGATTTTAATCCTGGCTCTCTACTTCCCAGCTGGGTGACCCTGGGTAAGTTACTTCACTTCTCTGTGCTTCAGTTTCCTCATCTGTTAAGTGAGGATAATAATAGTACTTACCTCACAGGGTTGTTATAGAGAATAAATGTGTTAATATATATAAATGGCTTAAAATCGTGCCAAGCACATAATAAGTGCTCAACAAATTTTCACTACGAAGATGATTAATACATAGCACTTTCACATAATGAGTTCACAGAAGCTTATTTATCTGTTTGGCACCTAAACTCTAACACAGTGTTTTTCTAACTTGTCTGATGTTTAAAAAACAAAAATACCCAAGGTACTTGTGAAAAATAGAGGCTCCAGGCCACTGCCCTGAAGATTCGGATTCAGCAGGTCCAGAAGGGATCCGAGAAGCAGTATATTTAACAAATGGCCCAGGTGATCCTAATGAAGAGTTTAGGGACTCAGCTGCTGTTACGGGGCTAAGAGGCAAAACCTGGCCTCTTCTGGGCTTCCCTGTACTGCCTCTACCAGTTAATCTGAAGCGCCAGGGAGGGGAAGGCTCTTTCACTTTGGAGCTTTGGGAAAGCTCACATTGTCTCCCCCATCCCATTTCAGCAAGAGAGGCTTCCTAGCAGAGGTGGAGGGATTTCCAGGACTGGAACAAAGGGAGAGACCTCGACTCACAGACAAGAAGACGGTGAGTTATTGCAAGACTGGGGACGCAGGAGAAGACGTGGCCATGGCAGGGTGGGCCGGGGGTGCCTAGAGGCACCCGAGTTTGGCACTTCTTTGAGAATTGCACATGTTTAGAGTCCTGAGCTTCACAGCATCTGGCCAGTCTCTCCAGGCATCTGTTCTTCCCTACACCCAGGATAAAATCCTGAGGTCCCTGTAAACTACAGGTCCATTTTCCCAGAAGTTCAGGCCCTGTTCTTGAATCAGGTGTTCATTGATTGAACCACATCTCCTGAGCATTCACCAGGCATTGGGAACACAAAATTGTGTGAGTCTATGACCAAGAGCTTCTCTCCGAGTATGATTCAAACCTCTCTCCATGGAGAAGCTCGGAAGCTTGGTGTCCCGTGGGAAGGACATGTGAGAAGCTATTAGGAGTGCCAAGTGACAAGTGAGTGCTAGTGGTCCACCACCGCTGCCATGGGAGCTCTGAGGAGAGGAGAACTCTTCTGGGGAGGTGATGTTTCAGTCTTGGAAGGCTCCTCAGAGGAGTTGAGCCAGTTCTTGAAGGATGAGAAAGTGCAGTCAGACTGCCAGAGTAAGAAGAGGTATTCTTTTTTTTTTATAAATTTATTTATCCATCTATTTTTGGCTGTGTTGGGTCTTCGTTGCTGCATGCCGGCTTTCTCTAGTTGCAGCGAGCAGGGGCTACTCTTTGTTGCGGTGCACAGGCTTCTCATTGCGGTGGCTTCTCTTGTGGTGGAGCACGGGCTCTAGGCGCGCAGGCTTCAGTAGTTTTCAGTAGCTGTGGCACGTGGGCTCTAGAACGCAGGTTCAGTAGTTGTGGCGCACGGGCTTCAGTAGCTGTGGCACGTGGGCTCTAGAACGCAGGTTCAGTAGTTGTGGCGCACGGGCTTCAGTAGCTGTGGCACGTGGGCTCTAGAACGCAGGTTCAGTAGTTGTGGCGCACGGGCTTAGTTGCTCCACGGCATGTGGGATCTTCCCAGACCAGGGCACGAACCTGTGTCCCCTGCACTGGCAGGCAGATTCTTAAGCACTGCGCCACCAGGGAAGTCCCAGAAGAGGTATTCTAATTTTTTTAAAAATTAGAGGAAAAGGCAGCAAGGTGTAAAAGGGCACAGATGTGGCTGGAATGCAAAGGCTGAGCATGGGGATGGGAAAGTAGGTTGGTCTGGCTCCCAGAGATCCCTGGGTTCCATGCAAGGCATCCCTCCCTCCCCATGGGGAGAGCAGCAGAGACGAGAAAGCCCCAGGATGACGTCCATCCCCAGCAATGTTCTTCACTTCCACGGAAAATCCAGCCCCTCACTCATCTAGCAACAGGAAGCAGCACTCACTGTAACTGAATCTTCTGCCGGGACTTGCTTTACCCACGATCAAATCCTGGCCCAGTCTCTGCCTGAGGCCATATTAGGCCCTGGTGTTATGTGTTAGCCAAGTCTCCTCTTGTGAAGGGGGTGTGGCTTCGTGGTCATTTTGTAACTTCCCGAATGCGTCTTTGAAGCTTTGAAACAAGCCGGGACCTATCTGTGCCCTCAGATCTCTGTGAAGGAGAGGGTATAGTTAGAGCCGTTATCCCCAGAGTGTGCTGGGCAGGAGGTGGCGGGGGGTGGGGGGAGATCTTTAGAATGGGCCCTTGCTCCTGCCCAGATGCCCCCTCCCACCTGTCGTGATGCTATAAATTCTTACCATCTGAGTCACATTTACAATCCTGTAGAAGTGGGTAAGGCTGTGTCACCTTGGGTTGGTAAGTCAGGTGTTTATTGTTGCTCCTTCCACACTTCTCTATCTTGGCACCTGTCACCTCTGTTCAGACAACTGCCACATTTGCCTGATGATCAGGCCTATTAGCTGTGTCTGGTATTTTCGACTGTCAGCAGGACACTTATGGCTGAGAGCAGTATATCTTCGTTGTTAAGGACAAGGACTCCGGAGTCCGTCTGAGCTTGGAACCAGTTCCACCTCCTATGTCACCTTAACTTTTCTTTGCCTCAATTCTTTTACCTATAAAATGGGAATAGGAAAGTACCTACCTCCTTGGGCTGTGGGGAAAAGAAAATGAGCTCATATACATAAATTTCTCCAACAGTGCCTGGCACACAGTAAGCACACAATAAAAATTAGCTGTAAGTATTATCTCCTTTCAGAAGTCCTGCTCTCACTTCAAACTTATATGTCGAAATGGAGACCTGAGTTCTTAGTTCTGGCCTGGTCCCTCCATTAAAAAGCTCTAGAGGCTCTTATATAACAGGCAAAGAAATGAAGCCCAGGATGATGAAGCGACTTGCTCAGGGTCACACAGAAAGCCAAAGGGAAAGCTGGTGCTTCAGACTCATGGCCACTTCAAGCCACGAGCCTGCTCGCACCAGCCGGGTGACCCCACAGGAAGCTTCGGGCACTGAGAGCCCTTGAAGAACAATTTAGACTTAGTACCACAATCACCTGGGCCACTTTTTGAAAATGAAGATTCCTGTGGTCCCCTATTGGATTCTGATCCAGTAAGTCTAGGATGGGGCCCCAGATTAGCATTTTAAAAAGCACACCTTCTTCCCTTCCCCCAACCAGGCAATTCTGATTCAGCTGTTCTGCACTTTGAAAAATGCCCCTCAAAAGCCAGTCTCCCTCATGTGCCGCCACTGGAGATGAAATCCCAAGCAGGGCCCAGGAAGGCCCTCTGGCCAGCCCTAGGCTGCACTAGTGCAGTTACTAGGCATGCCTGTGGTCCCTCAGAGGTATTTCAGGAATTTGGTCACATTCTTTCACACTCTCATCCTGAAAAGGAACTGCCAGTCCTTCAGACAAAGATGCACCTGTACCCCTGCAAAATCAGTGGGGCATTCAACACCAAGATTATCATTCCACTGAGCATTGTTTACTGCAGTCGGAATGCTGGGAGCTAGGGGGATTGTGGGTAATCTGATTCATGGCACTTCCCTCCTCCATGGGTGACCTCATCAAAGGCTCACTGCATGCAATACTGCCTCAGAAGCTTCTGTCCTAACTTTCCTACAACATTGACTGTGTGGCCCTTCTTACCAGAGGGAGGAAATCAAACGCTCAAAGAAAGAACAGATACTCAAAGAGCAGTGTTTTGAGATAGTGGCAAGAAGGACAGTTCTTTATATCTGCTTATTAAGGGACTCTGGCTGTGGACAACTATCCACTAGGAAAAGAGAAAGCATTCCCAAACTGAGTAAGTGCTCAATTCTGAGATGTTTTTTAAAATGTTGACAGGAGTCATCCAGCTTATGGAAGATTTCATTTTGGAGGGTTTTTTTTTGTTTGTTTGTTTTTCCTGTATGCGGGCCTCTCACCGTTGGGGCCTCTCCCGCTGCAGAGCACAGGCTCCGGACGCGCAGGCTCAGCGGCCATGGCTCACGGGCCCAGCCGCTCCGCGGCATGTGAGATCTTCCCGGACCGGGGCGTGAACCCGTGTCCCCTGAATCGGCAGGCGGACTCTCAACCACTGCGCCACCAGGGAAGCCCTTGGAAGGTTTTAAGAGCTGTTTCTTCTCAGCTTTTGACTTTCTCTTGCTCAAAACTTGTACCCGGGCCTGTGTTCATTTATTTCCATTTCTGAGTTATCACTGGGACACAGAGATGACAAGGTCTGCTGCTCAGAATACAGCTGTGAGAACTAAGAAAGATCATAATAACTGTCCTGCAACAATCTGAGGTTGGCCTTTCTCAGCAGTGTGGCCTGCAGGGGCAAGTGCATAACCTTCAGGATCACCCAGAATGGGTTCCAGTCCCAGATCTGCTGGTCTCTGGCTGTGGGGCCTTGAATGGGTTACTTGGTTCTGAGTCTCCATTTTCCTGTCTGTAAAATGTGGATACTTATATTGAACTTATAGGGCTTTTGTGCTGATCAAAGGACACAGTGAATGTCTAGCATGATGCCCATCACAAGACAGCCAATATATAGTTGTTATTCTTTTCTTCCCTATTTTCTTCTTGGTAACAGTGATTGTGATTGTGCCATTGTTCAACTAAAGAGAAAAGGAATCATTCTGAAGCTAGAAGAAAGGGAAATGAAATAAAGCATATTTAACCCATCCAGTAGAAGGCAATAAAGCAAAAAAAAAGAGAGAGAAGGAAAGACACAAGTAACTAGAAAACAAAAAGTGGTAGAAGTTAGTTAAAATATATCAGTAAACAAAACAAATATAAACAGATTAAACTCATCTGCTAAAGAACAAATTTTCAGATTGGATTTACTTTTTTTCCATTCACTCATTCAAGAAATAATTATCTTCTATGTTCTAGGCACTGGTCAAGACACTAGAATCTAGCTAAAAGCTATTCACAAAATATACATGTAAAGGGATTCCCTGGTGGTGCAGTGGTTGAGAGCCCACCTGCCGATGCAGGGGACACGGGTTTGTGCCCCGGTCCGGGAAGATTCCACATGCCGCGGAGCGGCTGGGCCCGTGAGCCATGGCCGCTGAGCCTGCGCGTCCGGAGCCTGTGCTCCGCAACGGGAGAGGCCACAACAGTGAGATATATATATATATATATACATGTAAAGACAAAGAAAGAAGAAAGTTGAAAGCAAAAGATTAGAAAAAATATACCAGATAAGTATTAACTAAAAGAAAGTTGATTTAGCAATATTAATCCAAAACAAAATAGACCTTAAGACAGAAACTTGGCAATAAAGAAGGTCTTGATAAAGGGAACAGTTCACCCAAAAAATATAACTATCTTGAACCTATACTCATAACATAGCCTCAAAATACATAAAGCAAAAACTGACAACATTGTAAGGAAATACTGACAATCCACATCATAGTAGTACATTTTAATCGCTTCTCTCCGAAAGTGTTGCAACAAACAAAAATTAGGAAGGATATAGAAGATTTGAACTACAGGTTAAATTTATGACCCTTCCATCTCATAAATAAAGAATAAATAGCTTTTCAAGTAAAACTTATAGGAATTAATCAGTACCATATGCCACAAAGGCACTAAAGAATTGATAATATACAATTCATTCTCTGTGCAGTGCAATAAAATTATAAGTCAGTAACCAAAACCTTTCCACACAGAACCCATGTGTTAAGAAAATTTCTTCGTAGAGTTCTAAGTAATTAATGGGTCAAAGAAAGAATAATCATGGAAATTTTAACATATTTTACAACTGAATAACAACAAAGTATTATGTAGCAAAGAGCAACATAAATTCAATTACCACCCCACGGGCATCTCCATAGCACAGTGATATGCCAAGAGCTTGGGGCTCAGACAGCAGATGGAAGCCTTGAAAACTAGAGCAGGTGGAGTTACAGTAGTGCTAGAGAAGATTATTTCTCAAATACCTTTTTTTTTTTAATTGAAGTATAGTTGATTTACAATATTGTGTTAGTTTCAGGTGTATAGCACAGTGATTTAGTTATACGTACATATATATCTCTATTCTTTTTCAGATTCTTTTCCCTTATAGGTTATTACAAAATATTGAGTAGAGTCCCCTGTGCTATACAGTAGATCTTGTTGGTTATCTATTTTATATATAACAGTGTGTACATGTTACTCTCACATACCTTTTATTCCTCCCTGCTTTCTCTTACACTGTTGCCTCTGTCTGGAACGCCTTCCGCCCCTGCATACCCTCCAACTGCCTACGCACCCTGACCCTCATCTGGTGAACTTCTTTTCATACGTTAAGGACCAGTTCAGTCGTCATTGACTCAGCTAACCCTTGGCTCCCACGGCATCTCTTTTCAGGAGCACTTTTTGATCACAAGTGCTGTACGGTGTACATGTTTCTTCTGTTCAATAGCTATAAACTCTAAAGAGTAGGGGCTACATCCTAGTCTTCTTCACCTACCTAGAGCCACACACAGTAGGCACTCCGTAAGTTTTTATTGAAAGACCATTGGGATTTTCATCTCCACCCTATGTCTTTAATTACCTGGAGCATTTCAGACTGTGGCCTGCCTACGGTGGCTGGAGGGAAGCCCTCCACTCTGGTTTCCAGAGCTGTACCATAGAAGCTCCCACCATTTCTGTGCCAGGGAGAGCCAGAGAGCCACATTCCTACCAGGTCATGGCCCCCACTGAAACCACAGTTAAAATGCAATGCCACCCTGAAGGAGGACGCTTTAAGTCAGAGCCCAGTATTTTTAGCAGATTTCATTTCACAACTTTCCCCCCGGAAGTCTGCACGTTTGGACTTTGGGCCCAAACCCTGCCTAGAAATTGACATTCACCTGCTTTTACAGAAAGAAGTAAGATTTCACTCTAGGCAAGGAAAAACCTCAATAAAGACTGCATTTACCTTCCTGGGGAGCCATTTGCCTGATGTGAACTGAATCCTAAAATGCAAATTCTTTCTTGGGGAATGAGTATGGCAGCTGATGTTGCAACATTGCTCAGAACAATTTGAAAACAATTCTGTTATTATTACTATCATTATCATTATTTCAACCTAGCAATTAAGTTAATATGGTTAAGTCAGCATTTTCAGCGAATTGTTATGGCATGAAGGAGTGTGTGTGTGTGTGTGTGTGTGTCTGGGATTACAGCTGTCATCATCATTTCTATTCTGTTTTAGGGGTTAAATATTTAACCACAAGTATGTGCTGCAGGCTGAAACCTGATGAGTGAGGGGGAGCCAGGGAGAAAGGGGGGCTCCTAACCATACTTCTTATTAATATGAAGGTAATAAACATGACTGTTTAATAAAGTACGTGTAAGCTGGCCTATGAGGCCACAGTAGATCACGTGTGTACACATCAGCATCTCAGCACCTCCCATGGATCCTGGCATTCTCCATGTCTGAGCACTGTGGCAGCCCATAGGAGGCTAAAGTGAACTTGACTTAAGCAAGTGGAAGCAGCACTTGTGGTGTGTATCCCCCAGAGGCCACTACTTGATTTATTAGCACATCTACAATTACCCAACACTTCAGCAGACCTGTAAAGCAGGGGAGTGGGCGAATAGCATTAGATCCCTTCCATGGAGTCAGGGCAGCATCATTGAAAAAGTTGGAGTGTTGGAGTCAGCCAGACCTGAATGTGAGTCCTAGCTGTGTGACCCTGTGGAGATTACTTAACCTCTCTGAATCTGTCTTCTCATCCACACAATAGTGACTATAACCCTCTCTCTTAGGGTGGTTATGAAGATTAAAAGGGGTAAAATTTATATCACATTTACTCTGTGCACATGCACTGTAGGCAGTCACTAAAGAGCAGCTACTTGGTTGTTATGGTTATTCTGTTCTCATTAGTTCATGTCATCTCAATGCTTATTTTCTAGCCCAGTGCCTACCTCAGGGCTCCCATGGTACTTGTTGACCAGGGCCATTCATAACCTCGATGGCCAAAAGGACTGTCCTGAAGACACCCAGGAAGATGCACTCCACCTCTGGGAATCTCTCCACTCTCTCCCCTGGCCCTGGGAAGTAATTTGAGATGTCCGGCTAGGCATTGCTCTTAGAGGACAATGTATTTACAAGCACTGCTAGGGCCATGATGTGCAGGCTGGGATGGGACCGTCCGCTCAGGGACTGGGTTTGGGTCTCCCTTCCCTGGGGACTCCCTGTTGATCTGTAGTGTTCCTTGGGAGGCACTCACATAACATGCCCCTACATGCACACAGTCATACACACACTCGTACACATGTACACAGACGTACGTTCACACACACACACACACACACACACACACACACACATACACACATACACACAGACATACACTCATACACAGTGTTATACCTCCTCTTCTTTTTGGTGACTTCGGTTTGAACTGAAAGTCTTGGGCCATCACTGCAATGGCAGTACCCCTGTTCAGAGCATGAACATAAAGTATACATAAATAATCTTATCAGTGGTTTAATCCCCCATCCTTAAGCTTACTTTTTAAAACTTGGAAATAATAAAAAGGTAGAAAATAGAGGGGAAATATCTATAGTCCCACTCTTCACAAACCTTTGCTAACACCTAGCAATATCTCTTGCAAGTCTTTATGCATATTTTATTTTACATCGTAATGATTATCCTATGTATTTAATATCTGTGTGTATGCACTGCTTCTTTCACTTAATTTTATAGAGTAAGCATCATTTTAATAGTTGCATAATATTCTGTAAAGAAGGATACACCACGATTTATTTGTCCCAGTCATTGGAATCTTAGATTGCTGTCCAAATGTTTGCTATTATAAATGGAATTATGAAATCAAGTTTTCTTCTGCTTTGGGAGTTATTATCTCTGGAATTATTTTCTAGAAATATAAGGTTAAAGGTTATATGGCTCTTAATACATATCACCAACTGATTTCCAAAAGAGTTACATCAGTGTATAAACCCCCAGACTTTTGCTCTTGATCTTCACTGATATGATCCCCCAAGAAAAACCCCGGCATCCTTGGAGGATGCCTCATTTAGGCAGCAGGACATAATTCCACCACTAAGTTCATCACTCATCAAAAGGTGTCTCCAACACCACTGAGTACCGGAGATGACATTAGGGTTCAAAGAAACAAACTTCTTAAAGTATTAGAAAAACTATGAAACACACAAAATCCCTGTATCCATAAGTATTATTGTTTAGGACTTGGCTAAAGTATGTATTTAAGTTTTGTAAAAAGAAGAACTACTATGTAGTAAAAGGCAGACCACACACTATTATGATAAAAGCTGTAAAAGTGCAGCAGCAATGTCCATCCTGGTCAAATAGGTGGAGCCCAGCCATGCCCTTTGAAGGAATTAGGGACAAGGGCAGGAAAAATGAGCGAAGAAAATGGCTTTCCACACACATAGGACCACATGCTAATGAAAATTCAGAGACCCTTGGAGGGTTGGGGGGTAAGGTGAGGGCAGCATTTTATGCTGTTATCAGACACTGTTACCTGAGCGGGAGGGAGGGATCTAAGAAACTGAAGGGGTCGGAACAGACCTTAGGGTCCTAGACTCCACCATGGGGGTTGAGGGTATGGGGAGGAAGGAAAAGATGAGAACAGGCAACTCAGAGGCGAATTTTGTACACTAATTTGCCAGTTTCACAATGTCACCTTGAAAACAAGCACCGTCCACCTTGAAAACAAGTATCATCCAAGTAAAGCCAGAGCTGAGTCCTGTTTCCCTGGTGCTAAAATATCCAGGTGATACAACATTGTAAATCAACTATACTCCAATAAAAATTTTTTTAATAAAAAATTTTTAAAATAAAATATCCTGGTGTGTAGCATGAGCTTCAGATCAGCCAGACCTGTGGGCAGATCCTGGTTCTGCCACTTCCTAGCTGTATGAAGGCTCAGTTTTATAACTTTGAGTGGGGATAGTAGTGCTACTAATTTCATTGCACCACTGGGAGGACGAGAAATGATGGATGTGCCCAGCCCAGTGCCTTGCACAGAGACAGGCTTCAATAGAGGTCAGTAGTAAGAGCTGGGGAAGGAGACGGGGAGGAGGAGTGGGTAGCAGTGACAAGTAGTGACAGTGGGGGAGGGAAGAAGAAGGGGGACGTGGTATGGTGTTGAATAGCAGTAGTGCTGCTAGTGGTAATTACACACACACCCCCAATAATTCTTGATTTTCCTCCGCAAAGCTCAGAGGACATCCTGCCTCACCCAGTCTTTTTCAAAGGAGTCCCAGCAAAGGAGAGGTGCCTGACTAGGAAATCCTACAAACCTACCAACTTCCAAAGGACCAAAACTGGTAAGAACTGTTGAGAACCTATGATACAACTATAGTGGGTTAAATGGTGTCCCCCCAAAACTCATGTCCAGGGCTTCCCTGGTGGCGCAGTGGTTGAGAGTCCTCCTGCCGATGCAAGGGACACGGGTTCGTGCCCCGGTCCGGGAAGATCCCACATGCCGCGGAGCGGCTGGGCCCGTGAGCCATGGCCACTGAGCCTGCGCGTCCGGAGCCTGTGTTCCACAACGGGAGAGGCCACAACAGTGAGAGGCCCGCGTACAGCAAAAACAAAAACAAAAACCTCATGTCCACCGTGAACCTCAGAATGTTACCTTATTTGGAAATAAAGTCTTTGCAATGTAATTGGTTAAAGATCAAGGTGAGATCATACTGGATTAGGATGGGCCCTAAATCCAATGACTGGTGTCCTTAGAAGAAGGAAAGAGGATACACAGAGGGAAGAAGACCATGTGAAGACAGATGCAGAGATTGGAGTGATGCTACCATAAGCCAAGGAACAACGGGAATACCAGGAGCTGGAAGAGCAAGGAAGGATTCCCTGTAGAAACTTCGGAGAGAGCACAGCCCTGCTGACACCTTGACTTGGGACTTCTGGCCTCTAGAACTGTGGGAGAATAAATTCCTGTTGTTTTAAGCCACCCCAGTTTGCAGTGCTTTGTTGCAGCAGCCTGAGGAAACGAATCCACCAATCATCTCAGTTTACAGAGGAAGAAATCAAGTCCTGAAGAGAAACCAGGGTCATCGCTGTTCACCCACAGAAAGGTAGCAGCTAAACAGGGGCTAGAACCCAGCCCTCAGCCCCCATCCAGGGCTCTCCCCTTAGGGAATGCCCCAAGTCTTTGGCATATGATCTCACACCTAGGTTTGGGCCAGAGAAAGGCCTATTTTGACAGGGCCACATATCCCTGTGTGTGTATGTCCTCCCCAGAGAGCACTCAGTGAGCGGAACCCACTTTTCCCGATAATGACTTACTTTTCAGTTCTGGGTGAGAGCTCCGACTGGTGCATCATCTTGAGACTGCCGAGTTTGCTTGTAGCTGTCATGAGAGAGGAAATGCCAGCAAGCCCCCTCCCCGTGCTGAGAAGTTAATCCCCAGAGACCTTGCTGACTGACACATGGTGGGTGCTTCATAATAAATGAAAAATAAACTTAAATAACATGATAAGTACCCGTTGCATCAGTGAGTGTTGCTGCATTAATATGCCCAGGTGTCTCTTTAACAGGGCACAGAGTTTTCTGTTCTCATGTGAATAATTGCTTCCATTTGTCAGTGAACGTCCTAAGAGCCAGGTACTGTGCTAAGTTTCTCCATCAGGCCCCGCCGGAAGCAGGTTGAACACTCATGTCACTTAATTTGAGGAGAGTTGAAGAAAGGGTCTATTTACAAAAGTGTGGGCAGGGTGTGGAGGAGAATGCAGTGCCCCAGGGTGGGTGGTGTGGAGCCATCACCCCCCTGAGCTAAAGGGATAAGAGGTGGGAGAGGCGAGAGCTGCGAGGACAGGAGCTGTGACATGGGGTCGAGGGCCACGCCTGTGGGTGGCACCCAGCAGGGAAGGAGCCAGCTTCAGCCTCCTCGTCCTGTACGGGATCCAGAGGGGCAAAGGGAAGCTTGCCTCTCCTCTCAGATGTCATCTGGCTTATAATTATATCCGTTAATTTTCACAGTAACCCTGTGAGGTAAGTGCTATTGCTACCAGCCTGTTTCAGAGATGAGGAAACTCAAGTGAAAAAAAGAAACCATTTCTGGTCATCTATGGGCCAGGATTTGAACCCAAATCTCTCTGACTCCACAGACTATAGAGTTCTGTTCTCGTGATTTGCCATGAAGTTAGCACCAGATAGATGCCATAGATGTGAGTAACTTTAAGAACACAGATGATAGTCAAGTGTCGTAAAACAATTAAGAAGTAACAAATTTTTAGTATTTATTAAATTTTGTTTTTAATAGAATGTGTTTAATTATAAGCTTATATAATTTACTCTTTAATAATGGCAGTGTTTAACAACTGACTTGCAAAGTTCCTGAAGACTTAACAATCATCTCTTGCAAGCCAGTATGGGCTATCTCCAGTACCCCTGAACAGCTAAATTTCTCTTCTGTGGCTTAAACAGTACTATCTCCCCAAATTAATTACTGTTTTGGGGAGAAGAGTATATTCATAATCTAGTAACACTATTAGATCATAGAACCCACATGCATGCAGCTCACACTGATGGAAATGTTGAGAAGAAATCCAAAGAGAGGAATCCATATCCATTGGTGACCATAGACTACAGGACATGGAACTTCTCCTTCCTTGGTCCCTGCTGGTCCCTAGGATCTGAGGGGCCATGAGAAGGACTGGAGAGGAGAGGATGGCTGAGCAAATAGCTGAATGGGCAATACTCTAGAATGAATGTCCCAGGGCAGGGGTATCAGAAGGAGGGGCTGGAAAGGATGGATCCAGAGAGTTAGAAACTTCTAGTGGCGAGGGGGAGAGGTTTCCAAAGGAGCTGGGTGGAGATGGGAAGACCTGGACCCTTGCTAAACTGTGGGAGAAGCTCAGAGTTTGGTGAACCAGGTCAAATGTCACTGGGACCTCCGCTTGTGATAGACTTTAAGTGCCTTTCCTTTAAAATTCAGGAGCAAGTCCAAATTAATAAGAAATGGGACTGTTCTTCTCCTATGTTATAATTCCAAAGTGGCCGCCACCTCTTCAGTAGAGAACTCAGCTTATGCCTTGTTCAGCCTGACGTGGCTGTTTTAGGAAACCCAACAAGATGGGGTGGCAAAGGAATACTCATCTATTCACTGGCCTCAGAGGAGAGGGACCTGTAGCCTCTCAAGCACCCAGTGGCTCAGGGTTCCAGGAGGCAAACCCGCCAATACCATGGGAGGCCCTGAGAGGACCGGCAGATAGCCCACCCTTCTGCTTACCCCTGTAGACTCGAGGATGCTGCCTTTTGGAAGGAGAGGGGAGGGACCCCACGTCTGGGTGGCATCCCTGACCCCACCTTGCACATAATACTGTTGTGGTTGCTTCCGTTGCCTGCTTCCTCCCCTAGATCCTATACTCTTGGAAGGGAAGAGAAGGTGCCATCCCTAGCACAGGATCTGGTGAGCAAAAGGTGCTCAGCAAATGTTTGGGAGTATGAATGAGATCCCAGAAGGCGCACCTTCGGTCTTCCCAGGAGAAGAAAGCTCCGAGCAGCTAGAGGCAGCAGTGAGCAAGTGAGGGACGCTGGCTCAGGAGCACCCAACGAGATGTGTAGTCGATGGACAAATGTCATGTTTGGCTCCAAACCAGCTTGAGGCACTGGGAGAAGACAGAGAAGGAGAGAATGGACCCTGGCCTTCAGGGACTTTCCCAAGGTAAGGAGCTGCGCACACCTGAGAGGAGCAAACAAATCTGGACTTGAAGTGAGTTTGTGGGCTCCTCTGTGATGTGGGGTGACTCATCTAAGGTCTCAGCAGCAGGATGAGGACCCTGCCCAGGTTTCTTGCTCCTCAGCCAACGCCGGCTGCTCTCCTCTTTCCCGGACCCAGCAGTGGTGCTGAGGAGGACTGGCAGGTCACCTCCAGAGGAGGAGACTTCAGACACGTGAGGCTGTTCCAGGGCTTTCCAGGGATACTGGAGATGCCTGGTGGAGAGAAAGGAGGAAAGAGGAGAGGAGGCATCCCTGGAGGTGGAAAAACACAAGTTAAACCTGGAAAAATGCATTGAGGTCTGGATGGTGCTGGGGGTTAGGTGGGAGGGAATGCGGGCCCAAGTTGGAAAGGTTCGGTAGTCCAGAGGCTGGAGTGCTAAGCATCTGGCACTTTCACAAATCAGTTTCTTCATACATGTTGGCGTAGGAGGGAGTTAACATTCATTTGTGTCATTGTTTATTTAATGTGTATTAACACCAAAACATCAGCCCCGTGAGGGAATGCGGGGAATGCGCCTGGTTTTGCTCACCAGTGTACCCCCTCCACCTGGAGAAGTGCCAGGCACTTAGTAAGTGGTTACTGAATGAATGATCAGAAATTGGGCCAGGACTTAGTAAGGGTTCACTGAATGAATGATCAGAAATTTGCAGTTTGTATGTTTGGTGTTAGATTCCAAGGCAGCTCAGGAGCCAGGGAGGCGCAGCCAGGAGGCTCCAAGCCTTGCAGCTCATCTTCTTCCACCTTTTGGTATGCAATGGGCTACTTTTAGCATCTCACTTGAAGTCCAAGCTCCTTAACTAAAAAAAAAAACAAAACAAAACATTGAGTTTGGCAACCGGTGGAGCAGGAGTCCTCTAAGGCCCTGGGTGCTCTGTCATTCTGGGCGTGGCCCAGTTGCATCACCCAGAGGGCTGTGTGTGCATGGGCCAGGCCCTGGTTCTCTAGGTCAATCTGTCTCCACCACTGGTTGTACCAGGACATTTGCCCACTTTGGAGGGCACCTTTCTCTAAGTTCAGGGCCTGATCACCAAATAGGCCCTTTTCCTTTCCTATTGCCTGAGGGCCCAGGAAAATGACACAGCAGAAGGCCCACTTCAGTCTCTGCAGGCCCAGTGTGCTCACCCCCTTGAGCGGGTGGATGCCTTGAGCTGCTAGAGAGTCACCCCGAGCCCTGCTAGCTCCTTCTAGCTCCCCAGATTTTTCCAGACCTAGACTCAGAGCAGCCAGATCAGTTGAAAATTAAAAAATAAATATATCCGCCCTCCACACCCAGACTCCGTACACTTGAGCTGGGGAAGTGCCAAGAAAAATAGCATGATGCCATCCCCCTACTGATCCTGTTAATCCCTTTTCTGCCGAATATTGAGTCTTGGTTTTTATTTAAAAGTGATTTTATTGTCAGAGGCTGGTTAAAAGCCTCTGAGAGCTGTGCCAGGAAAGCTGGTGGTGTCTTTGATGTGCAGAGCAGTGCAGGGCCCTCAGCCTCTGAGGCCTGACAAGGAAAGAAATGGGATTTGCAGGAGGCTGGGAAGCTGGAGGAATGCTGTTTCAGACAGTGTGCTTTACCAATGGCATCTGGTTTTGCATTTCACGGCCAAGGCACCTCTGCAAGACAGCCTCTGAGAGAATTTCTCAGCCTCTACAGGGCCTGTGAGGACCACCACAGTCCCACTCCCTCTGGACCACCACCTTCCCTGCCCACGTCATCACTAGGGAACACTTTCCCCTCTGTTGAGGTGCCCTGCTCCCACTCATACCCTCATCACCAAGTCTCCAAATCCCAACCTATTCTAGAAAGGCTGCCTTCGAGAGGTGAGGTGGACTTGGGCCAGGAGACATGGGTTTGAGGCTCAGCTTTGGACAAATCTAGAAAAGGCACTTCACCTCTTTGAGCCTTAGTACCTTGTACATAAGACAGAAGTGTGAATCCCTACCCTACATCGTATGTGACCACCCAAATGTCCAAAGACAATCATGTTTCTTCAGAAGCTCTACAAACCTAAGAGCCCTGTACTAAGGCCAGGCACTTTTGCAAGGAGGGTAAAGGGCAGAGGAGGCCAAGAGGAGCAAGGGAGTTGGAGGTGTGTTCAAGGGAGTGAATCCAATGAAGGACCATGGAATCTGAGACGGAAAGAAAGGGAAGTGAAGCCACTGATGGGTAGTGGGGAAGAACTGGGCCCAGTAGGCATGGGTTCAGCATGAGGTCAAAGAATTGTTACAGGGGGGCTTGAGGAAGTAAGCTGGAAGGACAGACAGTGATGACCAGAGAGGGAGATACTTGGGTTTGGAATTTAGGAGGTTATGCCCTTTTGGTGATGGGAAAAGAATGGGTAGCTAAGGTACAAAAGTGTTCCGGGCAATGAGGTCAAAATTGGGATCCTGGAAAAGTTATCCTCATGCATGATTTAGGGCCCAGGAATCAGGAAGGAGTTGGGGTGGAAAGGACTCCAGGAGCCCAGGAGCCAAGGTGGTCAGTGAGCGAGTGGTTGACCAGAAGGCCCAGGGAAGCAGCAGGGATGGGGAGGGGGATGAATAGTGCGAATCTGAAGGAGCAGGGGGTTTCACAAGATGAAGGGGAGTATAGGTGTGTCCTGGGGAGCCAGGAGGATTGCAGACTTATCCTCTGACCTGGAGGAGAGCATGTGAGAATGGCAACCCCGCCCTGAGAGGACAGCAGGCAGAGAGAAGGGAGTATCCCAGGAGAAGGGTGAGGATACAGAGGAGTTTGCGGTCATGGAGAGAAGGGGATGAGGGGGATGGGGGAGGCGGGGCAGGCCAGCCGAGCAAATGAACAGAGCAGTGTGGGAATGGAGTCTGGGAGCCAAAGGGTACCTGAAGAGGCCTTGGCTCCTGGTTGATCATGAGGAGAATGGGTTTGGATAGGATGATGTCATTCATGTGGTCTCTAGTAGTGGGGTGAGGGCTTGGAGCTGAAGCCTTCACACAATGGCTTTGCCACAGAGTGGGTTTGGGCAGGCAGGGCTCAAGCCGGCAGTCATCTGATGGCTGCTGCCATGGACCTCAAGCATGAATGGTGGGTCTTCAGACAGCTGTTCACACAGGACTTGTGAGGAGGGATGGTGGCCCCACAGGCTGGGGCGGGGGGGGCTGGTCCGATCAGGGACCAGATGAGGTCTGAGACCTACTCCATCTCTGCCACCCTGTGGTTACATAATTCACAGTTGTCCCAAGGACTGGCCCCAGCTCTCAGCATGAGGCTGCTCTGGTTGCTTGGTTCCTGATTTCAGCTGTAACAGGTTTGCAAGTGCCTCGACCACCAGGTGCTGAGAAAGGAAACAGACACCTCCAGTCTACCCCAGAGGCCTGAGTGCAGCTGCCCAAAGCCAGCCCCAGAGGGCATCAAGAGTCTGAACTGATGGAGGAGGAGGAGGGAGGGTCCAGAAGCCCCTTGTTCTCAGGGCTAAGAACAGATTGTGGAATCAGAGACCTCAAAGCCGGAGGTGATGTTGCTACTTCTGTTGCTAATAATGGCAGCAAACATTTACTGAGCACCTTCTATGTGGTGAGCCTAATACACAGCCCAGCTCATTTATTCCTCACATCAACCTTAGGAGGGAGGTGGTATTCTTATCCTCACTTTTACAGATGAGGAAATTGAAGTCCACAGAGATGAAGGAACTAGCTAAGTGGTAGGGATTGGACCCCTATGCCACACTGACCCAAGTTCAAAAGCCTTTCTTATCTGTGGTTAAGAAAACTACCGGTCCACTAGGGGACATGACCCATAGGAGGGCCAGGACCCATAGGAGGCCAGGGGCAGAGCCAGCACTGATGCCCAGGTCCTGACTGCCAACCCACAGTTTTCTCCATCCCACCATGCAGAGACCAGTAAGACCATCCATCTCGTTCTCTGTATACAGGACACTTTCTACCACCCATGAGCGCCCTTATTTGGGACGAGATGTGTGGTATCCAGCCTCCAAAAGGGCCCATATGACTCTTGCCTCTAGGTGTTCACACTGTGTATAGTCCTTCCTCGCCAATAGGTAGCCAAGAGGACAAAAATGACTGTGTGCTTTCTCTTGGGGAAGTCAGCACCACATTGCAGCAACCCTCAAGCAACCTGTGAAGAGGCCCACATGGGGTGGGACTGAAGCCATGTGTCAACAACCAGCACTGACTCAGCAGCCATGATAGAAATGGGGAAACACCGTACAACAGCTTCCACAGCTCAAAGAACGCACGGGAGAAAACAGAGCTCCTACTAGAGCAGAGCATCTCAGAGTGTGCCTTTCCATCTAGTGTGTCTCTAGTAGCCTCAAGGCTATCTGGGGGCCCAGGCCAAAAGTCTGGATGACCTGGGACCACATTGCAAGCACCACAACAGGGCTTGAAGTAGCATGCCCATCTTGGATGCTCTAGGGTCTCAGGGCAGGCCACAAAGAGTTCCATTCGCAAAGCACTGCAGATGGGACTGGAGGTATCTCTCAGTCATGCTCTGGATTAGTTCCTGGAGGACGTGTAGCAAGTTCTTTACTGGAAGAATCTATTCAACACCACAGGTAGGGCCACCCTTGAGAATTCTAAAGAGCAATTATTATTGAGAGATGGGGAAGTTCAAGTTCCAAAGATCTGTCATCAGGTGGTAGTAACTTTGCCTCTTCAAGAAACCCTGAAAGGGATTTACATAAGGAGGAAGCACAGCACGTGTCCATCATTGCTGCCATTGTTATATAAGAGCAGTTATCGTTTGTTATATCACCATTATCATTTGCTATATAAGAACAGTCATTAAGCACCTACTGTGTGTCAGGCACAATGCTCTGTGCTAATCCTCATAGCAATCTTGCAAGCTAAATGTTTCCTCATTTTAAGAGTGAAGGAACTCAAGTTGAGAGATGTTAAATAACTTGTTGAAAGTTAACTTGTTGCATTAAAGTGTCAGGGCTGGAATTCAAACCTAGGTCTGTCTGACTCTGAGGTCTGTGTTCTACTCTGTCAACTGTTCCTACAATAACAGCAGAGATGTAGTGACTTTGGCACCAAATGACCTACCTCTGAGTGTAACTTCTGGAGATGCAGGACCATCCCGGATTCCCGGTTGCAAGTAACAGAAACTGAATGGCTAATTTAAATAGCAAAGGGATTTGGGAGAGACATAGGGTAAATCAAAGACTGACAGGCTGAAAAACCAGACAGGAACCTGCCCCTACCAAGACTCACACAATGGGAAATTCCTCTAGGAAGATATTCAGATGCTGGGAATCCAAAACAGAAAGACAAACATTTACTGCAGACTCTTAGGAATGTCAGAGCATCAAGGATGGTAGTATTAGAACCCCAATAATGAAAACTTATGGTCAAATGTAGCTAAAAACCACAGCCATTGGTACCTAAGCCTTGATGCCCTCAATATTGAGGGTCTGGAAAAACAAGTCACCTATACAGATTTGAGCAAACAGGTGATGAGTCTCTTCCATTTTCCCCTCCTCACACAACCACCAAACTTAAGTGGGCAAGCTTTTGTAGTGGCTACTGTCAGTATGACACTAATCTCAGAACCCACTCATTCTACCCAGCCTCCAATATGGCTTCCAGTGATCCTTACCTCCTGGTATACTTGCTCTTATATGGTCCCTTTCACATTGAATCAGGGCTGACCTAGGTGGACAATAGAATGCAAAGGATATGGCGATGTGTGACTTCCAGAGCAGGTCACAGAGGCATTACAGCTCCTTCCTTGGTCTTCTCGATAGGTAGCTATTGGGGAAGCCAGTCACCATGTTGTGAGGACATTCAAGGAGCCTTGTGGAGAGGAACCAACTTGCCAACCATGTGAGTGAGCCATTGAGTCTGGGGGTAATTTGCTATAAAACAATAATTGGAGATGAGAAAAAAGGGAGGTACTATTTATGAAAACAGTAACCACTGGAGCAGTGGCTGGCACACAGTTCTTCCAGGGGCTAAAAGAGATTTTCCAGCAGATGTGGCCATTTACTCAGTAACATACCTAACAGATGCCCAGACTGTCAGTAAACCTGGAGCTCCCTTACATATTCTTCATGTGTAGTTTTGTTTGCAAGAGATGATAAATATCTTGGCCTCCTGCAGCAAGGGTAAGGCAATAGTGGGGCCCAGGGTAAGGCAGTTCTCCTCTATGGGAAGTGTCCTTCTGGCCCTCTGAGCCTGTCTGGCCACAGACCTTCCTGTATTGTGTTTTTCCTTTGTATAAACCTGGGATTAGAACACTACAGCCCATGAATCACTCACCTGTTTTTCTAAGTAAAGCTGTATTAGAACTCAGCCATGCCCATTCATTTGTATATTGTCTAATGCTGTTTTTGTGCTGCAAGGGCAGAATTGAGTAGTTGTAACAGAGGTATTGTGTATGGCTTGCGAAGTCTAAAATACTGACTATCTGGCCTTCTAAGGGAAAATTTGCTGACTCCTGGTAGAAATGGTCAAAGCATTGCTGGCTAGCACAGCTGAGAGCCAAAGAGGCAGCCTGGGTTGTCTATTCTCTGTTCCCAGCTCTGCAGAGGACAGAGGGGCACCGTGGCTTCTCTCTTTCTCTCTCTCATGATGAAGGACTTTCCAAGAGGATGGAGAGTAGAAATGTCAAGGGGAATCTTACCAATCCTGACACATGAGCCCAATAGATGCCTACCCTCCTGCATTAGTTATCTATTGCTGTGTAGCAAATTACCCCCAAAACTTGGTGTCTTAAAACAATAAACAATCCTTATCTTTCACAGTTTCTGTGGGTGAGGAATCTACGGGTGGCTTAGGCTGGTGGTTCTGGTTTGGGTCTTTGACGATGTCAAGATATTGGCTGGGGCTGCTGTCACCTGAAGGCTTGACTGGAGCTGGAAGATGTGATTTCAAGGTGGTTCCTTCACATGGCTGCCAAGTCACTGTTGGGTGTTGACAGGTGGCTTCCACCCCAGCAGGAACTCTCTTCTTTGAGCTGCCCCATGGTGTTTTGCCTTTTCTAAGTGTTGCTCCTGAGCCTAGGGGTTCATGAGAAGTGATCTGCAAACCTCATCCCAGGCTGCTCAAAGAATGACACACTCAAACTAGTCTGGGTAAGATGCTGACTCCCCTCCATCTCCACCCCCAAATCCTGGCAACTGCGGGGGTGGCACCTATGCTGATTGTGTGGGCCCTGCAGATAGATGGGCAACTGCAAGGCCAAGGAGTCAGCTTAACGTGGAAGGAAACCTTACTTGCTCTGAGACTCCCTCTTTGATCACCCCAATCAACTCTATGGCCCTTCCCCTGCCCTCCAAAACAGTACTTTGACACTTAGGATGCATATTTGTTACATTCACAGCTGAATAGCAGCCATATCTTTTCCCAACTAGAGTGTAAGCTGTGGAATGAGGAACCTTCTTACACTCTTCCTGTCCTCTGCACACCTGGCCCAGTGCCCAGAGATGCATCAGAGCTTACAAATGTTTGTTGAGTGGCTGCTCCACTGATGGCATAGAACACAGGCTCTGCAGACCCTGCCTCCCAGGGCCCAAAATAGCAAATATTGTGGTCAGTGGGGCAGTGGAAAGCCGAGGTGCCTCTCAGGGCCAGTGCAGATGATTAAGAGTCAGCTGACAGATAGGAACACCCCAGCCCATGACAGCCCGTGCATTTTCTCCAGGCTGCAGAGGCAGGACGTGTCCTGTAAGCCATCCCAGAGGCGGAGCCGAGCTCCAGAACGTCTGCTGCTCTGAAGGCTGGTGCTATCTCCACTGAGATTCCAGGCCTTCTGGAATGAAGTCTCAAGTTACACCCTCCTCTCTGGCTCTTCAGCCTTTGATGGGAACTGCTTCAGGACAGGGCAGTCACCACCACATGAGTGGAGGAAATATTTGCCAGAGAGTGTCACCCTCCAGGAGGAGAATGACAACCACAGATCTACGTTTCATGTGCCCCAGGACTCTTTTAGCTTAGCTGGTTCCTTAATCCTTCCTCCCTCCCAGGCGGCTCAGAGACCTGCAGGCATTCCACATGCTGTGTGCATTTAAGTTTAGAAATTGACCAAACAATAACACCTCCTGGCAATAGCCTTGCAAGTGCCCCAGTGCCCACTGCCTGATGTGTCTGCATGGCAACACCATGAGGCAGAGCAAGGAGATGGTTCCATTCAGATAAATAATGGAATAACTACAACAACGAACGCTGTGCTAAACATTTCACACATACTCTTCATAAGTAAGCCTCAGAACAGCAATAGGAGATGGGAACGTCACTATCCCCATTTTCAGATAAATAAACAGAAGCTTAGGGGTGTTAAGAAACTTCCAGAGTTACCCAGCTGGGAAGTGGTGAGACCGGGATTCAAATTCAGGAGCGTCTGGCTCCAAATCATAAGCTCTTACCACTCACGGTCCTCTTCTGCCCACATGCCTGTGCTATACCAGTCACTGTGCTACATGCAGGAAACACAGGGACACTTAAGATACCAACTTGACTCTCAAGTTTTCAACCCAGCCAGGGAAACAAATATTAACATATTTTTTAAATTATATATTACAAGGTGATATTTGTAATACTAAAAAAATATGTATAGGACTACTCCATTTTCACAGTTCCTTTAGCCCAAGGGTTATTTTCTTGTTGGAAAAATGGAAAATCCCCCTTACAGATGGTAAGAAAAATAACTCCATTCATCAAAGGATGGTGATTCATTCTGTACATAAGAGAGGAAGAGAGATTAGGGAAGGCTGCACAAAGGAACTTTCTTTACCTGTGATTCAGTTTCTTTTCTATTTTGAATGTGTAATCTTTAGCCATCATCCATCCACATTGGCATCTCTTGGCTAAGTCATCCATCTCCTGGGGAAGACCCAGGCAAAAGGTGCCGCCTCTCTGAGTCCTTGCTTTACCAGGTCTCATATACTAGGTAAACGAATGTATTAAAGAACATGAGCGTGCTTCTGTCACTAGGGATCCAGAGCTCGGCATTGGCACAGCACAGCCGGTAATCCTAAACATCCACTCTCACGAGTAACACCACTCAAGCCCCAGGGAAATACTTCACATCTCTTGCCCTGTGTCTGTGAATCAAAAGAAAACTGTCCACAAGTCACGAAGGTTTGTGGGCTGTGCTGCTGCCAGTATTGGAGATGAACCCCTCCCTTCAGAGGGTGGGCGGGATTTGAGCAGCAGATACACTTAGTTAAGAGTCAAGGCAGGGCTTCCCTGGTGGTGCAGTGGTTGAGAGTCCGCCTGCCGATGCAGGGGACACGGGTTCGTGCCCCAGTCCGGGAGGATCCCACATGCCGCGGGGTGGCTAGGCACGTGAGCCATGGCCGCTGAGCCTGCGCGTCCGGAGCCTGTGCTCCGCAACGGGAGAGGCCACAACAGTGAGAGGCCCGCGTACCGCAAAAAAAAAAAAAGAGTTAAGGCAAAGTCATTATTATATTCTTCCTCTTAGATATGAATGCAGCAGATTCATACAGAGTGAGGTAGCCCCTCTCCTTGTCTTGCTGAATGTCTGTTTCTTGCTTCTCTCTGTGTTCCAGTGTGTGGTTCTGGAGGCACTCAAAAATTAATGCATACACGGGACTTCCCTGGTGGCACAGTGGCTAAGAATCCGCCTGCCAATGCAGGGGACACGGGTTCGAGCCCTGGTCAGGGAAGATCCCACATACCCCGGAGCAACTAAGCCCGGGCGCCACAACTACTGAGCCTGCACTCTAGAGCCCGTGTGCCACAACTACTGAAGCCCGTGCGCCTAGAGCCTGTGCTCCGCAACGAGATGCCACCGCAATGAGAAGCCCACTCAGCACAACGAGAAAGCCCGCGCGCAGCAGCGAAGACCCAACGTAGCCAAAAATAAATAAATTAAATAAATAAATTTATTAAAAGAAAATTTTTTTTAAAGTATTGATTTGTTTACTATAGCAAAATATCCCCTGTGTAACTGTTGTGAATACTGCATTGATATTTAAAATTGAAGTATAATTGATATATTACTTTCAAGTGTACAATGAAGTGATTGAATAGTTGTGTATGCATTTTTAAAAATATTTATTTATTTATTTTTGGCTGCGTTGGGTCTTCGCTGCTGCATGCGGGCTTTCTCTAGTTGCGGCGAGCAGGGGCTCCTCTTTGCTGCGGTGCACAGGCTCCTCATTGATAGGAATTTGTTATAATTTATATTTTATCTTTCATTTCAATAGATTGTTTTGCATATTTATTTGCATAAATATTCAGTCACATAAAAACATTGGATGGGTTCACTCCCCGCTCCAGCCACACTCACTTTTCTCCCCACAACCCTTCTTGAGCTGGAAAACAGTGGGTTGTCCAAGTGTGGAGCCTCATCCTCAGCACCTGGCTCAGCAGGAAGCATGTAAAAGGCTCCCTGACTGGGGCGGGAGGGGCCTCACTTACAAGCTATTTCAGCAGCTGCTGTGTATACTGTTCAGTTCCTCACTTTGTCTTGCTTTGACCTTGGTCTTCTGACTATTCACCCGGCTTCCTGATTACCCTGACTGATAGTTTTAGCACTGTCCTCCTGAACCAGGTCTTTGTCAGCTTTGCTTTGATCATCACCATCCCTGCTTCCTCCCCAACAACGTATCCCCTCACATCCATTGGCCTGGTGTAACACAGTTCACTAATACAAATATATGCTTTAAAACTGCTCTTTTCTCCTCAAGAATACACAGAGAATGGCCTACTTCATCACTCATTTCATGTAAGTTATTATACAAACAGCCCTGATCCTGGCCTCACTAGGTCCCTTTCAGGGTAACTCATAAATCATTAAGCCAAGAAAGGAGAGAGAGGCCAGTTCATCACAGTCGTTTTACAATTTGGGAAACTGAGACACATGGAGAGGAAATGACCTGCACATGATCACGCAACAAGAAAACTGAGACTAGAGCCACCTCTCAAGGCTCCAAGGCCAGTATCTCTTCTCTTGCTCCCACCACCTAGTTGGATAATTGTGCATTCCAGCAGCAACCCACCCTGATAAATCTCTCCATGACATCCTGAAGAACATTTATTTGTGAATTGTGGGCCAGAAATTTGATGCCGGGTGTGCAGAGGAACAGCAAGAGGGGCTATTTCATCAATGACAAAATGGCCCTCTCCAAAACTGAGTTGCAGGGATTCTGCCACCCTGACAGTCTTCATGCCTTTCTGGAGACTAAACATTTTCACAGTTCCTTTAGCCCAAGGGTTATTTTCTTGTTGGAAAAATGGAAAATCCCCCTTACAGATGGTAAGAAAAATAACTTCAGCTGGACTAATCTAGAGACAAAGGTTCTTCTGAAACTGAAGGAGGATAGAGTAGTCAGGAGAAGAAAATATTTACTTTATATAAATACTGAATGTTTCTTCTGGGTTTCTTTTTATTTGGTAATGCCTAAGAACTCCTTACTGGCTCATTAGAGAGAGGCTGGGTTGCATAGCTAATAGGAAGAGCTGGGCAGTCATGAGCCTGCAGGAGAAGCCCAAGCTCACTGGGGTCCCCTGTCTGGCCACAGCTGTTAGGAATTGCAGCCCACAGACCCTGGGCTGAGAATGGGATGTTTCTTCTGGGGGGAACCTCCACCCACCCAGATGAGCCCCTCCCTAGAGATGGAATTATTAGCAGTTAGAGACACTATTTATTACTTATCTTCAAAATGTGCTTCTTCCTAATGAATTACTTACTTACTGCTTTTGGCATTGAAATTTCTCTTGTTACAATTTGTTTCTTAATATCAGAATAATTTATGTCCCTTTCAGTGATTTCATAGTTCATTTTTATCTGAATATTCTCAGTTATTTCGCTAAAGAAAAATGAGTTTCTATAAGGTAAAAACCTCAGTTAGTATCTATATTTAAAATATTCCACCTAGGAGACAAACCTGCAAAGAAAAAAATGTAACTGTTGGAAACACTGAAAATGTCAGCAACTTCAGGTATCATGGAAGAGAGATTTCTCCCATGAGATTAAGGAAATCAGCTGGACTTGACACCTATTCTGAGAACCTACTGATGTTTTCACAAATGCTTGCAGCTGCATTGTCATGAGTGACTGTAAATGTTGTTAAACGTCAGGTTACCGTCTTCTGGAATTGTTTCAGTTTGTTGCATGAAGTCACAGATAAGTGGTTCTTACTTGCCAAAATGTTTGGAATTGCCCTGGAAGGGCCAATGCAAGTAAAGAGCCTTAAGTGTCACTAGCTTTGCAGTAAATCCACCCAGTAAACCATAAAACGGCGCTGGCTCAGCCTCCCAAGGGTCATTTCACCTGTACTTCAAAAAACCCACCTCATAGCCAATGAGATGGACAAAGCCCAGTGAACTTGGGTTACAACATGATCCTGTGGTATGACTAGACCAGGGAGAAAAGGCATCAGATTCAGGCTGTGTGACTTTAGGTGATGCTTTACATATCTGAAGTAATATAGTATTAATAACACTACATATGAATACTTCTATAAATAGGATTCATAATACTAGCCTGATCTATCTCACAGAGGTGATAATCAAATTGTATAAGATCTGGAAAAGTACTTTATAAACTACAGAGTACTTCCTGAAAGTAATGTATACTGTTCACTCAATCATGCATTCACTCAGTGTTTATTGAGTACTTACTATATGCTAGGCACTGTTCCAGCATTGGAGATAAAGCCTTAAACAAATATTATCTTCTTAATAGATAAAAATCTTCCTGGCCCCTAAGCTGTATTGGTCAGTCTCCAAGATGGTCCCCAATGATCCTCAACTCCTATTATCTGTTTCCTTATGTTGTCCCTACCACATTGAATCTGACCTGTGTGACCAACCGAATATGGTAGAAGTTATATCTGTGGCTTCCAAGGTTAGGTCATGAAAGACATTGCTGCTCTATCCTTTGTCTCTTGGACTACTTGCTCTGGAGGAAGCCAGCCACCATGTCATGGGGACACTTACGAAGCCATATAAAGGCTTGTGGGGAAAACTATGGTGTTCTCAGCACTCAGCACCAAATTGCATCCAATACTTTGGAAGTAAGTCCTTCAGCACCCGACGAGCCTTCAGATAACTGCAGTCCAGCTGACATCTTGCCTACAGCCTCATGAGACGCCCCGAGCCATAGTTGCCCAGCTAAACTACTTCTTAATACCTGACCCATAGAAACTGTGAGAGATTATTTTTTCTTAGTTTAAGCCACTAAATTTTGAGGTAATTTGTTATGCAGCAATAGATACCTAATACACTTGGTCAAATAATTCTTCCAAAAGGGCAAATGAAGATAACTTCACATTTGGTCTCATATCACTACAAACTGAAGTTTGTTGCCTCTCAGTTGTCATTTGGCTGAGGGACGTTGCTCCTACAGCACCAATCATGTAGATGGTGTTCCATAAATAAGTACTTGTTGGTTGTGGGATTAATGATTTTAGAACCACTGAGAATAACAACGGCTTAGAGGGCAGGGAATAGGTCACACAAGGTTGGCCAAGACATAGAGAAGAGACCCACCAAGGCAAGGCAGGTGGTGGAGGGTGGTCTCAGCAATAGGTGATCCTAGAAGTCCAGAGAGATGGGCTGGCCTAGGGCAAGTTTGGGGGTAACCAGTGGACATCACCGTGCCAGTCAGGCAGATCCAGGCTAGAAGGTCTGTATTGGAGGGAGGGAAGTATTAGGTATAATTTGAGGGAATGACAGAGGACAGGTACTGGGGAGTCAAGGGCAAGACTTCAGACTAAGACATGGCTGCAAGGTGGAGCAGGAGGGACAAGATAAAGAAACCCAGTCTTGGAGGCTTAGGGAATCAAGGTAGAAGTGGTGAGTGAATCAGAAGCCCACACCTGGAGCTCGGGCTAGGTGGTGCTGAGGAGTGGAGCAAGGCCATAGAAGGACCAGCTGCCAAGTTGACTCAGCACATGTCTGTCTACAGAACTGCAGCTCCAGATCCTGCCATTCCCCCTGTCTGAGATCTTTGCTTGATCCAGGAGCCCAAAACGGAGTACAGTGTGCAGAGGAGACGGTTAAAGAGGCCCCTGTCTGGTAAAGTAGAAGGAGGAATGGGCAGAAATCAGATCCATCTGCAATTTGGGAGAGGGATCTAACTGGTATGAACTGTTAAATCTCTTTCCTCAAAGTAGAGAGCGGCAAGGAGACATAAACAAAACCACGAGTTGAAATGTTTGCTTATTTCAACCTCTGATCCTTCGTCAAAACTGTTCTTTTGTTATTGTTACTGGTTGGTAGCCAAGTGGACTCTTGCGGTTTCTCTGTGCTTCCTTCTCCCTGGTCACTTTGGGATTGAGGGTCAAGTAGATAGATGGATTCAGACAGTCAGAGAACAGAGTCAAAGCAGTTAAGAAAAGCGGACAGGCATGAAGATGACTTCTACGGATTCTCAAGGGACTCTGGGGTGAATGTTTAGGATCAACACTCTCCTCTAGTAAACCAGCCACTGGGTGTCAAGGGTGCCTTAGAACATGATTTCCTTCACAGAATGTCCTCACTCTTCAGCCCAGTCTCTTTTCCCAACTCCACCCTCACCTTTCTGCTTCCTCTCCTCTTCCACCTCAGCTATCTTTTGGATTTGGCACCTGTTATGGTCCCCTTGGTTTTTCTGACCTCCCCCCGCACTGTGCTGCTTCATCCTCAACTTAGCAAAGCATCCTTGAGCTGCTTCCCTACATAACACCCTTCTCCACTCACCGAGAAGTTAGACCTTCTTAGCCAGGCACCTGTCCCACTGGTAGAGAGCTCACCACACTCACCTCAAAGTTTTCTGGTTCCTAAGTCTGAATTTACCTTGATTTGCCATGAGGGGGCCTTTTACACAGTCCTTCCATGTCAAAATCTCAAGGGAAGCTGTCTCTCCTTAACCATACCTTCACAGTTTTTTCCCTCTTGTGGCCTGTGGGCTTCTGGGGCAATAGACAATGTCCCCAAAACAGACGACAATGAAAATTCAGTGATGACACCAGCTTGTGAGACTCCAATGAGGAGTCAAGGCAAGAAACTCATTGACAAGAGAAGTACTTAGCCTAGGAGCTCTGGGGATAATCAAATGGAAACAAAACAGAGTAACCAAAATAAAGCCCTCACTTCCCAAAATATCTTTGCCTTCTAAAGCTTGATACTCTAACCACAAAAAGGATAACACAATGTGAAATGACATGCTCCAATCCAAACTCCCTCCTACCACTCTAGAGACTGCTTGTGGTTTTGTAGCACCTCTTTTTCAAATTTATCAGACACAAATTTTCCAGGCATTATTCCCGAAAGTAAACTCTCCCCTACAAAAAATCACCCAAATATTAGGTACATTGGCCTTGAGTTCTTCATGTCAACCTTTGCACTCTCTTTCCCACTCTTAAAACACAATGTTCAGGTCCCAAAAGAGTTTTTCTATGGCAATTTCTCTACTCAATATTCATTGCTGTTATGGCACAAGTCTTTGTGCCTTGTTTGAGCTGTAAGAATTGTCATTACTGGAAGTGTTTCTGAACAAAATCAAATTGGGCTCTGATTCCTCACAAACCAAGCTCAGTGTAAAGTCCCATTTTGGTCATTTTTTGGTGGCTCCTATGCGCTCTCCCTGGGGCTTTCATGACCCATGAGTAAGTCCTCTAGTTGTGGTCACTGTTGGGGTCCCTGGTCCAAGCTTGTGGGGTCCATTCAAAGGTGGGCTGCTCTACAAACATATCCATGATCACCATGCCAAGCTCAGGCATGGGACAGAAGCCAAAGTTCCATAAGTATGGTGTTTGGACCAAGGTCCTTAAGCATCCAAGCAACCATCCCACCCTGGGTCCTGCCACCCTCAGAAATGAAGGTCTCAGACTTCCCTGGTGGTGCAGTGGTTAAGAATCTGCCTGCCAATTCAGGGGACACGGGTTCGAGCCCTGGTCTGGGAAGAT